>NC_142600.1:26868616-27468616 GCF_041222555.1 Hakea prostrata | reverse complement strand
CAACGAACCGTTCCCTCTGCAAAGTCGATATAAAGCCATGGCTTTTCTCCAAGAGAAAAGGGTGCAAGAGCTTGGAAGCCGATTCGAGTAAAATTGATATATACTGGGACCTTTCCGCTGCTAAATTTGGATCCAGTCCGGAGCCATTGGAGGGGTTTTACGTGGCTGTGCTCGTCGAGAAGGAGATGGTTCTTTTGCTTGGGGATTTGGGTAAAGTTGCAATTAAGAAGACCAACGCGGCTTCTGTTTCTTCCAATGCCATCTTCATGGCCAAGAGAGAGCACATTTCTGGGAAGAAGGTCTATGTCACCAAGGCTCAGTTCTGTGACAACGGGGAGATCCATGATGTTAGAATCGAGTGCGACACCGTTGGTCTGGCTGAACCGTGCCTTTCAATCCGCATAGACAGTAAGATGGTGATGCAGGTCAAGCGCCTCAGATGGAAATTCAGGGGAAACCAGATCATCTTGGTTGATGGTCTCCCTGTGGAAGTGTTCTGGGATGTTCACAATTGGCTTTTTGGGACAGCTTTGGGGAATGCTGTTTTCATGTTCCAGACATGTCTCTCTGCAGAGAAGTTGTGGACCAGTCATCGTAAAACAGACACTGATCCTACCTTGTTGCCTTTGTCTTGCTCACAGATATTCAAGGATTCACAACGACAAGGTCTTGGTTTTTCGCTGATTTTGTATGCTTGGAAGAATGAGTAGAGATGTATTCTTCCTTGTTCAGTGCTAACAAATACTTTTAGTTGAGTGATGATTTTTATTGACGATGTGTTTGAATTACATATAAATGTGATTTATGAGGTCCATTTGTTTCCCTAAATCGATCATAGAATAGAAATTATATCAAATTTTTTTTAACTGGTATTATCTTTGGCTGTCTATTGAAAATTCAATTTTTAGAAATGATATCAACTTTTTTAATCTGGTGGTTCCTGTTCATCAATATCAGCGTAATTTGTTAATGTCTTTAGTATATTGAAAATTCATTATCTAGTTTAGATGTTGATTTTTCTATACTGGTGATTCTTGTTCGTCACTACCAGCATAATTTGCTACAATATTTAGTTGTCTCTCGGAAATTCAATGTGTAGAATGATCAGGTAGATAGATCTGTGACAGTTGTTGCTTCCGTCTTTGGTTTTGTTTGTCACACTGCTTCTTGTTATCAGAACGGCAAGCTGTTTGTAAGACTTTACAGTAAGTCCCTCCACCACCAAAAAGAACAACCCATACGTTGTGTCGGGGTTCTGTAAAGCTATGCAATCACATAGGTTATAGTTTTTGGTGAGAAGAGGTTAAACCTGCCACAGTTAACAATAGTGTCTGATTGCTCGTTCATATGACTGGCCTGGAATGAAATTGTAAAGAAAAACAATCTATGGATGTTTGAACCGGATAAGAAGACGTATGAAGGCAAAAGCGCTGCTGGTATTCATTTGGGTTTGCTTGATGTATCAACTTTGGTTATCAGGGTGAGCCACTCATATTTGGAGTGTAAAAGTATGTACATCTGGTATGTATCACTTGCTTATCTGTTTGTTTAGCATGTAGGCATTCTGGTATAAGTAACCACGTAATGGCTTTTATCTGGGTATCATTTTTGGGTTTTACTCTATCAAGAAAACTCTTGTATGTATCCATAATAAGGTTATGGTGGTAGTTGCGGTATAGGAATATTCTTATTAAAAATGCAGCCTGACCATTATATCAAGGAAAAACATACATGATAAGATAACCTGGATAAATGTGAAGTCATTCTTCTTTTTGTTTCTAAATTATATTTAGCCATTTCACTTTGCTTATTGCTGCAGGAACTGAACTGGGGGTGTGAACCATGGTAAGGTTGTTGCATGTACTTCTTATAGGTTGGGGACTATGTTATGTTGGACTATCTTACTAGTTATTGTAATAATACATTATTTTGCAACCTGATGATACCTGCAACATTAGTTGTTATCCATCCATTTCCTAGATATGATGAAATGACAACTGTGTCCTCTTAGTTGTTAGTCTAAGAAAATGTAATGTAATTATTCTTGCAAATTCAGATGTCAAAGCATTTAATGTTTTTGCATTAATATCCCTCTTTTTTTTGCCCTTCTGTATTTTCGTTGCTTTAATGTGAGAGAATGAACAAATAATTTCATTGCTGTTTGCAGAATTGCTCAATGAATCAAGGTATTGATGCGATTGTCATGTGGGAAAGCAGTTTCTTCTGTTCATATATTATTTCAGGGAGAAGTTGCAATAAAACAGGCATAGAAGGGAAAAAAAATTCCCTCCCCCCCCCCCCCCCCCCCCCAAAAAAAAAAAAAAAAAAAAAAAAAGGAAAAAAAACAACAATTTTGAAACCAGTGGAAGGGCCACATACTTGGCAGAATCAATGGTTTGATAGATCAGTCACTGGATTAGCCATGAGTTAAATGTAGTGGTCTAATTCAATGATAAGACCCACCTTGTATTGAATATCATGCTTGCATTTTTAACCATTTGATTGTTTTACTCCTACCTTTGATACTTAAATGCTTTTTTCAGCTCTCCCTTTTTCCTCATCAAAGATTTCCTTTAAGATGCAATCTTACAGGTATACAGGTGACAGTGGGGCCTACCTTTTACCTAATTTTGAGCATCAGATGAGATACCACGTGGCAGCAGGTTCCCATTGTGATAGGTCAGCAGTGCATGTCAGGCTATCATCTATCCATTATTCTTATTCCATCTTTTAACCGTCATCTGGACCTTCAGATCCTTGCATTTCTGTAACTTCCTTCATTAGTTTTGAGACCCAATTGAAGATTCATGCTGTAGTGTCTCCTTGATGTTAGAATGTCTCACTCTGTCTCTTAATCTTAATGTCTTGTCATTGGTTCCTGGTGGTGCATTTGGTCATGATATCTTTTTCCTATTGCCCACTTGAGAGTGAGTTGCTTAACCATGTCCGTAAGCTGATTCAAGGATGCTTTTGACCCTAGGTGGATTAGAGTCTATGACCTTCAATACCAATTGTTGAGTTTTGTAGGCCAAATAACAAATGAAGGACTACAGTAATTACATGACACAATCACAGCAATCCAAGTTTAAGAAACATGTGGGATTAATAGAGAAATGACTAGAGCTATCAAGTCAACGGAGCTTAAAATCTGGTCAAACAATGATTAATCATTCTGTAATGGTGTCTGAAATATTAAACCAATCCAATGTGAGAAGAAGAATAAAAAAAATGGACATACATCAGAAATACAGATGAGCACTAGATTAGCAAGTATGCAGACCTGAATAACTTCAGATCAACATTAACATTATTAGATTCAATATTGAGGTGTATGGTAGGTGCGAAAGATCCTAATCAAAGGGTGGACATACTGTTATAGCACACCAATTAGAAGACTATAGAAGGATAAAAACAATCACAGTATGCTGTACCTGAACAGAAATTGATAGCAGAGCCACCTGATATGAAAGACTTCATAGTAGTGGTGAAGGAAATGTTCACGTGCACCTTCGGTCTTCAAACAACAGTCATAATGGCAGTAGACTTGTTAGATGACAGCAAGAAAAATGTTGGAAAAACTGAAAGTTGAAAAAGGGAGAAGAAGGAAAAGCGGTTTGATTTCACCAACAAAACCTGCAGCATGTCAAATTTTTTGTTTGCACTTGATTCACTAGGCTATGCTTCATGGAGAGAAACAATTGTTTGAATGCTCAAAATCATGGGCTTGGTTCCCCCTTCTCATTTATTCATTGAAGTAAAAACTTGTACAAGAAGAACAAAACACTTAGCTACAGTGTCTCACCAGGTTGCTGATAGATAAGCACCTAAAACTAGTATGAACATAGAAACTACGACAAAATGCTAACTAAATAGCTATCCTTCATATGTGGCAGGAACATAGGCCATAGAATCTATTAAAGCTTCCCTTATAAAGCTGCTGATCAGTGGTTGCAAATGGGGCAGAATTCTTGAAAATTGGCCCTTTGTATTATGGATTGATTACCTAGTTGTGGGCTTACGTGTAAACAGAAGATTCCCCAAGTATTCATCTCAAGTCTCCCGACTCTAACTTAGGTTAATGGCCTAATGTGGGGTACTCATAACTTAAGGCTGATTTGATTGACTTCTTTTCCTCCTACACTGGTACTGTTGGAGTTCTACTTCAATTACTGAAAGTTCCTTTTCCTTGTCTATTTTAGCTGTATGTTACTTTCATGCTTCAGTGAGGGAGAGAAAAAGAAAAAACAGAGCTTCTAAGATGAAAATAATAGGAACTAGGGCATACTGAATCACTGATTGAAAACTTTAGGTAAATAACCATGGAAAAGATTAATATGACAGACAGCAAGAACATACTGTGCCTGGTGCACTCCTTTCTTTTCTGACAAGGTACTCAATAAGTAACAGTTTCTTCTTCTTCTTTCTTTTTCCCCCCCTTTTGGGGGTGGGGGGGGGGGGAGGAGGGCATCTCTTAAGAAAAGAAGAAAAGAGAATACTATAATTATGAATATGATACTTGGGTACATTGATTTTGTACTTCTTAGAATAATTTCCCACAACGTGTGGTGCAAAATACCACTTTTAGCCTTACCAGTTAGTTCTATTCATGAATCATGATCCAACTTCTGGATTTATGTCAATGCACCTCTGTATTTTTCTCCAGTCTCAAGAGTTCTTTCTAAAGGTAATGTGAGGAAGGTCACTTAGCTAGTGATGCATTGGCTGCTTCGGTTATAGTGTTTTGATTTATCTTGCTTTGGTTTATTCAGTTTATTATTTCTTGTTTCCCAAGTAAGGGTTTATGTAATATCGTATTATTCATATCATTATAAATAAAGGGCTTAGGAATCACATTGATTCATTCAAGCCATTCTACTGCAATTGACTTTTCAACACGGTATTAGAGCCAAAAGTCGATTAGGGAACAAATTAAAAAGAAGAAGAAGAAGAAGGAAAAAGAGAGATCGATTCTCTCTCTTGATCTCGACAACGCTGCATCCACCACTGCCGGCACCACTACTGCACCACCCCACTGCCATTGCCTCTCCCTCTCCGCCATCACTGTGACCTGCAACCAGATTTTGCTCCATCGCTGTAGCTTGCAATCAACATTTCGTCCTTCACCTTGACCTACAACTCACTAACAGCCCATCGCCTAGACCTGCAGCTCATCTCTTAGCCATTGCAACCTGCAATTACCACCATTCCAGAAACCATCAATTGCAAGAGGACCTCAAAAAACAGAAAACATACTTGTGCTAGCTGCATTCACCTTCTTCTTCTCCATCGAGACATTGCCTACAACTATTTTCCTCTTCTTCTTCCACCATGCTCTCTTCCCATCGCCTCTCTGTATTTTCTTTTACAACAGTCGACATCTAGTTTTCTTTTAAACCTGCGACACTAATTCTTCGGAAAAAAAAGAAGAGGAGTTGATTCTTTTTCTTATCTTATGAATCCTTAGATTTATTTGGGTGGTTAGGCTACTAATTTTGTAACGTTTTAGTTGTTTTGAAAGGGTGAAGACTGAAGAACAACATGAAGTTTTTTTGAAACATGACATTCACTGATGGTACTACTACTCCCATTGGCTCCAAACGTTATCCTACTCTTCCTCCTCTTTCTGTAAGATTTGATGGGACAAATTATTTGATTTGGTCTCGATTTGCATATTTGATTCTCATTGGAAGAGGACTTATTGGCCACATTATGGGCATTACAGTCAAGCGCACAACTGCCACCACTTCTTAGGATATGTGGATTTTGAATGACTCTCTTGTCATGTCATTTCTTCTAAATTCCATGAATCCAAATATTACTCGGGATATTTGTTGCTTGATACAACAACCCAAATCTGGAAGGCAACAAGAGAGACATATGGACAAGTGGGGAATGATGTATAGATTTATGAGTTATAGAAGAAGCTTTGTGAGACTACTCAGAAGGAATTGACTATGGCCCAGTATTATGCTGAGTTGCAATCTCTTTGACAGGAGTTGGATCATTATAGAGATTATTACCCCACTAATCCTGATGATATGGTTACTTATAAGAAGAAGCATGTTGGTAAGATTCGTGTTTATGACTTCTTGGCTAGTTTGAATGTAAAATATGATCAGATTAGGGTGTAAGTGCTAAGCCATTCTCCTTTTCCTGCATTGGAACAGTCATGTGCTCTGTTCAGTGTGAGGAAAGTCGTCATCTTGCTATTGTTCATACTCCTATTGTGGAGAAATCTGCTCTTTAGTCTGTTTGCACCAAATCTGATTTGGCTCAAGAGGTTGTTAAGTGCGAGCATTGCAACAAGCCTTATCATACCAAGGCCAATTGTTGGAAACTCCATCAAAAGCTTGCTGATTTTGAGCAACAGAGGGCACAAAGAAGGGGCAAACTCGAAGGCCAATCTTTCTAAGACTATTCCCATGGCGCGTATTGCAGACATTGGTTTTTCCCAGGAGGAGTTAGCAGCTCTGCGACGTATTCTGCAGTCTTTTACTACTGGTGCAACCTGTACTACTGCTCCTTCCACTATCCGTATTAACTCCTATCTTGCTAAATTAGGTAAAACTTTTAAAGGTTTCCATGTTTCTTCTGTTTTTGCTCCATAAATCATCAATACTGGAGCAACAAATCACATGATGGGTTCTTCCTCTTTTTTCTTACATTATTCTCCTGCCTCAGTTTTAGATAAAGTTCATATTGCTAATGACTCTTATTATTCAATTGCTAGAAAATGGACCATTCAAAATTCTCGATCACTTTTCTATGTCTAAAGTTTTTCATGTTCCTTCTTTCTCTACTAACGTACTATCTATAAGTAGTTTTACAGATGACTTGAATTGTAAAATGACTTTTTCATCCTCTCTATTGTGTCTTCCAAGATGTGGTAACGGGGAAGGAGATTGAACATGGTAAATTAGGTACTGGACTTTATTTGTTGGAGATGATTGGAGGATCTACTTCTGCTCTGGCTACATCTTCTCATCAGGTCCATTTAGCTTTGTTAGACTTTAATCAATGGCATCGTAGACTGGATCACCTCCTTCTAAGATCTCTCAAAAAGGTTTTGCTTGATTTAGTTTCATCTTATAGTAAGAAAGAGTTTTTTTTGTTGTTGTTTTGTTGTTGTTGTTGTTGTGAAGCTTGCATTTTTGCAAAGCAAATTCATTCCAGTTATTTTCCTTCCCTTTATAATAGAATATCTATTCCTTTTGTGTTGATTCATATTGATGTGTGGGGCCCTGGCAGACTTGTGTGTATTACTGGCAAGTATATTGATGGTGAATTTCAGAGATACCTCTTTGATTTTGACATGCCACACCAAATGAGTTGTGTTGATACGGCTGCCCATAATGGGGTGGCTGAGAGAAAGAACAAGCATGTATTAGAGATAGTTCATTCTATTATGATTGTCATAAATGTCCCAGACCAATACTGGAGTGATGCTATACTTAATGCTTCTTATATTATGAATAGGATGTCCAGTAGAATACTTGGCTTTAATTGTCCGAATGAGATTTTTCAGCGAGACTTCTCTTTGGTTATTCCCCTAAAGGTTTTTGGACCATGTAATGCAGAATCACCGCCCACCAGAGTAAGTTGGCACCCGCAGCCTATGTTGCATATTTCTAGGGTACTCTACTACTCAAAAGGGGTATAAATGTTATCATCCTCATTCCCAGACGACCATAGTATTCATAGATGTTATTTTTCATAAATTTTGCCCCTACTATGCACCTTTTTAGGGGGAGGGTCCAAGAGGAGATGTGTTCTCTAACTCTGGACTATCCTACCACACTTATGGACTCACACACATCACCACAAGACAACTTTGAAGGCTAGGAAAAGATTCCTGATTAGGGGGAGAACTAGGCCAGCATACCTGAGGACTATAATTCCCCCCTCCTATGTCTAAACCTTATGAGGATCTTGAAAGGGGAGACTACTTCAATGAGGCACACTATTAAAGTCTTTCAAAACAAAATTGATCATAATAAGGAGGTGCATATTATTGGAGAAAGAATCACAATTTGCAAAAGCATGTGGAGAAGATTAACATGTTACCACTTCAGCCTCTTGCTCCAGACTTAGATTCTCCTATTTCCATGAGGTATCTACTTCTAATCTTCCTATTACTATTAGAAAAGGAGTTAGATATTGTACTTAGCATCCCTCAACTAAGTATTTTTCTTATGATTCCTTGTCTGACTCCTACCTTGCTTTTATATCCTCTTTATCTCTGTATCTGTTCTAAAATGTTAGCATGAAGCTTATGCTTATTAAAAATGGAATTCAACAATGGTAGAGAAAATGCAAGCAACAACAACAAATAACAACAATAAGCCTTGTCCCAACTAAATGGGGTCGGCGACATGGATTCTTGCCCTCCAATCAGTTCTATTCGAGGCCATGCTAGATACAAGGCCTAAGCTATACAAATCTTTTCTCACCACTTCTCCTAAGGTTATCTTAGGTCTACCCTTAGCTCTTCTAGTTCCTTTAATATGGTTATATCACTTCTCCGTCGGTTTATAGGTCTCGTTGATGTGGCCGTGCCACCTCAAGCGACTTTCTCGGCTTATCCTTTGGGGCACTCCCAAACCAACTCTAATATGATCATTTCTTATCTTATCCATCCTAGTTTTGCCATTTATCCATCTTAGCATCCTCATTTCTGCTACATTGAGTTTATCTATATGATTCTTTTAACGTACCTCTACACCATACATCATGCGTCGAACACGGTCATATTTTTCCTTTAGCTTTAATGGAATCGCCGATCACATAGCCCGGTCGCACCTCTCCACTTCATCCACCCTATTTTAATTCTTTGGGAAACCTCATTCTCTAAATCACTTCTTTTACTCATTATTGAACCTAGGTACCTAAAACAATCACTCTAAGGAATCTCTATATCGTCAAGTATCACCACCCCATCATCTGCCCGATCATGACTAAAGTTACAAACTAGGTATTCTGTCTTGATCTACTAGTTTAAAGCCTTTTGATTCAAAGCTCCTGTCCATTATTCTAATTTGGTATTAATCCCCACTTGGGTCTCATCAATCAACACAATATCATCTGCAAAAGCATACACCGGGGACCTCATCTTGAATGTCTTTGGTTAATTCATCCATTACTAGTGCAAATAGATATGGACTTAAAGTTGACCCTTGATGTAGCCTAACTGTTATCAGGAATTCATTACTTTGTCCCCCCACTGTTCTAACACTAGTCACCGAACCATCATACATATCCTTAACTATATCTACATACTTACTTGCAACACTTCTTTTCTCTAGTACTTGCCAAATTCGCTCTAGGGACTCTATCATAAGCTTTTTCTTGGTCAATAAATACCATATGAAGGTCTTTCCTACATTCTCTATACCTTTCCATAAGTCTCCTAATTAGGTAGATAGCCTCCGTTGTAGATCTTCCCGGCATAAAACCAAATTGGTTCTCCGTGACAGTAGTTAAGTGTCTCAAATGGGTTTAAATTATTCTCTCCCATAATTTCATTGTATGGCTCATCAATTTAATGCCCTTATAGTTATTACAACTTCGAATATCTCCTTTATTTTTGTAAAATGGAACCATGATGCTTCTCCTCCATTCATCTGGCATTTCCTTGTGCTCATAAAATCTTATTAAACAACTTAGTCAACCAAACTAGTCCATGGGTTCCTAAGCTCTTCCATACTTCAATTTGAGTTTCATCGGGACCTTGTGTCTTGCGGTTTCATCCTCCTTAAAGCTTCTTTTACTTCGGACATCGAAATTCTCGTATATAAGTTCGGACATTGGTGCCTTGGTGGGTGTATTGTTCGAATCATAAGTGCTTGAAGATGCTCATTTAGTAGCTAGGAATAGGTTTCCCATCTTTTCTTAATGTCCTCACAAACTAAAACTTTACCATCTCCATTTTTAATACATCTAACATGGTCAAGATCTCTACTCTTCCTATCCCTCATCTTAGCTATCTTATAAATAGATTTTTCCCTTCCTTCGTGCCCAACTTATTGTATAACTCTTCATACTTCTTTTCCCTTGCTTTTCCTGCAATTTTTTTAGCTTCATTTCTATCCAACCTATACCTTTGAAGATCCTCAACATCCTTAGTTCTTTGCCATGTCTTAAAACTAGCTTTTTTATTCCTAATGGCAGCTTGAACCTTACTATCCCACCACCACGTCTCTTTATAAGAATGGAGCTTTCCTTTTGATTCACCTAGGACATCTTTAGCCACCTTCTTAATACACATAGCCATCTCATTCCACATTGCATTGGTATCCCCTTTAAAATCCCATTTTCCTTGTTTGACTACTTCATTAACGAAGGATTAAGCACTCTCCTTTCAAATTCCACCATCTTATTCTGGGATAGTTTACCTTGGACCTTTTATGTGTTCTTGAGACTAAGCACATATCCAAGACCACAGGCAATGGAGAAAAATGATACTTGGGATCTTGTTACACTTCCTCTAGGTAAAAAGCCAGTGGATTGTAAGTGGGTGTTTGTGGTCAAACAGAATATGGATGTTTTGGTCAATAGGTTGAAGGTTATATTGGTTGCAAAGGGGTTTACCTAGACCTATGGGAATGATTATCAAAAGACTTTTGCCCCTGTTGCAAAATTGAACTGTTAAAATTGTCTTGTCTGTAGTTGTAAACAAATACTAGAACTTGCATCTATTAGATGTAAAGAATGACTTCTTACATAGAGAGTTGGAGGAAGAAATCTACGTGGAGATTCCACATGGCTTCTTTGATAGCAGTGCACTTGGGAAAGTTTGTTGAAGAGGTCAATCTATAAACTGAAACAATCTCCTAAATGTTGGTTTGGACGTCTCTAGAAGGCATTGACATCTCATGGCTACAAACAAAGTAATGCTGATCATACATTGTTTGTCATGAGGTCTGGTACCAAAATCACTCTTCTTATTGTCTATGTAGATGATATTGTTATCATAAGGGATTATGGTGAAGAAATACAAAGGTTGAAGGATTCCTTGGCAAGTAGTTTGAGATTAAAGACCTTGGGAAGCTACAATATTTCCTTGGAATTGAGGTTACCAAATCATGGAAATGTATTCATCTGCCCCAAAGGAAGCATTTTCTAAACCTACTATTTGAAGAGGGAATGTTGGGGTGTAAGACAGTTGATACCCCTCTTGAAACATGAACCAAACTCAAGGAAAAAGAAGGAGAATAAGTGAATAAAGGTAGATATTAGAGGCTGGTAGGAAAACTTATTTACTTATCCAACACTAGGCTTGACATTGCATATGCCGTAAACCTTGTAAGCTAGTTCATGCATGACCCATATTCGACTAATATGAAGGTCGTTACTAGGATACTACAATATTTGAAGGCAATTCTTGGAAAATGTATACTTTTGTCACCCACAGATAGCTTGAAGGTGGAAGCATATACAAATGCCAATTGGGTTGGTCTCTTGATAGAAAATCAATTTCAGGTTACTGTACATTTGTTGGAGGTAATTTAGTGATTTGGTGGAGTAAGAAACATAATGTGGTAACCTTATCCAGTATAGAGGCTAAATATAGAGGTATGGTTCGTAGAGTGTGTGGGTTGCTATGGCTAAAAGATCTATTAGAAGATATTGGAGTCCAAGTCCCAAGCCTTATGATGTTGTATTGTGAGAACAAGGCTGCTATCAATATAGCTAATAATCCTGTGCAACATGATCGGACTAAACATATTGAGATTAATAGGTTTTTCCTCCGAGGAAAGTTGGAACAAGGGCTGATCTGTATGCCTTTTGTGAGGCATAGACAAGGTTGTCAAAGGGGACGGCGGCCACCTTGTCGCCTTGGGTTTTTTTGCTCTCTATTACCTAGCGTTGCCTTGTTGCCTTGACAACCATGGGTCTGGAGACCAAGTGGCTAACATTTTCACCAAGGTTTTGAAGGAAGGAGATTTTCTCCCTATTTTAGGGGGAGTGTTGGCTAGTTAGGGCATAGTGGTTTGGTTTATGTAGTTTATTATTTCTTGTTTCCCAAGTTAGGGTATTTATGTAATATTGTATTTTTCATATCATTATAAATAAAGGGCTTGGGAATCACATTGTTTCATTCAAGCTATTCTACCACAATTGACTTTCTCAACATGATGGTTGATGATTTTAGAGACTTCCTAATCACCATGCCTTTCATGTGATTGAAAGTCCATAGGTGCATCCTTTTCTTTTACTCCAATGGATTGATGGGACCATGAATGATACTTGGCCTCCTAAGTTGAACATTGGATGGGTGGTATCTGGGTCTTTCTTCTGTGCTAAAAATAGCTCTTTATGTTTTCCTCTTCCTTTGACAATTTTGTTTATTTTATTTTCCTTGTTTAATCTTTGCTTTTTCTTGACAGGGAAATTTTGATTGTAAAAGAAGAATCATAGTCAATGTTGAAGCAATTTATACTGTTGCTGGCTTTCCAAACTCTTGAATGAATTCATTAACATCCAGCAAAAAATATTCTGGCTGGTACCAACTAACCTGTCTTTATGTCTTTGTCAAACTTTTTATTGCTTAATTCATCCTTATCAGCTGTATATGGATAATGGATCCAAAATATTGCTCCAGATAAGGGCTTGGAACTGCCAACCCCAGTCTAGAAAGAATAAAAACAAGGTGTCTTTGTAGGATAGAAGCTTGGATTGCTTTAGGACAACCAAGATGGGGCTAAGTTCAGGTTGATGAATGGCATTGACAAGATTTTAATGACCAACCAACTGGGCCTGGGGAGTATTGGTGGAACAAGTTAAGAATTACCAACCCCAAGGAATTACCAACCCTGGTGGAAAAGCTTCCTCTCATTTTTATGAGGCATTTCCTTTCAATGTCACAGATGTTTGGGTCTAGAATAGTTTTTTATCAGCCACTTTTGTTCTTTAGTGTTGTACCAAGGAATTCTAGAATGATTCAAATGTGGTAATTTTCTTGATGCATGAGTGAAATTATATATTGGCAGATTGCCTTTCTGATTTGGTTCTGATACTTAGACAAGTTTGATCACCTCCCAATTAGATGGAGCTATCTTGTCAAATGATATACTTATAAGTTACACCATGAGAGTTCTAGACTAAAAATGGTAAGGCACTAAGCAGCTCCTCCAATTCCTGATCCACCAGCACCAGCACCACCTCAATTCCAACTGCACTTCCACCTCTCACCTTTCTTCATGATTTGGTTGAAAACCTCTTCAATCTTTGCTATAGATGTTGTAGGAGGGTTGTTGACAAAGACTAGGAGTTGTTTTGGCCAAAGCTCTGGCAACATTTTGGCAAAAGAGGATTTCTAGCAAGGCAGCAAGGCAGCAAAGGGAGAAGCAAGAGCATTTAGATCTCGGCAAGATCAATTTGATCAAGATGTGTTGCTTTTAAACCAGGGTTTGGAACCAAGATCTTGACTCAACCGAGGATTTTCTAGATTTCGCTTCCCATCTTGTCTCAACTTTTGGAGAAAACAAGATATCTCACAAGACCTCGCAAGTTCTTGAACCATGGAAATGATCATATGGGAAGATAGTTGAAATGGCTTGCATGCCTTCATAAGAATGCTAGCAAATACTCCAGTAGTGACTAGTGATGTGGTAGAAGTTGGTGGTATCGGACAACCTGGGCTGAATTGGTGATAAAGAACATGATGACTTTGATTTAAAACTTTGGTTCTGAACAGGGTGAAAGGTTAAACACTATTCGTTTAGCTTACCCATTCTATTGGGACATGGCTTAGCTGGGTTGAGTTGGATTGCTGAGAAATGGAGGGTAATGCCAAACACCATCTGTTGGTGACCAATGTTGCATCAGTAGCTGCAGTAGAAATCACACTACCTGTTGGTGATCAATATTGCATCAGTGTTGCCAACTTCTTTCAGCTTTCTCCATCTCCTTTAGTTGTTCTGACATTGCATCAATTAATTTTTAATAACCCTTCATTGATGATGGTACAGTTTCTTATCTGACCATTCTCATATCGACTATGCTTTGAGTTGAGAACCACAAACCATAACTTGGAAACACTGGAAATATTGACAATCAAGTTGTGTGTGACTCATCAAATTAGAGAGTATCATTTTTTTATGTTTTGTGTTAGAATTTTGAATTGATTTCTTATGATTGGAATTTGGAAGTGACCTCACGTTGAGGAATTCCTGTCAAGTTCCTTTATCATAGCCTTCTTGTTTATTGATTAGGTATTCTCAGGATTAATTGGCTACTCTTTAACCTGCAATCAGCTAAGCTGCTGTACGTCCTTGTTTTAGTGATTCTATGCTCCACAACATTGGTGTATTATTTTAGTTCTTGTGCTCTAGACAGCGAAGTCTTCCTTGGGGTGGGGTTGGGGCCCTTGGGGGTTTCATTTTTGTTATGGGTCATTAGTCATTACACACAGTTCTCATTGAGATATTAGTTTTTGAGTTCTTTGGAGGTGTGCATGTGGAAGAAATAGTTCAGAGGTCACTCTTGACCTTCTGCTAAGAGGTATTTGATCATTACCAATTGAATCAATTCCTTAGTGGCTAGTTGGAGGGTTTCTTATTAAGTTATTATATTAGAAGTTAGAACATGAATTCAGGTAACAGACCCAGCTGAAAACGCTGAAATAATCTTCATTCCTCCTTCAATGCCAATTTTATTTATCCTTCCTTGATGCATTTCTGTACTACCTCTTACTATTTCAACACATTTTCCTTTTTCCTGTGAACTTTGCAGGATTATGTGTTGAGACGAGTACATGCTCAATCTCTGCTTTTGAAACCTGTGTTAGTTACTTACCCAGATGTTTCTCTCGATTGTATGTTCATTATTCCCATTTATTTTCTTTAGTTTCATTGATTTATTGTATTCCAAAATTTCAATCCGCTTTTGATTGATTTAAATATTATTATAGAGTTGCTTTGTGATTTCAGATATGTCTTGCTTCCAAAGTCTCTTATTTTACCTCAATGCAGCTTCTTTGTTGCTTCACAACTTTTGCATTTTCCACATTGATGCTGTTGAGAAAGAATATTATGGTAGAATGAGTTGAATGGATTGGTGTGATCCCAAGCCCTCTATTTATAATAAAGTGGAAAGAATACTATTACATAAATACCCTTACTTGGGTAGCAAAAATAGAAAATTACATGAACTAAAACTCCAAGAATTGAACTCAACCAACACTCCCCCTCAAGTTTAGGCATAGATGCTAGCCATGCCCATCTTACCTACAATAGGAAGGAAATCTCCTTCCTTTAAACCCTTAGTGAAAATATTTGTCACTTGGACTCTAGATTTCACAAAAGGCATGCAAATTCTAGCTTTCCTTTGACAAAAAATTTGTAACGTGCTTAGTTTGATTATGTTGCATTGGATTATTGGTAATACTAATGGCCGCCTTGTTGTCATAATACAACATTATACGATTTGGAACTTGAATTCCAATATCTTTTAATAGACCTTTGAACCATAGTAGCTCACAAACTCCACGAATCATAGCTTTGTATTCAACTTCTATATTGAATAAAGCTACCACATTCTGTTTTTAGTCCTCCAAGTTACTAGATTACCTCCAACAAAGGTACAATAACCTAAAATCGACTTCCTGTCAGGAGACTCAGCCCATTCTGCATTGTGTGTCCCTTAGATTATCAGTTGGTGACAAAAGTATTCATTTTCCAGGAGTTCCCTTCAAGTACTGCAGATTCTGGTTACAACCTTCATATAAGGTTAAATATGGATCATGCATGAACTAGGCTTACTATTCCTACAACATAAGCAATGTTTGGCCTAGTGTGGGATAAGCAAATAAGCTTCCTTACTAGCCTTTGGTATCTTCCTTTGTCCATTGGTTCCCGCCTCTTTCTCCTTAAGTTTAGCTCCAGCCTCAGTAGGGGTATCAATTGCTTTACACCCCAACATTCTCACTTCTAATAATAAATCAAAAACATACTTCCTCTGGGATAGGTATATACCCTTCTTTGATCGAGCCACCTCAATTCCTAGGAAGTATTGTAACTTTCCTTAGATCTTTAATCTCAAACTCTTTGCTAAGAAGGTCTTCAATCTCTGTATTTCTTCACCATTATTCCCTGTGATGACAATATTGTCCATATAAACAATGAGAAGTGTGATATTGGTACCTGACTTCTTGATAAACATTGTATGATTAGCATTGCTTTGCTTGTACCCAATAGAGGTCATTGCCTTTTGGAGGCATCCAAACCAGTATATAGGAGATTGTTTCAACCGATTTACTTTTACAATATTATCATCAGAAAAACCATGTGAGATCTCTATATAGACTTCCTCCTCCAATTCCCCATGCAAAAAGGCTTTTTTACATCTAGTTGGTGCATGTTCTAGTCTTTGTTCACAGCCACAGATAATAGAATTCTAACAATGTTCAGTTTCGTAACTGGGGCAAAAGTCTCTTAATAATCAATCCCATAGGTCTGGTAAACCTCTTTGCAACTTGTCTCGCCTTCAACTTGTTGACCGATATCCATATTTTGTTTAACCACAAACACCCATTTATAGTCCATGGGTTTTTTTTTCTTGGAGGAAGTGTAACCAACTCCCAAGTATCATTTTTCTTTATTGCCTGCATTTCCTCTACTATAGCTACCTTCCATCTCTTATTAGCATAGGCTTGCTGCCAATTTTTAAGAACAAAAACAGATGATTAAGAGGATATAAGAGTACGGTAAGAGTCAAACAAAGGGTCATAAGAAACATACTTAGCTATGGGATGCTGAGTGCAAGATCTAACTCCTTTCTAATAACAATAGGAAAATCACAAGAAGATACCTCAGGAGGAATAGTAGAATTTGATTTTGGAGTAAGAGATTGAAAATGTTAACATGTCATCTTTCTTCACCTGCTTTAGCTAATTGTAATTCTTCCTCTGATAAGTATGTACTCCTTATTCTAGTCAATCTTGTTTTAAAAGACCTCAATAGTTTGTCTCACAAGAGTGGTCTCCCCCTAACTAGGTTCTTCACATGGTTTAATAAACAAAGGGGGAGAATTAGAGTCCTCCGGTATATTGGCTGAAGTCTCCCCTTG
The DNA here is from genome assembly GCF_041222555.1 of Hakea prostrata. Taxonomy (NCBI): domain Eukaryota; kingdom Viridiplantae; phylum Streptophyta; class Magnoliopsida; order Proteales; family Proteaceae; genus Hakea; species Hakea prostrata. The sequence continues at coordinate 27,451,549 of NC_142600.1, read as the reverse complement.
TTCAAACTCTTCCTAAGCTCATAAGGTATGCTATGGTGGTGTCTAGGAGTCTATATGTGTGGTAGGAATGAAGATTATGGTAGAATGGCTTGAATGGATTAGTGTGATCCCAAGCCCTCTATTTATAATATAGTGGAAAGAACTCTATTACGTAAATACCCTTACTTGGGTTAAAAAAAATAGAAAATTACATGAACTAAAACTTCTAGAATTGAACTCTTAATAGAATTTAACCAATAGATGCCCTTGAACACAACGTTAGTGTGGGTGCTCCTCACTTTTTCATTTTATTAATCCTTATTGTTCTTTATTTATGATTTACTCTTTGTTTATTGTTTAGCTTTTGAAACTCCTTTGATCCTTTCACCTACTTTGATGGCACATTTTCTCATTTGTTTAAGAATTCCTCCAGTTAGGAGCTGCTGCCATTTATTCAGATGCTCTCTTGCTTAATGTAGACGACCTTGCTGACTGATGCTGCTGCGATTTTCTCTCTAAAAAGGATGGCATGGGCTGGGGGTTGTTACTCATGGGGCAAGGCCCCTCCACAACCAAACCTAGGCTGCTGAAGTCAGACTTCCAAACTGCTACCAGTAAGTCAATTTTGTTGGTTACATAACAAAGCCTATAGAAGGCAAATATAAGTCGATCTTAATGGCTACATTGGGAAGAGTTTTGAAAGCAAATGCAATGCATAATGAAGAAAGTAGGTAAAGAATGCGGACAACTGCAATAGAAGACATGCTCAGTTCACTTATCTTGTGCAGTCAAGATGGCAAAATAAAATGCACTTTTCAGATAGAAATTAAGATGGAGAAGGTCAAAGGAAATTTAATGATCTACCAGAGGTCCAGACTTCTTTTTCATTTCTCAGCACCCAATCCAAGTGAATTTGAGACCCATACCTAGGCCTGCTTCAAGGGCGGGCCTTGAGCAATGGTTGGTGGAACACAGTTGTAGCTTGAGGTCAAGTTATGGAGACAGCCTCTCGGAAAAAAATTGCTGGGGTAAGGCTGCGTAGGATCTGTCCAGTTTATCGTTGTCACTTACTTGAGAACCCAAAAATAAAGAAACCGAGACTTTTCTTTGCACAGTGATTGCAAAATATTACTGTTTGTCAGTCATTCAGTGGTTAAAACTGAGCTTTTATAGCTTCATATCATACATCTATGTGCAATATTGATCTCCTTTTATAAATAAATGCTACTTTAATCTTTTAAACTTTCATGTATAGCCTCTTCGTTCTGTAAATGTTAAGTTGTTCCCTTTTCTACTCTCACTAAATCTTTGAAGATTGTTTTCTTCCCTTTATTTATAATTTTAATGCTACTGGGAAAGATTCACCTCTTACTTGGGTTCCAAAACCATGTCTTGTTTCATTTCTTATGGTTTATTCTCTTGATCAGACTCAAAGAAATTCTATGCTTGGGGGTTACTGCTGGGGTGTACATCTTTACACTCTTTGCAGTAAGTTTAGAACTTTGATAAATTCATTGAATGCAGCTTCCCTTTTGTTAGTCTTCAGTTTTGATTTGTTAGTTATGTACTTTTTTATGGTGCAGATGAAATACAAGGAATGTGTTCTTGGCTTAATCCTTGTTTGCCCACTTTGCAGAAAATCTTCATGGACAGAATGGCTATATAAAAAGGTTTGATGCCAATATCATGCTCATTAATACTCAAAACAATAGTATGGGCATCAGCTCACCGTGGATCATTGGGTGTTTCTTCTGTTCAATCATTCCACAACATCTCTTTTTTGCCCTTTCTATAATGGAGGACCCTTTGGACTGGTATCCCATAATTTGCAGAACAGGAGAATCCAGTTGTCTGATGCATTGCTTTTTTCCATGGAGTTGTTTAATTTGTGCTACAGTTCAAAATTTTCATTGATTGCATGGTTAAAAGAAGTCAGAGGGCTAATGTCCTATTGGCTGGTCTCAAAATCCTTATCCAGTGATTTCATACGACAGGTTATTCATGAGAAATTCAAGGCCACATAGTCCACGGTGGGTTTGGTTGTTGTGTTACGATTTTCCTATTTGGAGGAATGATATAAAAATGATATTTGATTCTGGAGGAATGGACTTCTATAATTTGCAATTAATGTCGAACTTGCTCTACTTCTATGGTATGTATGGTTTATTGAAGGAGTGTTTTCTCCAGTGTTTCTTCAGTAAGTATTTAGCAGTATTATTCAGTTGTGGTGCATATTTGGCCTGATTCAAATTCTTTTAGTAATTTTTCCTTCTCAATTTCCCTCAGGAAATTAGGACTGGTATGCATGGTGCAGAATCTGACATAGTACAATCTTGCCCATGAGTAAGGAAGTCTGAAACTAGGGTTCACCTAAAATGTCTGATTTCTTAGCTGTTGATTTCCCTTTTGTCATTGAAGAGAACAGACTCATTCCTCTTCCAAAATGAAAGGGCAGAAGGTTTGGATGATTCAATTCGACTGATCTATGACCAGGATTAAGGAAATGATTAAATCCTAAATCCCAGTCCATCAATCTGAGTTCCCTAGTCTTAGCTGCCTTTCAATTTATATCAGCATCACATCCTGATGTACGATATCTTTGATCATTCAACAAGGTTTACTTTATTGTGGTCTACAAGGTGGAGCCCATTGCTTGTGTTTATCTGCCTCCCATTCTTTTATCCCATGTTTCAGTTATATTTTTTTTAGTGATCTCTCAGAGTTTTGAAAGAAAGCATATCTCTAACCTTGCTAATAATAATATAAAATAAATAAATGAATAATTCATTGTATTAAAAATCGACTTTTTCTTCCAAATAAGAAATAATTCTTTCTGTTATGTCATTGCAGTTGCTGGATGAAAGACAAAGTTCAAATGTCATTTGCTTTCAGCACGCTATTAGCAAGTAAATTATTCTACCCTTCCTCTTCTTCGCATTGTAGTTTATGCATTATAGTCTAGCTGCTTCCCTGTCGTACTCTTGAGTCTTCCGTCCTATTAAGGCTTGATTGCTACAGCTTTTAACATTTTTTCTTTAATTCGTAAATGTTAGGATATACTGTTTGATTTGACTGATGAACCTGTTATGAAGTTAAATCATTTTCTTTAATCCTTGCTGGTGCCAAAGGAACTTTTGTTATACGTATAATTTTATTTTTTTGGGTAGAACATATTAAATGACAATTGTGTGAGAAGCAGTGTTTGTTCCTTAGTAATTATGCATATCCAAGCATTTTAATAAAGAAAGACATAAGAGTTTTTTTCCATGCATCTCCTCAATTTGACCCATAATTTATGCATGCCTGCCAATGGCTAAAAAACTTTAGTTCTAGAAACTAACACCATTAATGGACTTTTTTTTTTTTATTGAATAAATAATATATTAAACAACAAGGAGAAACAAAAAGGGGAGAGAGACAGGGGGGAGGGGAATTCAACCTTTAAGGGAGAGGCTGAAAGGAGGAGTTAAGACCTCAGGCAACAACAATAAGCCTGTTCCTTGGGGTGTCACTAACCGAGGGATGGTGGATATTGTAGCCTAGAAGAAACATAAAAATATATGGCTTTCCAAATCATGTCAATAGAGGGAGATTTGCAAGTTCATCTCCTAAGGTTGCGCTCCCAACACAAATGATGAATGGATGCATTGAAGACCAACCTGCCAACCCGATCACAAATGGACGGCCCAGAATAAAGTCTCAAAATCCAATGCCAATCCTGAGTGAAACTGAAAGAGTGTCTCGAATGGGGCAAATGGAAGCTAGGGCTTTTCTTTAAAGAATGTGAGAAAGGGGACATGTAAAATAAAGGTGCTCAAGGTCCTCTGAACCACTCCAGCAAAGAATGCAATTGGGGTTAACCATAATATGACGGCTTGAAAGCAAGCTCTGGATGGGGAATCCAAGGTTGAGGGCTTTCCAAAGGGTGAGGGAATGGAGGGGGATCTGGCCCTTGAACCAAACGAGGGGGGCCCAAGGGGCAAGGGTAGAGGGGGAACGGAGGAGGTTCCAAGTGGAGGAAATGGAGCCTTTTTTGGATTGTGAAGGGTCCATATAGTGAGGTCATGGGGGGCATTAGAGCGCGGGGGGAGGGAAGTCCAAACCTGAGTGAGACAAGGGTGGGGGATAAGGGATCAAGGACCACCGACGATGAACATGGAAAGGGGGGTGGACCTAGGGATGTGAGATTCATAAGCTGTAAGAGGACTTAGGAGGTTGAAAAGAATACCCATTGGATGTCAAGGGCCGTGCTAGAAGAAATGGAGGCACCAGAGGAAATTTGGATGGAGATAAAGGAGAGGTAAGGGGTCAGAGGGTAAGAAGCTTCCTCCAAACCTAGGAGGGGATGGAGGGGGTCGGGACGGTCCAAATGGAGTAAGATTTGAGAAGGAAGGAATATACCCATTTGATCCAAATAGAATCGTGCTTTGAGGCTATTTTCCAGATGAGTTTTGAGGAGGGAGGCCAAATTGACATCCTGGATTCAGCGGATATCCAGACCACCCTTAGATTTGGGACGACAAATAGTCGGCCAACTGATGGGGTGGAGGAATCGGGAAGATTCTTGGCCTTTCCAGAGGAAAGGCATAGAAGAGGGACTCAATAACACGGATGGTGGCTTTGTGAATGGGGAAGATACCACACCAGTAAAGGTAGGAAGATTGTAGCACTGATTAGATGAGCACCACTCTACCAACAAAGGATATAATTTTTCCTTTCCAGAGTTGGAGCTTTTTCCGGATATGGTCAAGCATGGGAGTGCAATGGTGGTTTGTGAGCCTTCCAGGAATAAAAGGAAGGCCAAGGTAAACCACCGGAAATGAGCCAAGGTTGAAGCTACTGAGGGAGTGAAGAGAGGAGCGAACAGATTCAAAGACCACAACAAGAAAAAGAGAGGATTTGTCAAGATTCACTTGAAGTCCGTAGAGAGATTCGAAGAGAGAGAGAATCGAAGAGATGGAGGTGAAGTCAGCTTTGGAGAAGATCATAAGGTCATTTACAAAGGCTAGATGGGTGAGCTTAAGGGATTTGCACTTGGGAATGGGGGAGATGAGAAGTCGATCAGTTTTTGGATTGGAGAATACGGGAGAGGACCTCAAGGCCAAGACAAACTAAGAAGGGAGAGAGGGGGCAGCCTTGACGGAGATCAACACGGGAAGGGAAGTACCTTGTAGGGGACCCATTAGTGATGATCGACAAGTGAGGGTTGGAAATATAGATTTTAATCCAGTGAACGAAGAGGGGGGGGGGGAACCTATGGACGAGAGGACTTCACTAATGAAGTCCCAGCGGATGGAGTCAAAAGCTTTGTGGAGGTCAACGTTAAGGTTGGGGAATGAGCGGACCTATCGAAACCTCTAACGATCTCAGCACAACAAAGAATATTATCCGCAATACTATGTCTAAAGATAAATGCAGATTGGTTGGTGCTAACCAAGGATGACATGAAAGGTTTAAGGCGATTAGCCATAATTTAGTAATGAATCCGTAGAGAAGATTGCAGAGGGAGATGGAGCAAAAATCATAAAGGGAAGAGGCATAAGGCTTTTTGGGAATGAGACAAAGAAAAGTTTGGTTGATGGAAGAGAGCTGGGAGGGATTGAACAAACAGTTATGAATGACTTTGATGAGGTCTTCTTCAATAAAGTCCCAAACCGCGATAAAGAAGCCCATACTATAACCATCTGGGCCAGGGGCCCTATTGGTTTTATGGGAATGAATTGCATTGAGGATCTTATCATGGGAAGGGATAGAAGAGAGAGAGAGCTCAAGGAGAGAGGGTTGTTTGTGAAATTTAAAAGTAACCGCAAGCGCACTGTATCGTGTAGCTAACGGGTCGATCTCAAGGAGATATGCCACTTAGAATTCAACTTCTTAATAGTAATGCAAAAGTGGAATGATTCAATTTTTGTTAACTAATTAACTAAACTAAACGATCCTAATCTATACATTTAATGCAATCAAATTGAAACGAAAAATAAATTAAACACAATCAATGCATAAATAAAAGACAGGAAAAAAAATGCGAACAATAAAAATAAAAGGAAAAGGGAAGTGATCCGAGTGTCAGCTCTGGATCGAGGGAAGGGGAGTATAATAATAATGACTTTGACCATGGACCCTTTGCCGTAGCTTACAGTCCACCGATCGGGGGAACGGATATTAAAGAAAAAAAACGGTGCAGAAAGTAAATACAAAGCAATAAACAAAGCAATAAAAGGAAAACGAAGCCTTAACCAAAGAGAGGCACGACTGTAGGCATCTCTGATCAAGGATTCAGGGGAAGGGAGAACAATAAATAAATGCTGAAAGTAAATCCTAAATTAAGAATATGAGGGATAGATAGAAGCGGGAATGGAGGGAGGAGAGAAGATTAATAAAGAAGGTTACTTACTTGCGAATTGAACAAACGATTCGAATCTCAACCAACCCTAACAACCAGATCTAGATCTAGAATGATCTAAATCTGCAATTGCTAGACCCAGAGAAAAACGAATCTAAAAACTTGAAACTTGAACTTGAATTGCATTACATAGAAAAATTAAACCTAAACATTCAATCTAGAAATTTAAATCTCACTAATGCAAGCAAAGAAAACTAGAGAAAGTCTAAATAAACTGAAGAGAGAAGAAAGAGTGCTTCTACTAAGCTCTAGAACACGTTCTCCTTTGATGGAGTATGCTCTCCTTTTATAGAGTTTACATGAGATATGAGGCAAGGTTGAATTTGAATAAAACTTAGGGTTCCTATCTGACTTAGCCAATTAGGGTTTTGACGTACTAATTGCGCCGACTTAGAGAGATCAAATGCATAATTCCACCGTTGGATTTGAGGTTTAAGTAGTCATGAAGCTCTCCTCCAAAAATCAGCATGATCGGATATCGGATGACCGTTCGATGAAGGGCTTGATCGAAATTGGACAGAGACATTCAAAAACGGGATTTTTGCCTCTTCCTTCTCTAAATATAATTCTTTTTCCTCTTTTTCTTTCTGTAATTAAATCCCAGATAGGAAATAAGATATTGAAGTATGGGGGAGGGGGGGTGGGAGGGCCTGAGGGGAAGGGAGGAAGGGGAGAGAAGATTCGATAAGAATGTGGTCACCTTGGCCTTAATGTTGGGGGGGGATCCGAGATCCAAGAGCTGGAGCTAGAGAGGAGAGAGATGGAGTTAAGGTTGTTTCGGGCTTTGAGGGATCGGTGGAAGAAGGCCGAGTTGGAGTCACCCAGCTTAAGCCATTTGACACATGATTTCTGCTGAAGGAAATTCTCTTCTTGAGAAGAGAGAGAAGATAGGCAAGAGATAAAGATTTTTCCTCCTCCCTTCAGATTATAGGAGGTTTTGAGCTCGAGCAAGATTAGAGCGACAGGAGGAAACCCGGGAGGTAATATTCCCAAGGGAAGCGACGTTCCAAAAGTGAAGGGATTCCTTAGTGTCCGAAGCTTGCGGGCAAAAGCAATGAAGGGGAGAGAATGACAATGGATTGGCTTAGCCTAAGCATCCTTGAGAGTAGGAAGGAATGAAGGGTTAGAAGGCCACATGTCAAAGAATTTAAAAGGTTTGGGACCAAAAGAAATGGAATTGCCTCAAAACATGATTCTATTTGGGTTAGGTGGGTTTACTCTTACCTTCTCCTGTCGGATTCCTTCTAGACTGTTCCTATGCCCTCCTATCCTTCTTGGGTTTGGAGGAAAATCCTCCTCCTCTGCTGCCCCCGGGCTATCTCTGCCATCTTTACTGGATCTTCCACTTCCTTTTGGCTCGACCCGTGGCATCCAATGGGCATTCTCTATAATCACTTTGGTCCCCGCTCTGTCTATGACACCCGTATCCCCAAAACCATCCCCTTGTCAGTTTTCATCTCAAATGGGTCTTGGAACCCCTCCCCCCTTCCCATGCTCACACAGGTTTGGGATCCCTCCCCCCTCTCTTCAGCTCCTCCCTTGACCTCACCGTTTGGCTACCATCCCCCACCAAATCATGTACCACCTCTTTGGCCTGGAACCTCCTTAGGCCCTATAACCCTAAACCTCCCTGGCCCCCCTTGGTCTGGTTCAAAGGCTTCATTCCCCGCCACTCCCTCACCCTCTGAAGAGCCCTTAACCAAGCTCTCCCCACCCAAGCATTCCTCTCACCGCCAAATCCCTATTAACCCCAACTGCATCCTTTGTTGGTCTGCTTTGGAAAACTTTGAGCACCTTTTATTTTCCTGCCCCTTTTCCAAATCTATCTAGGAAAAAGCCCTCTCCTCCATTTGGCCCCATTCGAGGCATTCCTTTGGATTTGGTCAGGATTGGTCCTGGATTTTGAGAACCTTTTTGGGTTCTTCCATTTGCGATTGGATTGGTAAGCTTGTGTTCTGTGCCTTAGTCCATCACCTTTGGTGGGAGCACAATCTTCGGAGATGGACTTGCAAATCTCGCTCATAGATCAGATTTGGAATGCCATCTTCCGATGTTTCCTCTGTTGGTGGCTATTCCCCATCCCCCGTGATGATCCCCGGACCGCTTATTGTTGTCTCCTAGGGTCTTGGTTCTTCTTTCCGGTCTTCTGCTTAAGGACCTTGTATTCCTTCTTTCTCTTTAATATATTTGTTTATTCATCCAAAAAAAAGAAATGGAATTTTAAAGTTGGAGAAAGCAAAGGGACGGGTGTGATCAAAGAGGCTCTAAGGGGGGAAGGAGGCATGGGAGGATGGGAAAAGGGAGAGCTAGGAGTCATTTATAAGGGAGCGATCAAGTTTGGAGGCTATGCGATCGGAACCGATCCTTCGGTTTTGCCAAGTCAGAGAGTGACTAGACCATCCGAGATCAGCGGGACCGAGATCATCTAGGCAAGAGTTGAAATCTTCAACAACGAGGGGTTAGGGGAGTGGCCACCAACACGCTCATGGGAGTAGGTGAACAATGTTAAAATCACCCGCTATACCCCAGGGAAGACCCGAGATAGAAGGGGAGATAGAACGAAGGTCATCCCAAAGAGGGGTACGGTCCTGAGAGCGGTTGAAGCCATAGATGACGGAGGAAAAAGGTAGGGGGAGAGGTATGAGAGATATGGAGATGCATGAGCTAGGAAGAGGAAGACAGAAGATGGACTTGAAGAATGGCTGGATTCCAAAGGATTTAGATACGGCCATTGGGAGGAAGATCATTGTTAGAGAGGAAGGACCAAGAAGGGGCAATAGAATAGGCAATCCTATGGGCATTATCACTGTGAACAGGGTCTCAAGTAGGGCACAGAAGGAGGCTTTGGAGACACGAAGAAGATTCTTTGCTTTAGCTTGTTTGGCGAGGGAATTTAACCCTTTAATGTTCCAAATGAAAGCATATGATATGGGCACTATAAGAGGGGGGAGGGCAACAAAATGGGGACTAAAGAGTTCAGCCGGTGGTTACAGGGTAGTCTCATGCTAATGGGATCCCAGGGGGAAGGGGTTTCAAAAATGTTAGGGTTAACAAAGGAGAGAGAAAGGGGTGGATGGGTTGGGGGAAGGGTTTTGGACCATAAGAGACGGGATGGACCAGGCTTTATGGTTCAGAGGAACCAAAGCACTCTCATTTGGGGGGATATTTGATGGGGAAGTGGTCAAAGGGTTAATTGTTGAGGGTGTGTCCGTGGGGGGATTTGGAGTATTGGGGTGTGGGGGTGTGTTCAGGGGGGGGGGGGTTGGGGGTGTGTTCAGGGGGTGGGGGTTGGGGGTGTGTTTAGGGAGGGAAGCAGCCCAACATAAAAGGGAAAGGAGTTGGGCCCGTCAAAGTGAGTGGTAGGTCTAAGGGATGCTAGTTGGGGGGAATGTGGAGGGTGTAGGACTTTATGGGCCAAAGGCAAAAGGGGCCTAACTGAGTTGAGACATGGGATGGGCTCGACATCAAAATTAGTTGGAGTTAGGGGATTAAAAAGGGAACAGTGGGCAGGCGTGGTTGGGAGGGGTAGAATAGGTAAATTGGGATGTAGGCCAACATAGTTGTTATTTTAGGTTAAAGATACTACCACGAGAAAGGGGGATTAGGTTGGAGTTTCACCGCAAGGGGAAAGGAGAGAGCTCTTGTTAGGAGGCGTACCTAAGATGATTGGGATGCAGTAGCGTCAGAGTAGGGATCTTTAACAGTGGCAAGGGCTACCAGATCTTGGGGAGAATCAACTTTTAGGGCTTGATCCATCGCATGACAATGATCGACGGCATCTGTGTTTGGGTTATCAGAAGAGATTAGGGACTGTGTTGGTTGCATCAAAATTGCTTTTTTCTTTCTTCTTTTCCTCCAGTATGGTTTTCCGACAAGGGAGGCGGTGGCAGCAGTGGCGGTAGAGGAAGAACCGGAAAGGGCATTTGTGGTGGCATCGATTGGAGAAGCAATACTAGGTACTTCCAAAGCAACATCAAAGGAGGCTTCATTCTCGATAGGAGGAGCTTTTGAGACAACTTTAACGTCAACGACATTAGAAACTTCTGGAGCAGAGACATATACAAAAAATTTCTTCAGTTTGTCGATGATGAGCGTCGGTGGAGAGATATCAGAGGGCAGCATGGTGTCGGTTGAGGTAAAGGCTATTGTAGTTGAACCCATCTTGAGAGAAGAAAAGTAAGAGGATAGATCATGACCAAATCGACTGCAAGTTTCGCACCTTGAAGGGATCCAATCGTAGACTATAATTTGGTTATATATGAGACCGTTACCATCTACAATGGATAAGGAGGAAGGTTGGGGTTGGGCAGCATTGACTTCAACGTAGATATGGGCATAAGAAAGTCTCTGCTAGTTGAGGGTCTTCAAGTCTGAGTGAAGAGAATGACCTATTGCAGAGCCAATGGATTGAGTTTTTCTTGTTGAATCCTAAATTATTGATATAAAAATATATGGATGATATTGAATTAAATTTCTTCTTTTATTTCATGTTGCAAACTAGGGGTTCACCCATTGCCCTAGTGACATTATATGATTTCTTAGATTGTAGTTGGGAATGCGGAATGCCCTTTTGGCATTTATGCCATAGGATACCAAAGAAGGCCGTATGGGACGCATTCCTATGGTGTTCTTGGCTTTTTCCCGATTCCTGATTTACATATTTAGGGCATGTCTGAGTGTTTGGTTAGTGACCTCGTAGTACTACTACCCTTTCGGCGGGGGTATTGAGCCGGTTAACCCGTGATGTTAGTGGTTGGGTCCTGTGTGTCAAGCAGGCCCACTGTCATCATGAGATGGTAGGATTGCATATAATAGATAATGGCTCATGGGTGCTCAAGACCGGTAACCAACCCGTGAGAGAACATGGAGAGCATCCTATCCATTATATGTGAATGACCATAGGGTTAGGGGTCAACGTAATCTGAGTTGGTTGGTGCCATAGGATACGTTGACTCTAGGTGGGAAAAGATATTGAACCGAGTTGGAAGTATCCGGACCATATGCAGTACGAGACCGTATGACTTTGCATTGGGCTTCAAGTAATCCTTAACACGCGTCAGATCTTATACCAATGGTGATGTGAGAAAGTGGTGACTAATACCCCAGCCACGAATTGATGTGACTTGACCCAATTGCCGCGGAGAACCCAACAGACGTGCTTGAGTGCCGTGAGGGAAGAATGATGAGACCGCCCAAAGAAGACTGGTGTATGACTTAATGCATGTCTACTTTAGAGACTACATTATAGAGTTATGAACGTCATATCATCACCATGCATTTGTTGTTTATATTATTAAATACATGATTGTTTTATGAATTATGATATGGAATATGGATAAATGTATTGACATGAATGTTAGTTACCTCACTGAGCTCTATAAACTCATTCCTTTATTTTGTTTGTTTCTTTAGACTGCTCTACAGGTTATGAGGACCCCTCCTCCATTGAGGATCCTTTGATGAATGGCTACTAGGAGGGTCTAGTCAGAGATGAAGTAGAAGCATATGATGCTTCATGTTCATGCCAGACTGCTCTTACGGAGCCGACTTTTAGAGATAGAGACATTGTTGTCCTTAGGAAATCTTTAGTTTCTTTCATGTTTCTTTCTACATATATACGTTGATTTCTTTAATTTGGGAAAGGCAAGGGTATTTTCTATCTTGACTCTTAAATTTAGGTAAGACATTAGTGTTCCAGAAATCCAAAGGGAGACCAGGGAGATTGATCCACAAGGGAATGCTGCTGAAGTCGACCTTGTGGAGGGGCATAGATGGAGACCAAAGCTTGAGGAAAATGGGAGATTCTCCGACAAACCAGGGAGATCCTTCCAGTGCTCGAGTTTTGTTGACAACCGAGTGAAATTTGAACAAGAAGAAACCGGAATCCAGGACAAAGGTATCCATAGAGTCAGTCGATTTCCATTGTTTTGAGAGTGAAGGCTTGACAATTCCTATGGGGGGGGGGGGGCAAGGAATTGGCCAACAATGGCAAATTGCCAAAAGAGGATACTTGCTTGAGTAGCAGATGTAGGGCAGTGAGCAGTAGTGGAGGGCTCAGAATTGGAGGAGGGGATAAAGGAGAGGGTACAGTCATTAGAGTGGGGGTTTGAGGTAGAAGAAAGGAAAACGGGAGTTCCACGGCTTAGAGGGGATGGGGGTTGCAGGGGGAGAGGTGAGGGAAGCAGGGGAGGAGACTGGAGGATCATAGGGGGGTTGGGGGAGCCATCTTGGGGTGTTCGAGTGCTTCTTTGGTTCCATTAACGGACTGTTAGTTGCTATGACCAAAAGACCCTTTCACCCCGACTATGTAATGACTAACTTTAAGTGGTAAGTGAAATACCATGTTGCTCATATCATTTTCTTGTGCCATTTCTTCCTAAAATGATTTTGTAGCCCTAGAATTCTCTAGCAAACCTTCCTTGCACAACCTCTTCTTTGACTAAGAAAACTCCCTCCATCGCCCTTCTTTCTCCGTCAGCCTTTTCTCATCCAACTCACGACCAAGAACCTTTTGGTTGGTGAAAATCTGGAATCCAATCAATGCCAAAGATAGTTTTGGGGTGGTACATCCTTATTGGTCTTTGATTCCCACAAGGATCCTAAGGAAGTTTTGAGTTCTATTTGGCGTTTCTACTTCAATCTAGCATCAACAAATAAAAAGTAAATACCCAACCTAGAAAAAAAATGACCTATAAATGCCCCTGTACGGAAGAAGTGACATAATCCAGATTGAAGGAACTAGAAGAGTTAGGGGTAGATCTAAGATAACCTTAAGAGAAGTGGTGAGAAAGGATATGCATAGCTTATGCCTTGTATCTAGCATGGCCTCAAACAGAACTGATTGGAAGGCAAGAATCCATGTAGCCAACCCCATTTAGTTGGGACAAGGCTTATTGTTGTTGTTGTTGTTGGACCCAACCTAGAAAAACGTTTTTTTCCCAATTTGTCTGCCCTTCACTTTGCAATTCACCAGATCATCGTATCCAACTCTTGGAACCATAGCAGGCTGTGCCCCCTCTTCTTCTCTATCTCCTTTCCTGTTTGGGTTCAATGACAGCTAGCAAGTGAGTCTTTAACCCAAGGCTCAATTTCCCCTGCCCCTTCCTCCTCTCCAGCTTCTTTTTCTATCCCCCTCCTGTTGGGAATTCACCTTTCTTTGATGTTCTTGTGCCCAAGGATCTCAAGGAGTTTCTTCTTTCATCAGCTAGCCTCTAGTTAGAAATTGAAAGGAGTGATGCAGAGGGCATGGCTCTTAGCCCTCCAAGGTGATTTCACCACCAGATACACACTCTGTTCCTCTTCTTTTCTGTCTCTATTTGGCCAATGATTTCAACAGCCAGCTGTCGGCACTGAAAATTGCCGTCCCTCCTAACAATGATGACAGCTAGACTAGGCTGGAACCTGACCTTTCTCAAGGACATCTCTTGAAAGGAGTGATGGATGCATGAGGACATGGCTCAAAGCCTGCAGGTGATTTTACTATCATTACACACTCTGCTCCTCCTCTTTGCTGATTTTGTTTGGCCAATGATTTCAACAAGATGTAGATGCTGAAAATTGACACCCTTCCTGTCAATTATCAATGTTGAAAAAATTCATCTCATTTCGCCGTGTTGGCCTTGTTGAGACAGCCGAGACACCGAGATCTTGAGATTTCGGCAAGACATGGTACAAACTTCTCCGATGGGTTCTAGGTGGTTTTTGTGTCTGATTTTTGGTGTACAGCCTAATTTGGTCAGACACACAATGGAAACATTATCTATTTACTAAAACCTAACACAAAGTGGTATTCTTGATTGCATATGCCTGGTTATATGTGGATCAAACTGGAAGTCTGAGACATGTATTTTCACATAACACATATATTATGCAAGAGATTGAAACTTTCATTAAAAGGCAAGAACTACAAGAACTAGTAGAATTTGAGAAGTCATAACTGGCAAACTCAATACTCTGTTACAAATTACAATGAAAAAGCTACAACTCCACAAGACACCATCAATGATACTTCATAATTCATAACCATCATTTACAAAGATGTAATAATGGTTAGGAGTTATTGATCTAACTAGGATCACTGCATATCGTGCCTTGCACAACAGCATCTGACCCAAATGACCTGAATCCATCCCTAGAAGTTTTGAAATTCGATCATTTGTAATAATGGTCATGAAGTATGATTGGTGTCTTGTGGAGTTATAGCCTGTTATGACTTCTTGAACTCTACTTGTTCTTATAGTTTTTCTTGTAATTGTTCTTGCATCAATGAAATGTTCTATGTTCTCTTCTATAATTTATATGTTTACATTTGTGAAAGTACAGGTTGCAAACTTTCAATTTGTCCACATACAGCTGGGCATGTGCAAATAAAGAACACCACTTTGTGTAAGGTTTTAGTCAGAGATAACATTTCCATTGTGTTTATTGGCCTCAAATTTGGATGTACACTGAAAATTAGACCAAAAAATCACCTAAAACCCACTGATACAGTCTGTTGAAACATAGACCAACGTTGTACCATGGGCACAAAATTTTGGTCGCTGCTAGGCCTTGCTATAGCAGATGAATCTTCACATCCTTGACATTGGATGTGAAATTTATATTTATATTTGAATTTGGATATAAACTGTTTTACTGTAAGACTCTTGGGGAGTTTCTGATGACATCTTTTTTCTTTTTTTTGGTAGAATATAACATCAACAACAAACTTAAAATGCTGTTCTAGCCGGATGCAAGACTTCAGAATATATATTCCCTAATTGGTGTATCTTTGTGTGTGATGGACCAAACTAGTTCCTGCATAGGCTTCCTCTGATTGACTAGTCAATGGTTAGTTGAGCCTTCGTAAAATCTTGTAACATGGTTCCTCGATCTAATGCGAGTAGTTAATTGAGTCCTCCTCCCTGCTGTCTTCCTTGATATGGCCCTAGCATTGCTGCTATCCTGATGCATTAGCTGTGACGAGTGTTGCTATCCTTGGTGTCAAATCCACCCAACCGGTACCCCATTTGATACCCGGATTGATCCACTCCGATCAATTCTGTTCATGCCTCCCACTCCTCTATCTGACAATATCATAAACATTATCTATTCTTTTTATATTCGTTTTGTTTGTCTGGTTTTCCCTCTCTCCCTTTTTTTCTTGTTTTCCCGTTTTCCTTCTCCTCTCTTTTCTCTCTCTTTCTCCTCTTCTTCCCTTTCCCTCCTTCCTCTCTCTTTCCTCCTCCCTTCTTCTCCCTCCTTTTTTCCTCTTCCTCTTTTTCCTTTTTCTTTCTTTTCTTTTTCTTTTCTCCTCTTCTTCTGTGTTGCTTGTGTGTTGTTTCTCTTTGCTGTCTCTTTCTTTTCTCCTCTTTTTGTTCCCTCTCTCGTTCTTTCCGTTCGATTCTCTCCTGTGGTTCCCGCTCTCTCTCCCTTTGGTTGTTCTGTCCCTCTCTCTCTCTCTCGTCTCTCCGGTCTCCTTCCTGCCTCCTTTCGGTTCCTTCCCTTCCTCCGGTTTGGCTTCCCTTTGTCTCCTTGGCTCTCCGTCCTCTCCTTGGTTCCTCTTCCCCTGCTCTCTTTGCCCCTCCTTTGCCCCTTTCGTTCCTGTTGTTTTTCCCTTTTTCTCCCTCCTCCGTTTTCGTCTCTCCTTCCTTCGGCCGCAGGTACCTAGCCAACCAACTAGCATCCTATGTTGTCATCCATCTCAAGTGTCGTCCCATCAGCTCCCATCTATTCCCTCCGTGCCTAGCGTTTCAATGACCTCCCCAATCCCGTTGTCCATCACATATTCAGTTCATCATCTTTCTGCATCCAATACATTTTATCATAAAGTTAATCATGATATTGAATGAATCATCTCTGTCGATGTATGTCTCGTTAATTCTCTTTCTCCTTATCTCTTATTTTGTAATCAGTTCTATTCTCCATTCTATTGGTATCTATTTTTGGATCCATCCTTCCTTGGTTGATTGTTATTAGTCCATGTCCTTTGTTAATGCCCTACCATCTTTTTTGAAGTTGGTATTTTGGATCCCCGGTTGCTTCCCCTTTTCTTTTTGTCATTTCCCTCCCTTTCCTTCCTTGGATTTTGGGTTTTCTCCTTTTTTCCGTTTCGGATCTCAAACTTGATCTTCCTGTGGACCTTGTCAAAATTTCCCAATCCTGTCCCCCCCTTGCTCTTCTCCTCTGCTTTGGGTTGTTGCTTTCTGAATGGCTTTCTGGGGAACTTAATTTCTTATCTATGTTGATAACTGCTCTGTCCTATCTCATTTTACATGACATGATGTTAATAGAAATTAGCACTTGCTGGCTGTGGCTGCTCTGGATGGCTGAGTCTCTTATCTGTGTGCCTTGTGTGTTGCTTCGCCCATTTCCATGTCTCACCGCAGATAGGCATAGAAAGATGATGTAGGATGGAGTGGAATGGTGATTCTACCTTGGTGTGAAGATGTAGACAATAATCATAGTAACTGGTTTTGATGAGGTGTCTTTCACTTAGCCAGGAGATGCCTTGGGCTCTCCCCTGTTTCGGTGAAAAATGATTGCTGGCTCGCTCTTTTTAGATAGGATATTCCTAGATCTTACTCGCCTTTCTGTTTTGGTCGTGCATCCCAAGGATCGCTTGTTTCTCCGACGGTTTAGTTCAGCACTTCGTAGGGATTTGGCTTACAGGTCTTTGGTGGGTTTTCTTCCACTTCAATTGAGTCTGTTTCGGTAATACCTTCGGTTGTGCCGGGGTCTTGGTACATCACTGTTTCTTCTCCGTGCGCAGCTTTCCTTAACACCGATAATGCTTTAAGCGGGGTATCTCTCTGTCCATAGCTCGGTCTCCGATCTGTCATCTCGATGGTCCATGGTCTCTTCTCCCCGCTTCGGTCTTCGGCCTGTGTAAAGTGGATCTCGGGTCGGGGTTGTAGGGCTAGATTTCCTGGGGTGCTTCTTATTACTGTTGGCATAAGAATCTTTATATTGGGTACTGATAAGAAGAAAAAGGGTTTTGGTTATGGATGCACAACCTTTTGATGGTTTCCCCTTTCTTACTTTGAAATTAAAAAAAGGAAAAAAAGTTGCTAATAGACATATCTCAACTCTGGAGCAGAAATTGGTGATAAATGTAATTAAATTGTTATGTTGAAGTTTAAGTACAAAGGTCATGCTCGGTGCTTTGGTCAGATGCCTACTTTGTGAGAAGTGTTCGTGGGGTTCGAATACTGAAACACTGAAACAGCTTCTCTGGCGACAGGGATAAGGCTACGTGTGACCCTCAGACCTAATTAAATATGGGAACCTTTTGCTCTTGGTGCAGCCCTTTCTATAATAGTGCTGACATTTAAATCCATCTTCATAGTATAATATATTAGTATCTGTCTTACATGTACTTTTATCTATAAATCTTTCTGCAGGAGGCATGATCTAACTGATGGCTTGAAAAAACTAAAATGCCAATATACATTTTTGTGGGTGAGAGGAGTCCATTTCGTGCTGAGGCTCTCCATATGAGTGCCAACATGGATGAAAGTAGTACTCTTATAGAGGTAAAGATCCTTCTTTTTCTCGTTAGCCTTTTTTTCCTTTTTTGATAATTCATTATTTTCCATAATCATTCATTAATTCTTAAGCATGTGTATTTGAGTCACTAAACTGTGTTAAATCACATTGCAAGTTAAAGCATTGTGACTCTTTTTTAGAACTCTACTGGCTTTTGATCACAATTGGGTCTCTAGGTAAGTGATACACACTTGGACTTTTCACAGGTGTGAAGCATGTGGTTCACTAGTGACGGAGGAATGTCCATTTGCCATGTTGATGCCTATCGCTTTTTCTTAATGGGTTTTGGTTACTATCGGCAGCCACCTCTTACATCATCATCAACTGCTTAAGGTTCAAATCCTGCAATTAAGCTGCCTCTCCAGCCGTTCATCGATAGCACCAGAGCTCCTATCACCAGAGGGTATTTAGATGTCAAGCTCAAACCTATCAAGACCCGCATGATGCCTGAAGTTTGACATGAAAATTATCTCTATTTCTGTTCACAGCAACTTCATTGGACTTCGTGCCATCCACCCATCAGCTGCACATTCTTTGATTTTTGTAAGTTGGCAAGGGATGGATGTTGTGTCCGGGAATGTTCAGACAGTGTACATTCTTTCTATCAACTTCACGGAAGGTCATTCTTGTGCTTTGCTAACAAATCTATCAATTACTTGTATCCTTTAGCCCAGTCCATCTTGCCTAAGAAGTATGCTACCTTGGAGAAAGTTTCCTCCTCAAGTTTGCCTTTCTGCTGCCACTTTTTCCTCAACCCATAAGAACTGGGGATTTACACCATGAAAATTGCATATGATATATTTTAGTGGTTCTGTTCTGTTATTTTGTTACAACCCTGGCTAGTGGGGCCTTATCAGAAGGTAATTCTGAGAGAATATTGGGTTGGTATGTTTCTGTGGGAATTAGATGGTTAGTGAAGGTTAGTAAGGTCATTACAATAGGAGTCCTAGCGTATAAATGTTTCAGGGTGTGACAAGGAAAAGCAATGAAGAATATTGTTCCTTGTCTCCAACTCTCTCTCTCTCTCTCTCTCTCTCTCTGTGTGTCTTTCTTCTTCCCCAACCCTCTGTTTCTTATAATCTGCTACTCTTCCCTTCTGAGTTTCTTTTATTCCCTGGGTGCTTGATACGGGTTCATATCATTTTTCTTGGTAGCTATTTAAGTAGATCTTGAGTTGCTCCAGAAAGATAAAGAACCTGTGTGGAATAAAATAGTTCTAAACAAAGTTAAAGTTACAGCTTTCAAGAGTGTAAGCAATTAATAGTATACTAGAAAGATGAACATCTTCCATTACCCATAGAAATAAGCCCAGCCTTCTGATGATATAAGTTATATGTAGACAGATCGAGTAACTCCTTGAGGGGGGGAGCCAGACTGGTGAAGTCCAGGTTAACTAGTGTGATTTTGCTTCAGTCTTGGGCAATAAATGCGTAGGACTGTTCAGCCCAAAAATACAGTCATTGGATCAAGATCTTCGTCAAGATTTTTGATTTCGACCGAAGATCTCGATCAGTAGACTGCAATTTCAGTTGAAATTGTCATGCGCATTTATTGCGCTAAACTAAAGCTTAGATCCTAATTAGTGATACACCATGAATTACGGTTCGGTTCCAAGCAAGGCTAAATACAAGGCCCTATGTTTACGAAATGGGTCAAGGTGAAGCCCTTCGCTGCTATTACAGAGAAGCAGATGGGGAATTTCTTCCAAAACAATTTCATTTATAGGTTTTGGTTCCCAAAGATACTGCTAACTTACAATGGGAAGCAATTTGATAATCGACACTTCAAGCACCTTTGTGATCAGTTCTACATCAAGCACCGAATTCCTGGGAGGCGTACCTCATAGTAACGTACAAGAAGAGGTAACCAACTGTGCTTCGCTAGGCAAAATAAAGAGAAAGTGTGGGCCGAGGAACTCCCCAGCGGCCTCCGATCGTAGTAAGGGTGTCAAGTGCGTACTGAAATTGTTTAACCGTACCGAACTGTGCCGTTTAAAACCGCACTTTTCAAAATTTGGTACTGTTCGTATTGAAACCGGATTTCTTTTGTACGGTTTGAGTTTCAGGTACTCATACTGTTAGTATATACCAAAACCTTATCGAATTAGTACCATACCAAATTAAGGGATATAAATGTAATTTTACAATTAAAACACTTTACTTTTACCCTATCCCTAATTCTCTCTAATTCTCCCTAATTCTCTGTTTCAATTTTTGGTTTTGTCCTTTACTCATTTTCTTAAATTTACTTACTTTCTCTCTATTAATTAGATTTACTTGCTTTGTCTATTGATTGTTTGATTGTAATTTCATTAGGATCTTGACAAAGTAATAACAAAAGTGGCATGGTTTCGTTTGTACCAAAATTATACCGCATTAGAATCATGTTTAAACTAGGGAACTTAGTTTCGGCGAAATTCGTCAGTTTCGCCCCCTAGCGAAACAAAACCAGGGGGTGAAACGAGATGGTCAAAATGTTGCCGAAATCTCGGCAACATTCGGCGATAAAATGCGGGCTCGTTTGGATTTTTTCATTATTTATCATTTGATTTTCTGTGATTTTCTCTCTCCTCACCCACACCATCCAGAGCTTCTCTCTCCTAGTTCTAGTTGTTTTGGCCATATTTTTGTCCGATCTTCAACATAAAACCGCAGTACTCACTTCATTCTTGACGGGTATAGCATTATTCGCGACGATCAAGCGAGATTTCACACAAATCTTGGTGTTTTTCATCTGAGAGGTAAACTGTTCTTCACTAAATTGTTTTTTTTTTTTAAATGCATGCCATAATATTGTTGGATGGATATGAAATTAATATATGTTGAATACAATAGGCTGATCTACAAACTCACCGAGTCGAAATTTTTTTTCACTAAGTAATTTATTTATTTATTTTCGGGCGTCAAAATTTGTATTTTTATACATTTTAAATGCTTGCTTTTTGCATGATATAGTGTTGCATTGTGATTGAAAAAATATATGTGGATCCCCATGGGTCAATCTACAGACTCACGGAGTCGGAATAATTTTCGACCCAATAAATAATTATTTGATTTTTTGAAATTTATTAAAATATGAATATAAAATATAAATAATTATGAAAAAAGAGAAACAATGAGGAATAAATAAGGAAAATGATTTTGAAAATTAGAGAAAATTATAGAATACCTATATAATTATTCTCAAGTGCTTCTTGTATGGTTTCATTGTCGGTTTTGATATGGTAGCCTTTTCTTTTGTCGGAAAAAATTTAAATATTGTTTAAAATATTATATTGGTATTGTTTAATTGTTTATGAAATCATTTTTGTTGCAACAGACCAACAGTTATCATGTCTAGCGGTGGGAAAGGAGCAGGTTCACAGGGCCAAGGACAGGGACAGACACAGGGAGCGGCGTCTGCAGGGAAGGGGAGGGCTGATCATGCATGGCAGTATTGTGTTGCAATTGATGGCAACAAAAGTAAAACAAGATGCAACTTCTATGGTAAGGAGTTGAATTCAGGTGGCATAAGTAGGTTTAAGGCTCACATCACTGGTAGTTCAAAGGATGTGGCCACCTGCACTGAGGTGCATGCGGATATCAAAAAGGTAGTTAGAGAGATGGAGAAAGACGAGGGGAAGAAGAAACAAGAGAGGAGAAGGGTAAATGAAGCATTAATGAGGCGGTGCGGGCACCATCATCTTACAGAGTTGATTCAGATTTTGATCAGGAGGTTGATCCCGTTGATTTGAGAGAGCGGGAGGAGAGGGATGTTAGACGGGCGATGTTGAGAGTAGGGCGATGCAATACCAGGAGGAGGAGAGGGCAGAGCTAGATTTACAGGAGCTAGTACCTCTAGGCCTGTAAGGGCTGGAGCATCTGGATCAGGGGCTGGAGCATCTGGATCTAGGGACAGGGGTGGTATACGTGGTATGTTTAGCCAATCACAGAGTCAGAAGGTCCCTTCTACGGCTGATGTACAGGGATCACGTGACTCACGTCCACGTGACTATCCACAGAGGTCGGATCCTATCCTAGAGCAGGATCCTGATATTTTCAGAAATAAGGGGGCCAAGCAGCCCAAGATCACGGAGTGCATGGAAAGGGATGGCGAAGAAAGTGAAGAAGGCAGTGTCGAAGTGGATGTACTACAGTGCGGTTCCAGCACATACGGCACAGGGTCCTTATTATAGTAATATGGTTGACACTATTGCACAGGCAGGTCTTGGATATCGTGATCCTACCCCTAATGAGGTGTTGACCACTTTCTTGGCTGAGGAGAAGGAGGAGATACAAGAGTACATCAGTAGTTTGAGAATATTTTGGGAGACATATGGATGCACCATTATGTGTGATGGGTGGACCGGTTCGACAAGAAAATCTATCATCAACTTTATGGTGTATTGTGATCGGAAGACTGTGTTTCTAAAATATGTGGATGCTACTGGGCATACAAAAGACCACAGGTATATTCTTGGACTTTTGCAGGATGTGATTGATGAAGTTGGGAAGGAGAATGTGGTGCAGATTGTCACCGACAATGGCGCCAACTTCAAGAAAGCCGGTGAGGTACTGATGAATACAGCTGGATATAATCTATATTGGACACCCTGCGCAGCTCATTGTATCGACCTCATGTTAAAGGACATCGGCAAGATTAATATTATCCAGAGCACAGTGGAGAGGGCCAAGCAGGTAACAAATTTCATCTACAATCATACTGTTGCTCTGCATATGATGAGGCAGGCATGCGGTGGTGAGCTAGTGCGACCCGGTCCTACGAGATTTGCCACGAATTTCATCGCCCTCAACAGTATTCAGGAATGGAAGACGGGCTTGAGATCCATGTTTTCATCAGAGGAGTGGTTCTCATGGGTTGGATCAAAGTAAGTATTTGTTTTATTTTTTATCTATAGTCTCTACTATTTGATTTAACAAGTTGTTAACTTCTTATACATTTATACTATGAAATATGAATATCTAGTATGTAGTATTTATTACTAACTTAATGTGTTTGTGATAATTCAGTACTAGTAGTGGGCGCACCGCACAGACGACAATCTCGTCTGATGAGTTTTGGAGGAATGTGAGAATTGTGCTAGAGACCTTAGATCCTATAATAAAGGTCTTACGTATGGTTGATTCCTCCCTCAGGGGGCCCACTATGCCGCACATATATGCAGCCCTGGAGCAAATGTAAACAGCAATCCAAAGAGCTAACCCCAGAG
Organism: Hakea prostrata; assembly: GCF_041222555.1. Taxonomy (NCBI): domain Eukaryota; kingdom Viridiplantae; phylum Streptophyta; class Magnoliopsida; order Proteales; family Proteaceae; genus Hakea; species Hakea prostrata. The sequence continues at coordinate 27,428,432 of NC_142600.1, read as the reverse complement.
GTTTTGTTGCATACTTGAACATTGTTGATGCTAGATGGACTACTCATCTAATGCATCCGATGCATAAGGCGGGTAAGTAGTTAGTGTGGGTTACTACTTATTATTAATAATTTGTAACTTGTAGTAAATATTAATTCTTTGACTGTGAGTTTGTGAATTGTGCAGCCTATTATCTCAATCCAAAATATCAGTACACAGAAAATTTGGGGTTGCGGTCAGACCTGCTCGGTGCCGTTATGGAGGTTATTGGGAAGTTAGAGCCAAACGCAACGGTCCAATCAAATTGCCATATGGAAATTAGAACTTAGAAACTTAGAACTTAGTACTTGCTTTTGATTTGTGAAAGAATTTAGCTAACCATCAATACAAATTATTGCAGATAAAATACTTTAGGGATGCATTGGGGACCTTTGGTTCAGTTGCTGCTGCTCAAAACCGACAAAATTATGATCCAAGTTAGATGCATGATTACATTTTACATATAAGTGATATAAGTAGGATTTTTGTTAAGAATTAAAGTATTAACTTGCATTATTTGTGATAATGCAACTGAGTGGTGGATTCTATATGGGGGTGATGCAGAGAACCTCCGAAGAGTGGCAGTGCGGATCCTCTCCCAGACTTGCTCTGCCTCTGGGTGTGAGAGAAATTGGAGTACATTTGGGATGATTCACTCGCAGAGGAGGAATAGGTTGGGAAAGTCAACGCCTGAATGACCTTGTGTTTTGTCACTACAACATAAGGCTGAAGTTAGAGAATGTCCGTTTAAACACTAACATTGGGACAAACAAGGACATCCAGCTCTATGATATCTTCGAGCTCACTGCAGATGACCAACATCCACTCACGGATTGGTTGTTGGATAGGGGCGAGCCAGTGTTAGACCAGCTTGGAGGTAGGCCAGACCCAATCATTGCTCAAGCTGCAGGAGTTAATGTAGATGAGTACATGGCTTCTCAAGAGGGGCAGGTACATCAGGCGGCTGCCGCCACAGTGGATGAGGATTGGATGATGCAGCCTGGCACGCAAGATGATGATCCAGATGACACCCTTGCTCCCAGTCCCAGTCATACTCGGAGGGATGATGATGACGACGGTGGTGGTGGTAGTGGTGGTGGAGGAGGAGTACAGGAGCGATATCATGTTCCATTATTAGAGGCACAGGATCCTCCCCAGAGATACACTGGAGAGACTCAAGACACACATGCCACCCAGGATGACGATCATGGTGGTGAGCTTTATCGTGGTCGTCCTACGAGCTACAATCGGCCAGGGAGGGGGGAGTTTCAGGGGGGGGGGGAGCAGCAACATATGCATGGTCAGCATGGGTATGGATCGTATGGCTTTGGTTATAGTGAGGATACTCGATCATATGGCTCATACGGCCATTTCGATCCGATGGACAGGTTGTCAGGAGTGATGGGGTCCATGAACTTGGAGGAGTCTGTAGGCTCCACACCTGCTTATGGCTATGGTGTCCCTTCTGCTTATAGACACGATGATATGTCATCTAGGAGTTCGCACTATGGATATAATGATGGATCTTCCATGAGCTTGGGTTCACAGGAAGGCAACACATATGGTGGTTGGGGTAATGATGTTTGGGGTTATCAGCATCAGGGTGTCCCGCTTATGCCTCCATTTGGCTCACAGAGAACTGCCATGTTGGAGGCAACATACATATATCCTTTCGATGCTACGATGTCAATTGAAGAGCTCCGTTCACGTTACCCCCCTTGAGGGGAGTAGTTTTACAGTCATGGATGATGAAAACTACAGAGGCCTGGTTTCCTTGTATGTCAACAACCATCAGCATGACATGTCTTGGAATGACTTCAAGAAAATAATGGAGTGGAAGTTTAATGTTATAGCCTATGGGCCTAGTACCCAACTATCAACAGAGACAGAGCTGGAGGACATGGATCCACCAATGCATAGTACTTGGTACTGAGTAGTTGTATACTTGTATTTGTATTATTACATACTTGTATTTTTCTTACTAATATAATAGTTTTGTGCTTATTTATGTTAGTTTAATTGTTTAAATTAAGGTTGTAAAATTATAATTTTACCGGTATATACAGTCGATTATATGCCGATCAAGAACACCAATTTGGATGAGTTTTTAGGCAAAATCAACCATTCCATTGTGTTTATTGGCATCAAATTAGGCTACCCACCAAATTTCAACTCATTTGGACCAAAAAAACCCATCGAAACAAGGGGCCAAATTGGGTGGCTAAATGGCAAAATATCGCGAAATTTCAGCGTTTTGCCCAGTTCACCGCTTCGCGCAAACGGCGTAAACTTCGAAAAATCGTTCTTTGGTTTAAATTGTTTTACTGCATGGATTTAATACCGAAACCGTACCGAATCGATTTTGCAAATACCGAAACTATACTGTACTGTGTAAATTCGATACAGTACAATTTTGATTTTCAATATTCAAAGTTGGTATCGTCCTGAAACCAACCGAATTACTGAAACCATACCAATTGACACCCTTAGGTCGTACAGAAGTACAATGAGAAGTCCGACCGAATAAACACTTTTCAAATTGGCGTAAGGTAAATGGAGGTTTTTTTTTTTCTAACAAAGGAAAATCCACGGTAGGAGCAAATTGGTATTTCAAAGTTGACGAGGTGGATCCAAGTCCAAGGGTCTTCATATCACATGATTCGCATCTTACTTTTCTAGGGTTATCATAAACCAATTCCTATCCGAATTGATTTGGAACAGGCGAGATCGAATCGGTATATGGATTCCGTGTTTTGAATCAAAATCCCGCGGTTGTATAATTTAAAATTTACAAGCTCGTTAGACGTGAAGATTCGAGCACTTTTTTTTAGAAAAAATGTGCATATGAAAGTTCCCGAATTTCCCTCGGAAGCAAATCTCGCTCGCCAGAGACAAGTCGGAAGAGGAGATTTTGGATTAAACTTAAACCTTAGCAATCTGTCTTCGTCCACATGGTATGCAAAACCTTCATCATCCTTTACAGGGAGCATTAGGTCGTATCTCGGTCGCCAAAATTTCTTTTATTTCCTTTACAAATGAACGAATGAGCTCAAAGTGTTCGATTTATTTACTGTACTAAATCTTCATCGTCATTTCGCTTGACAGAGCTGTGGGTCTATAGCACGGCAGATTTATCTTCTTCTTGTATCCTCTTGCATCGTCTTCGTCCACGATCTGGAAAAATGGACTCCCAGCAGTGTTGAACCATCAAGTCTTGAATGCTGGGCTCCATCCACAGCTTTTGCGCGGGCAACACATCAAACAGTTGGTAAGCAGTTCTCGAATCACTTGATGGTACTTGAATTCTTCCCGTGGCTCTGTCCAAAGTACATATTAACTTTTCATGCATGAAATCTTCAATTTCAGAGCTTCTTTTAGAATTTGTTAGAAGCTAGAAGCTTTGTGCTCGTGTGGCCCTAAGGGTGAAGCAGGTGAACTCTGGTGCTTTCAATGGGTGATAATGCTCTAAAACTTGATGTTGACAAGGTCATTTCGTACGGTAACGATCTCATAGAGTGCCTCAAAAACAAAAAGGACCTCAATACTTTGAAACAATCTCTAGATGGAGTCAACATGCTTCAATCTGCATGTGAGACAGATATCTCTGAGATTAACAACATACTGGAAGGTTTGTGCCCTTCCTTTTTGTTCTTTCTATTAATTTAATGTTCTCTTTCTTTTATATTGCATTTAGACACTGTAGACCAAATCCCAGTAAAGTTTGCATGTTAAAATATTTTAAATAATGTAATAGTTTTCTCTCTTCTCTGATCTTCCAAATGGTATTAGTTAGCTAGATCCTGTTAAATATTACACGCACTCAACCACTAGGAAGTGATTTTGATCTGATCTCTAATCAAACGCAAACTTGATGAAGATTTAAGTAGCATTCAGGTTGTTCATGATTTCTGAAATCCGATTCTAAAATATACATCTCTGGAATGCATATTGATTTGAAGGGTTCAAAAGACTGTTTCTTGCAGGTGGAAATTTTATTAGCTATACTGCTGGAGTAGTATACTTTACATTTATTTTCTTTTTAAATCTGCGCATTTTTCTTTAACAATTTACATTTTGTTGAGACACATAACATTCTAATGCAGGTTAAAATGTTGTACCAAAACATGGTTTGCTGAATCAGCTGTATGTCTAAATAATGAAATAATTAAAATCCAGTAAATTAATAAGCATTAAGAAAAAGGACTTAGGCCTCTGCTTGACAAGTTCTTTTGGGCACAGAGTATCAGGCGAGGATAACTGAGTGCAAGGAAAAGATAGCCAATGCAAAATCTGAAGTTATTGCTGATTCAGATATTGATTGTCTTCAGAAAGAGTTGCTTGAGGAACTTAACAAGGAGAATAAACTTCATGAGGAGCTCAGATCAGTATTCTACTAGCTTCTCCCCCCCCCCCTCCTTTTATTTCAAATTAACTCTCAGATTCATGATTGGAAACATTGAACCTACTGATTACTGATTCTACTTTTTATATAAACACAATTCTCAGTGATGAGATGAGTTATCTAGAACATCAAAGGATTTCCATTGAAGGACAAAAGCAAATGCTAAAGAACATGAAGAAAGAAGAGTTAAGGGCTCAGTAAGTACCTGAAAATTATGTTAATTAAAATTTTTTTAATTGACTATTTTTCATTGCTATTCTGTTCTATTGAATTTTGTTTTCTTGTCCAATATGTATTTACATCATTCACCTGTTTAAGCTAACTATTGTTTAGTATAATAAAATGCTCTCTCAACCTGAAAGTGGCTGGCATCCTTGGAAATTTCCAAAATTTAGGAGTTGTTAAAACATTGAAGTCACTTTTAATTCAATATTTCTTTTACAACAACAAGAAACGCCCATAACCTTATCCCATCTATTTAAGGTCGGCTAATGGATCTGAAACAGACTAAGACAATAATAGAAATAAGAAAAGTCAAAGAAGGTAGATGGAAGAATTCAAAGTTGCAGTTATAGTAGCATCATAGGAACGTCCCTTCACAAGGGGTTAGTTACATAGGTCCTTGTCCTCCAAACAACACTATCTACAGTAATATTAGGACTGAGCCCTACCACATGCTTATTCTTCTATCCACTTATCTAATAGGAATCTTCAATTTTAAGCCTTCACAATTTGGATTGTGGTAATAATTGCAAGGGATAGTGATGCAATTTGACTGTCTTAAACCACCTTCAGGTGTTTTGGTTCTTCCTTGCACCAGTGTTATGTTAAAATAATGTACTACATGCACTTTATTTAATTAGTGTTTTACATTGGGTTTTTCCTTTTCCTACTTTAACTTCCCTAGGGAGGTCCATGAGAATATAAGGTCTTATTATAATTATAAGTGAGTGCAGTAGGTGTAAGAGGATACAACTCTTACACAAATCAATTTTCTCTGTTCTTATATGCTTCTTCATCTTCTGTTGGCTGCAATATCTTGAACTGATTCAATCCTAACTTCTAACTATCACAATGTTGTTCTCTATTTTGAGAGTTGACTAGGCTTAGTTTTCTATCTTCTCCTCCTTTTGGAACACCCTATAAAAGTGAAAGGGTTCCAGCTTCAAGGGGGGGTACAGTATCTAAAATATTTTAATGTACTCTTGGGAGTCCAAAATCTCCAAACCAATGTGTAAAAGGAGAAGTTTAACAGCTGATGATGCTGCTTGAAGCCTGAGAGGGAAGAGTCAGGTTTTCACCACCTGATTCTTCATTTTTGTTTGATTCTTCTTCATCATTACTTGGTTTGCTATGATGTCAATCCTTTCTGGATCACCCAAGGTCCCATTTGTGCCCTTAGGAGCTCAGTTGGTTAAGCAAGAGGGTTGGAGAGCTTAACTCCCTTCTCTGCTTCTACTGTGTGATTTGTCTTCTGTTATGGCATGTTGAACATATTTTCTTGAATGTTTGACCTATTTGAGTTCCCATTTTTTGTTTGGCTGGTTCTTGTAATCTGAAGTCAAAGTGCATATCAAGTGATTGTTGAGTGCTTTCTATCAAAGAGTGGTTCTATTTTTACCTTTTGCAGCAACTCCTTTTTTGCACTGGTTTATCTGGTTAAGGGCTAAGGTTTAGGGAGTGTGTCAACTCCTCTGGCTGAGAAGACTGACCCAAGAGCTGGGAGTTGATATTGTATTTGACAAGGTTGCTATAAGTATAGCTTACAATTCTGTACAACATGATAGGACATAAGACATTGACGTGAACCTGCATTTCAATAAGGAGAAGAGTGACTTCAACTACATTGGTACTAATTTTGTTGAGACGGGTGATTAAGTGGCTGACATTCTTACCTAGGGACTTCTTCCTCGTTAGTTCAATACTTTGTTTTGCAAAAGTTTTTAATGTATGACATTATTCTCTAGTTTGAGGGCCAGTGTTAATAGGTTTAAGTGGATGAACTCTTTCACAAATGATTCTCTCAGTGTCTCTTATTTGTTCCTTCTAAATTAGACATGCTAAATTCCACATCCCTCCACCACTATCAAATTCTTCAAGCGATTCTCTTGTTGTTTCCTCTTTTTCTTCCCATTGGTGCATTATCTTCTTTCTTATACATTAGATGTGTTAAATCCCTCACCCCTCCCCGGATGTCAAATTCTTCAAGCTACCCTAAAAGTTGGATTAAAGTGTTTTCAGACCTGGCGCTTAACTAGATAAATCATTTCAAAACTTTTTCTTAACATTATTTTTATGTGTTTTCTACTGTGAGTTTTCAAACTTATCCTGTGTGCCAATTTCTATAGTGCTTGGAGAACTTGAAAATACCATTCAGAGTTGGTTAAAAAATTAACCGTCAAAACTAGAGTACTTGAGCTTTTGACTTTTGTTTTCTGAAAAAATTACGGTTACTCTGCATTGTGATCATTCTTGTAATTACCTATGAATGAGTTAATGTTCATACCCAAACAACCCAGTTTAATTCAATTAGGCTGTTGTTTTAATGTTATCCTTGACCATCACAGTGCTACTTAATAATTTGTTCCGCAGTGTTAACAGTTTCCTTGAATGCATCTTTGAACCATTATCTCACCTTTCTGTTCAGTGATGGACACAAATTCTGATGGAAATAGTAGTCATTGTGGATGCTTAGATAAATAGCCTTGATTTTGCAGGATGGAGCTTTCAATGTATGCTTCAGTGACAAAGATCATCCCAGATCTGGCTGACCAAACACGAACTTCTGGCTGTATCCTTCTCTTTTGAGCTGCTGATGTAGTGCTTTGAGAATTAGCTAATCTGCACATTACCTTCCTGGTTTGTCAATTTGTGATTCATATGAACTTGTGTTATCCTTAAAAAGAGCTTCAGATACTGTGGATAGGGACAAAAAGGTGGTTGAGAAGTTTGAATTTGAGCCATCAAAGGTGTCCCCCTTGGAGATGTGCAACAACATTTGGAAGATGATTAGTCAATAAGAGGTGGTCGACTTCACTCTCTTGTGATGATACATCTAATGCTCTGTATGGATGAGTGAAGAACTCTGTTATCGATTGGACCGGTGCCTGTATTCCCATTTGTCTCTCTCCTCATGTGAGAAGATATCCCTGGCCCTTATTTTGGAGGAGATGAGACACAAAGAGTGCTAGCATTGGATGTGTCCCAGACAAATTTACTTATGGATCTTTTAGGTTGTGTCTATGACATAAATACTGCAGGGAGTCTTTTCATTGTTTGTTTTCCTATTTCTTTTTCTTCCTTCAATTGAATGTTGAAGTTTAAATTCCTCTTAAGGAATGTTTTCCTGTGTCTTGCTACTTCCCTTGTTCATGAATCATGAACCAGATGTTTCTGAAACTTTTGAGCGTCAACATAACTAGATTGGATATTCATATCAATGAAATATTACCAACCTGTTAACTCTATCCGTTAATGAAGTGTGTAAATGCATAAATCTGAGAAGCTTTCACTTTGTACTTTTTCTTAATTCTATTTTTTTAAAGTAATTGGAACAGGATTTTCTGCAAGATGGGCATTTCTTCCATGAAAGTTGAGTTATACAGAATTTCATGTATTTGAAGCAAGCATACAGCTCGATGAATCGACATTTAAATACAACTGGGAGAGGTCGCTCTTGTGCGCTCTCAGTGGTTGTAAATTACTCCTGTCATTTGACCATTCAAGTGGTAAAAGGGTACTACAATGGGTTACGAATTACGAGTCAGGACTAAATAATGAGAACGAAACTTTAGAGCATTAGCATAATGCTTGAATTTGGTTCCATCTGGGTTCCTTTGGATTTGTTAATTTGATACGTTATAGTTAGTTTCTCAAAGGGAAAATAATATACAAATAATATTTTAATTTTTTTTATTATTCTTGTGTTATTATTTTTAACATATTTTTATTTTTATACGTCAAAGTACGTAAATGGAGTTAATTTCCAAATAATATTTCAATTTTTTTAAAATATACAAATAATACTTTAAAATTTTTTTTCCAATCATAAAATTTGTTTTCCAATAATTAGTTATTAAATGTTTTTTTGAGAGATGAAACACAACGCTAATGATAGATGTTATCATAAAAACAGAATGAAACAACTCCACCGGATTTTAGGGTCGCAAGTATATGATTGAATAAAAACAGAATGAAACACAACGCTAATGCATGCATGACTAGGGCTTGGGGGCATGAAAGAGTACAATATAGTATTTATTTTCCACTCAAAAAGCTCTAATGAAATATGTAATCATAATTGTCGAAACTAGGATTCATGGCTGAGACATGGGAGAAAATTAATAACAAAATACCTTTCTCCAATCGGAAATCACGAGTCGTGGAAGTTAAATGGACGAGCACCAATATCTAATGTTTGCAATAAAGGGTTCTCTTTTGCTAGCATGGACTATTGGATCAAACATTTCATATTGAACATTGCACAATCTTCCAATATTCCATACTCGCTGAGAGCAACATGGTCACTGACACCTCCCGTTGCGATCTCTCTAGATTTCTCTAGTTCAACAACCCCAGATCCATTCCATGCTACAACACTACAGTGTGAAGTACCAATATCAATTCCAATAACAATTTCGGCATAAACACAGGATGGCTCGCTGTCAGATGTAACAGTGTGTGCTTATTTACCCATTCCTGTGTAAAAGAACAATTGTCTGAAATTAAGCAACTTCACCAATGAAAACACAATGTAATAATTCAGAGAGAGTAAAGTTGAACACACACACCAAAAAAAAAAAAAAAAAAAAGGAGAAAAACACATTTACTTAAAGAGGTTTGTATTTTCACAGTAGGTTGTATCAACTACTGTCAAATTGTTAGTTACTCTCTATTGCAATTTGAATTTTCTTTGCAACCGTATAGCCTGATCTGTTTAGTGGCATCTTGATATGGAACTTATCCAAGTTACACTGGAACCAAAAATTAAACACACATAAACGAAAATAAAAGAGCAAATTGCACTGGCACCCCAAAATGGAAGCTATAAAACAATGACACCTCACTTTATGTTTAAAAAACACAGACCCCCCATTCATTAAACACACTAGTCCATTCTGTTAGTGAAACCATTAATTCACTGTATATTCTTTTTTAATTCCAAAAATACCCTTATCAAAATTGGAGGAGAAAAAAAAAAGGCCATTAGATGGTTGACATGTATTCTATTCTCTCCTCTGCTTCACTCTCTCCACCTTCCGCTCCCATTTTCTCCTACGTCTCCACCATTTGCACCGGTCTTCCTCTCCTCCTTACCATTGCTTAGTCCAACTCAAAAGGGCCTTATCACAGCCACGGGACTCAAATAATGACCCTTGTTTTCATCTGGTGCGATGAAGAATCAATGGGACATCAAATATTCAACAACTTCATAGTTAATCAGCGACAGAAACTTCATAGTTAATCAGCGACAGAGGTTTCAATTCAAACAAACCTCGATACTAAAAAAGGAACAGAAGCTAGTCCAGCCAACTGTATAGATTAAGTTAGCAAGATACCATTAAGAGTCTGGATTTGCAAACGCAATGGTATTCACCAATGCAGGACGGCGGGAACGTCTCATGAGTTACCATATGGGTTCTCCACTTGCCAAGCCACCTCACAGGCATAAACAATCTGATCGAATTCGACATCGATCTTTGCAGAACCTCTGATTTTCATTTAGGGTTGAACTCCCTTGTTCCAACTTCTGGCGCCCAATAAAAAAAGAGTTGCTGTTTCAGTGATACCATGGATCCCACAGCAAGCATAATCGCAGGCACCGCTGCACAGCCCAAAGAAATCCTCCATCAATTGGGATGGATTGCTGTAATTGTTTTTTTGTGCTTTCAGTTTTTTGGCATATTGAAAAGAAACCCATTAATCAGTTAAAAGAAAATCCTTCTTTTATCTCATGAACAGAGTATGTAATACCTGCAATTCCAATGTCATAGCCAAACATTAAACCACCAAATTCCGCCATTATCCCGCATATAACAACATAAATTCTGGCGTGGTGCCATGAGGGTTTTTAGGGGGTTGAGGAGTCTCGTGGAGAGTTGCAGAAGGAACCCATTTTAGCACCCCTCTCAAAAGAAAAGGGAAAATCAGGGCAGAAGGAATTAATTAATGGGGTAACTAAATGAAACAAAAATTGTTAGAAAGGGAAGAAAAAAGAGTGAAAAGAAAGTCTTACAGAGGTAATATGATGGTGACCAAAGGAGGTGCCATTATCGACCGGAGCAAGAAAGAGGAGAGGAAGGACGGTGGAGACGGCAGAGAAAATGGGAGCCGAAGATGGAGAGAGTGAAGCAGAGGAGAGAAAGAATACGTGTCAACCATCTAATGGCATATTTTTTTTCCCTTCAATTTTGATACGGGTATTTTTGGAATTATAAAAGAATAAACAGTGAATTAATGGTTTCACTAACAGAATTGACTAGTGTGTTTAATGAATGGGGTATCTGTGTTTTTTAAACATAAAGTGGGGTGTCAGTGTTTTAAAGCCTCCATTTTGGGGTGCCAGTGCAATTTGCTCAAAATAAAAAGACTAAAACAAGAAGTAGCAAATGCAATTAAAATACTAGTATCAGCTCCTTCCGTGAGGGATCTGAGATGACATGAATCAATTAAATATTTCGCCAAATTAACCTTCATACATTTTTGTCGATTTCGGTTTTTCTGAAGATTTTATTTACAACAAAAAGCCCTTCTTTACCTTGAATTGTAGTTATGTTGATAATTGAAAAAGCAGTGGGAAACAACTGATATAATTAATGATCACTCAGAAAAACAAACCATCTATTCTAAGAAAAAAAAAAAAAAAAAAAGAAGAAGAAGAAGAAGAAGAAAGAAAGAAAGAAAGAAAGGAAAAGAAAACCAAACCAGAGGTCCTGTCGTCCGAGCTAGCAGGTTCATCAGGTCAACAAAATATCCAGTAAAATGATCAAGAATATCTGAGAAAATATCGATGATGCATTTGAGGCTTTCACTCAATCGATAGCGAAGTATTTAATGAAAACGTGTACCAAGGAATCAAGTCTTGAATCAGAGAAAAAAAATCCTTCAAGGTCAGTGAAATATGTAGAATCTGATTTTCATATATGTGAGAAGTAATTACATCGTGTATTTATAGAGAATACAAGATATGTAATATAAGAAATGATACAATGTATCAGGGGTATATGACTAAGTAACAACACTCTCTTCTACACGCCCCCGCAAACGTAACGAATTCATGAGTGTAAGCTTATCACGTAGAGAGAAGAAATGATGACGAGATAGACCCTTGGTAAGGATATCAGCAAGCTGATCTATAGTTAGAAACATAACGAACCAAAAATTGTCGAGAAGCAACCAAATCTCGAACAAAATGAAAATCGATCTCAACATGCTTAGTACGAGCATGAAAGATAGGATTAGCCTAGGTGGCTCCAATATTATCACACCAGATAGTTGGAGCAGTTGGAAGATAAGCACCAATCTCTCGTAATAAAGAGCGAACCCCGACCATCTCAGTTGCTACAGATGCAATAGCACGATATTCCGTCTCAGTAGAAGAGCGAGCAACAATCTTTTGCTTGCGAAAACCCCAAGCAATAAGATGATGTCCCAGAAAAACACTATACCCAGTAGTAGAACGGCGATCATTGGGACATCTAACCCAATCAGCATCAGAATATCCAGCAAGAGACATAGGAGAATCAGAACAAAAGAATAATCCAAAAGTAGAAGTACCACGAAGATAACGAAGGATTCGCTTAACAACACCCCAATGCAAGTTAGTTGGAGAAATGCAAGTCAGTTGGAGAATGCATAAACTGAGCAACATGACTAGCAGCAAAAGTGATATCCGGACGAGTATTGGCTAAGTATTGTAATGCACCCACTGTATGCCGATATTTAGTTCCATCTACCAAAGGAGTGCCATCATGCAGAGATAATAATGCACCAGAGGCAAGAGGTGTAGCTACAGAGTTAACTTCATGCATCTTTGTATGAGTGAGAAAATGTACTTTTGTTGAGATAAGAACAATCCATGAGAGGTACGTATGGCCTATAAACCAAGAAAATAGTGAAAATCACCAAGATCCTTAATTGCAAAAGCCGTTGCCAAAGCTTTGATGAGAGAGGAAATAGCAAAGATTATTTCCAGTGACCAAAATATCATCCGCATAGATGAGAAAATACAAAGTTACATCAGCCAATTTGTAGAAATAGAGAGATGTATCAGTGCGGGAGCCAACAAATCCTTGGAAATAATAAAAGTAATAAGCTTATTATACCAAGCACGTGGAGCCTGTTTTAAGCCATAAAGCGATTTTTTAAGAAGACAAACATGTGATGGCTCATTCATGTCTACAAAACCGGGCGGTTGTTGCATAAACACTTGTTCGTGAAGATCTCCATGAAGAAAAACATTAGAGACGTCAAGTTGACGAATCAGCCATTTGTTGGAAATAGCAATGAAGAGAATAAGGCGAATAGTAACATGTTTGACCACTGGACTATAAGTATCACTAAAATCAAATCCAGGGCGTTGATGAAAACCCTTAGCCACTAAACGTGCTTTATATCGATCCACCGTTCCATCAGGTTTCGTTTAATACAAAAAAATCCACTTACATCCAATGATTTTTTGAGAAGGAGTTAAAACCTAGGTTCCATTTTGAATAAGAGCATTAATTTCTTCATGCATGGCTTGACGCCAATGGTCATATTTGGCAGCCTGAGTATAAGTGGTTGGAATATTAACATCTTCACTTGAACTAAAAGACTAAGTGGCAACCGAGTTTTTAAAGAGCCAGTCCTTGACCGAGTAATCATAGGTTGCTGAGATTCAGTAACGATGGTAGGAGGATGCCCAATACTAGCATTTAAAGGCTCACTCTCTTCTATAGCTGGAAAACCAATGTGACTGGTAGTGGTAGGAGGCCCATCAGCAATGGGAACAACTATGGTAGTGTTGGGCTTCATACTAGTTTGTATAAAATCACCATTAGCAACAGCTGGAAAGCCAGTAGAAGGCCCATCAATAGAATTAGTTTGTACGTTAGTTGGGCTACCTATAGAAGGCCCAACACAAACTAAAGAATCATCAGACCCATGACTACTAGGGGTAGGGAGATGTCCACTAGTAGTGACAGCCCGTGGACCAAGATTACAAATTACATTATGATAGACTCTTGCAGGAGATACATTTTGTTGAGCAACCACATCAATATGGACATTTACAATAGAAACAATGGGTTGTTCAACTACAACAGAATATGTATCCAACCATTTAGCAGCAGAACAATAAGAAGTATGTAATAAACTTTGATGAGGAAACTGTCCTTCATCAAATATCACATGGCGAGATGTATAAATCTTCCTTATAGACAAATCAAAACACAAATAGCCCTTGTAAGCTAAAGGATAACCCAAGAAGACACAAGGCTTTGACCGAGGATGAAGCTTGGACTGTGCATAAGATCACAACCAAGGATACTAGAGACATCCAAAGACTCTAAACTGTTTATATTCAGGTTTTAGTCCAAATAAAACCTCTAAAGAAGATTTGTTGCCTAACACTTGAAGGGGAATGCGATTCATCAAATAAACTACTGTTTGAACAGCATAAGTCCAAACTTGAATACCATGTAGAATCTGATACCTGAATATCTTAAGATTTGTTGCTCTGATACCATATAGAATCTGATACCATGTAAAATCTGATACCTGAATATCTTAAGATTTGTTGCTTTAATACCATGTAGAATTTGATTTTCATATATGTGAGAAGTAATTAAATCGTGTATTTATAGAGTACAAGATATGTAATATAAGAAATGATACAATGTATCAGGGGTATATGTCTAAGTAACAACATTCTCTTCTACAAAATAGAGGATGATACATCAATGAAAATAACTACAAACCCATCAAAATACTAAATGTAAAGAGAAATCCACACTAACAAAATAAACCCAGTTCTTGTAAATGTTGATTGAGCTAATGGTAACCGTGCGGAGCCAGTGGTTATCGGAGTTTCATATGTTTTGAGTTGATTATAATTAAAGAAACAAGAAACCAACACATACAATGAATCAAAGTAGGAGAGAATGAAGACGTACCGAACACATACAATGAATCAAAGTAGGAGAGGATGAAGACTTACCGAACACAGACGATCAGCAGATTAAGCAATGAAAAGAGACGACAACAGAAGGAAGAAAAAAAACAGAAAACCGATTTCAGTCTGGATTCTCCACAAGCTTCTCTATTGAGTACGATATGAGCTTCCACTGCTTTTCTATTTGTTCGTCGCCTATTCATTTATTTATATATTTTTTTGATCAATAAAAACATGTACTAAACCCTCTAGAGCAACACATGCCTATTCATTTATTTTAGAGTTTTTTCATTTTGCCCACTTATGTTAGGCTCAAACTCTTATTTGCCTACTTAAGTTGCTAATATTTCATTTTGCCCAATATAGAAAACTTCGAATATTACAAAAATCTAACATTAATTTTCAGTTAACTTTGACTTTGACCCATGAGGTGAAGGAAAATATGAATTTGTTATATTTTACAAAACTTGATTTAAGTTTCTCAAATTTACAAAAGAACTCCTTGTTCACGTCTCTTAAGGGAATTAGAGCCAAGGCGTATAAAATGCTTCTAGATTGGGGCTACAACAAGGTTTACACGCTCGTATTTCGTTGAAGGTGATCCTCGTTGCCTTTGTCGATGTTTGTTGTCTGGCTAGTACCTCTATCTCCCTTCAAATCAGAGAGTAAATTTGATCTGGCAAAGGAAAGAGATCGAACCTCCCCATCTTGTAAGGTGTGAAGAGTGTAATCTCCTGCGGTGTAGACAATTATTCCATTCTCTAGTGTCTTAGCGGCATAATTGAGTCGAGAAAAACGCTATAGATACCGAAAGGAGTAGCAGAGAGATATATATTTCTTCAATGCTCAAGGGTCAAGTAGAGTGGAGAACAAGAAGAGTGATTTGGGAGCATCAACAGCCACACCACCTCCCCCTCGCCGCCCCTCGCCGCCGCTCCTTGTCTTCTTGTTGGCCCACTTCTTCCATGGCTTCTAACACTTTTCTAGAAACAAACATTGATGGCCCCTATACTCAAAGAAATTGAAGATTCGGCAATTGAAGCCAAACGCTTCTTGCCGGAAAATGTCCCCAAACCCTCCTTAGAACTTGTAAAAATGTGATAATCACTGAACGGCAAGAAGAAACCCATGTTGAAGCATGTAGACTAAGAAACCCATTACTGCTTTCACGGTAAACTATGACTTGCCTAGGCAATTTTCTTCTTGCATGAAGCTCAACTGAGAAAATCCACTAGCCGGTGCAGCCATTCAGCACATCGAAGTAGTTGAGATGAAAATTGGGCAAGTAAGAGATTGAAAAGTGAGAAGAAACAACAGGATTACATGGACAATACCCCTAAGGTAAGCACACATATATGAACACAACAACACAGATTAAAGTCCAAATCGATCAAATCTGACAAGGTTTACCAACAGTCCCTTCACTTTTCTATCTTCTTCTGTATGGGGCTTAAGTCCAAATTAGACCCATACATCTTGAGCAGCGCTTCGGCGCACCAGCCATGACCATCATCCACAGTAGGCATCCTCACTTCCATAAAAGGTTTCAAAGGCTGTTGGTTTGTGGGAAAAATGACTCCAGCAAACACTCTTAGCACATTAGAAGCATCGATGTCCATGCACACACTGATCTCTTGGGTACCCTTCGGTGCTGGAGGAATTCCAACGAGCTTGAAGTAGCCAAGAAGATGGTTCTCTTCCACCTTCTTCCCTTCACCTTCGTAAACCACAATCAGGGCCTCGGTCTGGTTATCTTGCGTGGTTGTAAAAAGTAACTCCTTCCTTGCTGGCATTGTGGAGTTCCGATGTATGATGGGTATAAAACTATTGCCATCAGCCTTGATTCCAAGGCTCTGCGGCGTTGCTTGTATAGTCAACAAATCCAAATTCCCCAATGGGTCGCTGATTCCTGATGCCACTGCACCCTCAAGTGCCGCACCACATACAGCAGCTTGCAATGGATCCATCCCTGAGTAAGCATCTGTCCTTTTACAGATACCCAGAACCAGTTCTCTAACTTTTGGAATATTTGAACACCCACCAACAAAAATGACATCAGTTATGTCTTCCAGTTCTACCTTTGCATCAGATAAGCATTCTAGTACAAGCTCCTCACATTTCTTGAACAACTCTTTGTTTACCTCCTCAAATTCAGCACGGTCCAATGTCATCTTTATTTTTGAACCATTGACCAAATCAACCTCAACAGGAACACTCATCTTAGAGCTGAGCTTGTGTATGGCGTCTTGGGTGGCAATACGCAGCAAGGCAATTGATCTGATTTCATTAATACCATTGCTTGAAAAGAGTGTGTCTAAACTGGGCAATAGGTGATGCATCATGTTCTGAAGTATATCTTCTCCCCCAATAACACTGCCTGATAAAGCTTTGATCTGAGAAACTCCTCCAGCTGTCGCGACTACAGCTACATCGCAATACCCAGCACCCATATTAAAAATAAGTGCAATCTTCTCGCTTCCACTCCCCATGTTATCATGTGCAATCTGCTGCTGCTGCTGTGCATACAGAAGTGCTACAGCTGTTGGTTCAGGCATCAACCTGAGTATATGTAGGCCAGCCATTGCACAGGCTCGTTCAATCCTTGTCACTTGAAACCGACTAAATGACACAGGAATGGTAAGAACAACATTTCGTATTGGTTGCCTTAGTCGAACTTCTGCCATAGCTCTTATTTCAACCAGGAACACTGCAAGTACTTCTTCAGGAGTCATGGACCTCCAAACATTTTTCACCAAGGCTGCAATAAATGGACGGGCACCAATATCTAAAGTTTGCACTAGAAAGGGTAGTCTTTTGCTAGCATGGACTACTGGATCTGTGTCTATTCTGCCAATCAAACGTTTCATATTGAAAATTGCAGAACCTGACAATATTTCATATTCGCTGAGAGCAACATGGTCACTGACACCTCCCGATGGGATCTCATCTTTGAAGGTGACATAGGAACGCATTACTGTCTGCTCTCTGGTATTCTTAAGGAGTTCAACCCCAGATCCATTCCATGCTGCAACACTACACTGTGAAGTTCCAATATCAATGCCAATAGCAATATCGGTATAAGCAGATGATGGCTTGTCTTCCCAAGATGTCTCACTATCAGATGCAACAATGTATGCTGGTTCAGCCATTCCTGTGTAAAAGAACAATTGTCTATGAAGTTAACTAAACTCACCAAGGGAAACACAAAGTAATAATTCAGGAGGAGTAAACTTGAACATCACTTCATCCAAACCCACCCCCCACCCCCAACACGGAAAAAAAAACACTTTTACTTAAAGAGGTCGGTATTTTAGAAGTAGATTTCAAGTACTGTCAAATTGTTAGCGACCCTCTATTGCAATTTGATTTCCCCCACCCCCCAAACCGTATAAGCCTGATCTGTTTAGTGGCATCTTGAAACAGAACTTACCCAAGGTACAGTGGAACCCAAAAATAAGACACAAAAAAACCAAAAAAAAAAAAGTAAAAGAGGAAAAAAGGGGGAAGGGGAGAAGTCTAGACTGCATTTCCTTAATAGTAGCATATGCAATTAAATACTAGTATCAGCTCCAACCATGAGGGATCTCTCATGGCATGTCAATTAAATATATTTGTCAGAAGACCCAGAAGAAAAAAGCCATCAATGCATAACTATGATTAATGAAGGTAAATATTATAGAATCATGCTGACTGTATGAAAAAGGCCAACTGAAGTATATTGCTCACTGTCCCTTTGATAAATCTTCAATTGGCCATATAGCCTACCTAATCCATCAATCCACTGCACATACTAATTTTTACACCATTTCTATCTTCTCAGAGCATGCTACTACTGTATTATAGTGTCACTAAGGTATGATACAACATAACCCAAATAACAGCAGAATACTGACTCAACAATGAACCACACCTTTCTTGTATAAGGTTTCTCTCCGCAAATTGCTCAGAAATCATCCCATCAAACAGAATTTCCAGAAGAAAAGAAAAGGAAAAGAAAAGCAGAAACCCCAAAATGTAGGCACACTGAGTCAACACCCATATATGTAAGGGTAGAATCGGTGATTTGACAGCAGGCAATAAGAAATCCAAAATAGAATAAGATTTCCACTGTCACAGGATATGATTGGTTAGCTGATGTTTCAAAATTTAAAGTTGATTCATTGGAACATATAACCCCATAACTGGGACTCCCATTAACAGAAAAATAGAACCCCTAAGCAGATAAAATGCCTAAAAGTGAATTGTATAAAACACCTAAAAGTGAATTGATGTTGCTTGCTTGAGCACAGGATCCCTAATGAAGTGTCTGAAACAAAATATGAATCAGAAAATAGAAACTTGACACACTGTTCTTGCTGGACTTTCTTTTCAAACTCAGGCTGAAACCTATGAACATTCCATTTGCATGTTCTCAGCAAGAAAACACTGATATCTATAATGTTGTCAAATACAAACTGGAACAAGAGATCAACACAAATCTTCTCTCGAGTTGTGGAGCAGTAAAAACCCTTTTAGAATTACCCAGCATCCAGGTTCAAGGTAGTTAGTGACAAATAACTTCAAAGATGACCAAGCATTTTGAATTAAAAAAAAGAATGATCATTAGCACAGTAACAATATAAAAAATAAAAATAAAAATAATAAAAAGGAAAACGAGGGAGGGAGGAGGGGTGGGGGGAAGGGAGAGAGGTTTCAATCCTCACACCTGATTCATTGGCTTTCACATTCCTGTAGAGGTATTCATTTATTTCTATTTCTATGGGGTTTAAGAGGCTAATTTCATCATGCAGTTTTCCTTCTTAGGGTTTCGGCACGTAAAGATTATACGATGGTGCTGTTAGACAGAATTCTTAAGCACAGACATCAAAGAAAATGGCTCTTTGGTGAGTATAATCAATGATCAAAGGGATATAACGAAATATTAGAGGGATTAGATGTTCACCCTCTCTGTTATTCCTCCTCTAATATATCCTTTAATTCCCAATCCAATAGTTATGATATTCATTACATATTTTATTTGGGTCTTCCAAAACTTCCAACTCCAGATGCCCATTGGATTTAATTCTAAAATTTCTACAAGAGACTCGGAAAACCACCTGGTCAAATCCCTACATTCAACACAAAGTTTACAATGCACAGGCCTTCTATCAAAAAATAGCAAAGCAGCAGAACAGCAATTTACAATAGAAAAATGAATGAGAAAATCATAGACATAGAACACAAAGATTTACTTCGTTCATACAAAATGGCCTGCATCTGCATAACCAGACCTTCAACTATTCCAGTGAAAGAAACACACAAGATCCTCCTACCACCTCCTTATGGGGTAACTATATATATGGTCATATACAACGTAATACAGGGATTCTTTATCCCAAAAGTACAAAATTGTACCCACTGTAACGACTCCCAAAATTTGGATAGGGAGAGCTGTTATTGGGGAAAGGTCATCAGTAACTTAGATCAGGCTTCACTAATGACCTTCACACTGAAGTCATGTTTTATCTATTTCCTTTCTTCTGCAGATTTTGTTTACAACATAAAGCCCTTCTTTATCTGGAATTGTGGCTGTGTTGATAATTGAGAAATTAGTAGCAAAATCAGTGGCATCAATGAAAACAAACCCATCAAAATAGTAAATGTAAAGAGAAATCCACTATAACAAAATAAGCCCAGTCATTGTACATGCTGATTAAGCTAACGGTAACCGAGCGGAGCAGGTTATCGGAGCTTCATATGTTTTGAGTTGATTATAACTAAAGGAAAAAACAAACCAGTCCATATGAACCAGAGAATAACAAAATATAAAATGCATACCATCAAAAGTAGGAGAGAATGAAAACTTACCGAATACAGACGATCACCAGATTAAGCAACCAAAAGAGATTACAACAGAAGGGGAAAAAACAGAAATGAACCAGTTCCGGTGTGGATTCTCCAGAAGCTCCTCTACTGAGAACGACTGTATGAACACTGAACCCAAACTAATAAGAAGTGTCAAGAAATCTCGAATCGGGAGTTCTAGACGTTCTAGAGGAACCCGTTTCCCGTTCCTTCTACCGTTTTGGGTCTGATTTGAAAAGGAGTTTCATCTAGACCAGTTGAATAAGAATCCCAAGGGTATTTCCGTGATGTCGTATCGTCCGTTTAGCTCGGATCCGACGGCAGAAGGACGACCTTGATTACAACTGGCTACCTCAAACTGAATGATGCCTTTCGGTTTTCTCCCAGAAGAGTCGGGAACAACGAGGTGGAAATTCGCCACATGGACACGTGGCACAATTCCGTGTAGGAAGTAGATGATGGCTGCTTCAATCAGGCGCGGTGACCTTTTCACTGGAGAGGTCATTGATTTGACTTTTGCGAACGACAAAGCTCTCTTTAAGTATGTAATCGAGGGCGTGCAAGCTGATTCAGATGAACCTCAGACACAAAAAAAAAAAAAAAAAAAAAAAAAAAGACCAAGCGCAGTGACTATATAGAAGCATTGATCTTTTATCAACTGAGTCATCCTTTAGGATTACCTTTACAAGAAATTCTTCAATAAATAAGTGTTGATATTTCAGATTGAAAACACGACCAGATGACCAAAAAAGTTTAATTTAAAAGAAAAAATAAAAAACCAAACAAATTTCTATTAAGAAATTTTTATATATAGGGGGCATGACCCTAGGGAAGCTTTGCCGCTACAACCAAAGAGTAGCATTAGGCACGGTTCATTGTGTCGGCGCCGACACAGGGCGATATATCATCGTGTCGTTGGGGGGCGACACGACTCCCCCCAGCGAACACGATATTTACCATATGTCAGTGATATATCGCCGACAAGTCAATATATCGCCGATTTTTGCTACATTCGCCATATATAACAGCCTTTCGTTTGTTTTTCGCCGATTTTTCGTTCACTTTTTGCCAAAGTGACATAGGGCCTCTAAAAGCTCCGGGGGCGCTGCCCCCACACCCCCGCCGAGGCGGCCTCCCCAGACCCCCGCCCTCTCACCGAGGAGCGGAACCCCTTGTCCGTCGGCAACAATATGTGAAGCATGAGCCATACTCAACATAATTGTATAATGAATTGTAAACTTTAGTACATCTCTGTATTAATTGTATATTTGTGTTCTCTTTACATAATTACATTAGTTTATATGAATTTTTCAAACTTTCAGTTTTGCCCGTGTTGGAATATGCTCTTTGAGCATGAGTGAATGTGAATGAAAATCATTCATATGGAGAGTTTGTGGAAATAAATAAATTTGTGGAAATATGTGCATGGAATACCAATGGACTATTTGGTGATTCATTGCACAAGGAGAGATCATGAATGAAGGGTTATGGGAATACCTATAGACTATTGGGTGTTTCATTTCCCAAGGAGAATTCATGAATGGAGGTTATGAGACCTTTTATTTCCTAACAACAAACTTCTCATTTCCCTATTGTGATTAATGAAGGATTTATGGGACTCTTGATTTCCCAAGAAAACCTCTCACTTCCTAGCTTGTTATTAAAGTCTAAAGCTTTTCATTTCCTATAACTTATTCATTAAGTTTGGTAATAAGTGATTATGGTTGTTCATATGTCAAGTTAGTTAAAGGGACATTGATCACATCTATATATAGGGATACCCTCCTTGATGAAGATGAGTTGTTGTTTTGGATATTTTCTTTCTTGTATTTGAAGAATTTTGCTAAAGATCTTTGAAAGTTTTCATAGTGTTTTGGGGTTCTTGTTAATGGTTGATTGAAGCTCTTCCTTTGGCAAGAAGAAAGTTTTGGGTTAATTCCTTCTTTCTATTTTAGAGTCTTGCTACAATTCTTTGAGTCTTGTTATTTTGTGGTGTTCCGGTGATAGAAGGAAGGCACATGTCAAGTTCGTAGTTGCAATATACTTTGTGCTAAGTACATCGTTGTTCGTCGTTGTATCGTGGGAGACAGATGTCCGTTGAATCCTTAAGCACACTGTGGAGGGGACGAATCTATTTTAAGGAAAGCGTCTGACGCGCCTCGACGGTTTTCCTTTACTCTTCTTTTTCGGTTCAATTTCTATCTTTCCGGATCTTCTCTTAATTCATTATTCCCCTCCTTATATTATCATTTTTGGCTAATAGCCCGCATATAGCCGGACATGTGCCAATTATAAACTTTAGGTTAGGTGATGTTTTAGGTCAAAATAACACTCCCAATGTGTTTATTGACCTCAAATTAAGTTACATGTCAAGTTTTATGTCAAAATGACCTGAAATACCCTTCGAAACAGGGGTTCGATGTTTCATCTAACCCCTGCCAAAAGTCGGCCGACTTTTGGCTACATGTCGTCCAAGTCGCCGTGTCACCAAGGTCCGACATGGCGACATGGAGCGACATGTCGAACCTTGGTATTAGGTCAAATTGTCGTTACACAATATTATCTATTTTAATCAAACTATCCATAGATGTGTTGAAGGTTTGAATCATCCCACGATACGATAAGATACTAGCTAATATGTATTCATATTGAATACAACCGATGCGATATATATTGGTGCACATTTTTATTGGATTGCATTGAAATACATTGGCTAGTATAATACAATACTTGATACAAAACGACACGTTTCTTAAAATCATCTGATACAATATTTGATACCGATGCTTTAAACTTTGGATGCGTTTATAAACCCTAAAATAAATTTTCCAAAAAAACCCTTAAAATGTATAAAACCAAAGGAATATATCATTAAAATCTTATCAAGGGTTTTTCGAGAGGGAGAAAAATATACAACCCCTAGCTCATTTTCTCATCCTAGTGAATCAAAACAAACCATATTTATAGATTTACAGTGTATTTCTCTCACGCTTTTTGGTTCATCCTATTTTATTTGGTCAAGAAACAGATCCTATGTGACCTGAGACCTCGAGACAAAAGGAAAACTTTAGTACCATTAAGGGTGTCAATTGCATACCGAAACCATTTAACCATTCCAAACCGTGCCGTCTAAAACCGCACCATACCGCACAGTTCAAAATTTGGTATGGTATGTACCAAAACCGAATTTCTTCGGTACAGTTCCAGCTTTAGATACTCATACCGTCGATATGTACTGAAATCGTACCGAATTGGTACCGTACCAAATTAAGAGATATAAATGTAATTTCACAATGAAAACATTTTATTTTTAGCCTATCCATAATTCCCTATTTCAGTTTTTTGTTTCGTCTTTCACTCATCTTCTTAGATTTACTTGTTTTTGTCTCTATTTATTAGATTTTCTTGCTTTGTCTTTGTTAATATCAAGTTCTATTGATTGTTTGGTCGCAATTTTATTAGGATCTTAAAGAACTAATAACAAAAGTGGCATGCGTTTGTTGGTACCAAAAGTATACACGTTAGATACCGTGTTTAAACCATTTTCCAGTTCCGATTTAATACTGAAACCACACCGAACCGTTTTTGCAAATACCGAAACCGTACCGTGTAAATCCGGTATGGTACGGTTTTGATTTTCGATATTTAAAGTTGGTACAATACCGAATTACCGAAACCATTGACACCCTTATTTACCATAACCTCCTTTTTTTTCTTTTTTTTTAGACCTTTTAAGTACCAAAACCCTACTACCTACAAATCTACAATAGAATTGAATATGATTCAAATTGAATTTGGGCCATCAGTTGAGTTCTGGTTCATTCATTTTGGTTTCGCTAAAGTAGATATGGGAAGCCTATCCCTATGTCGTCCACTTTCCATTTCTCCTCCATATACTCACCGTAGCTTCCCATCCCAACTTCACCTCTGCAATTCCGTTTTATCACCGAAACTAAGCTTTATTCCAGTCAAGCTCTCATCTTCTCCAAGGAATTTCCCGAATGGGAACTTCATTCTTCAAAGTAATCGAAATGAGCAGGGCGAGTCACAGTTCCTGGACAGAGATGGCGTCGTCGACGACATGGACGGTTATCTGAATTACCTCTCTTTAGAGTACGACTCCGTCTGGGACACCAAGCCATCATGGTGCGTCCTTCCCTTCCCTTCCCTTCCCTTCCCTTCAATGGGAGTTCATTTTTTTTTTTTTTGTTTTTTTTTCTTTTCTTCTTCTTTCCAAATCTGAATTGGGGGTTTTTGCATTGTGAGACACACACTCACACTTCCATGGAAGGCTTTCTTATTCTGTTTCACCAATTCCAATCTCTTTTGGTAGGTGTCAGCCATGGACAATAATGCTCACTGGAGCAACAGTGATTGCTCTGAGCTGGGTAATCTTCCATTCACTGGTGCTCACCACTGTTGTTCTCTCTTTGATTTGCGCCTGGTGGTACATCTTTTTATACGCTTATCCCAAGGTAAGAGTTCCTCTCCAGTTTTTTTTTTATAGCATACACCAGATGTTGATTTTACCATTAAACGGAACCTCCTGATAAGAAAATTCTTGAAACTAGACCATTAGAGCCATAAATAGATGGTGGCTGTTTTTTATTTCATGGGTTGCTTGAAATTGGTATACAGAGTTACTTCTACAACGGCTATTATTTGGCTTCCACAATGATGTTCTGTTTTATTGGGATTTCAATTATGGATGACGAGACGAGACAACTGCGGTGAGAAGATTCTTTGTTAGAAAAGAAATAACATTTGGGAGATGAGAAAGAGAACATATAAATCAACACAACTCTGTTATATGAAGATTCTTTGTTAATTTAAGCCCCCATAACCGAATGCTTTGGGGGAGAGAATCCAGCAAAGCTACAGCAGAATCAATTAAAAAGGAGAAGTGCACCAAATGATGGTCAAAGACTTTCTGGGTTTTCAACATCTAAGGGCTAATACCAACTAATGTATGAATCTTTTAAGAAAACATCACATGAACAAAAACTACCATGTTGGATTTTGTTTTAGCATATTTTAGTTTTTATGGCTTAAGAAATGAGCAGGAATGACAACTTGGCTGTAATCAAACCAAAAAAGAGACAAACTTGATTTTAAGAAATGAGGATTAGCTTGTTCCATTATTTGGGAGAGTGAGAAAACCAGTTGTTTAGATTTGAGAACATATCCTAAAGTGTAGCAGACGACTATCAACACAACACTAGATGTTTCCTCTTTTTTCTTTAGATGAAAACAGAGGTTCAAAATCTCAGCTTCAAGGCTGGTTGAGATCTTGCAAAACTCGATCAAAACCATGGAATTTCCCCCATCCACCTCTCACAAGTGGTTTCATATCTAGTTCATAGGTCTTCTCATCTGATCTTGGTGTACATGCAAATTTGAAGGCTTCTGGACACAATGGATGAGCTATTTTCCTAAAAACTCGTTGAAAATGATTGATATGATTCTTGACTCAAGTCTACCGTTTGCTAGAATTTAGAATATTAGATTACCAGATTAGAAACATCTAGTGACTAGTACAAGGAGTTCTAACGTACTTTAATACAACAATGTCAAGAGATGGACATGACTTCCTCTCTTATCTGATGGCTGAATCTTCCTCTAAACTAGCTTGTTTGAAATAAAGATCAACCAAAATTAGAAAATATTCATGGTTTTTAGCAAAACCCAACAAAATCATCAAAATGGACAAGTGTATATTGAAACCAAAGTTGAAACTCTCAAAACCAGCAAAAAAGGGGTTGGAACCAGAGCTGAATCCTTCCCCCTACGTTTCTGTCTTGAGATTTTACTGAGGTCTCAGTAAGTCTCAACACTTGAATCATGATCAAAACCCTTTACATAGTATGTTTTCAGGATCTTGGAAGCTATTTTCCTCACTGGGTGAAAAGGCCAATAACATGGAAATTTTCTTGTGCAGGAATATTCAGAAATGATAGCTGAGCGTAGGAAAAAGGTGACTAAGGGTATTGAGGACACATTTGGTCTAAGAAAGAGCCAGAGCCAATGATCCATCAAACGATTGCAGAGAAGCTACTTATGATTGTTGTCTTCATTTCTATAAATCACACTCAATGAAAATGAAGATTGTCTCCATTGTACTGAATAGAATGAAAATGTGGATTGTCTGTCATTGGAGTTCCTCTGAATCAAGCACATCCCCAACAACTAGTGCCCACGAAGCCTCATGTTCTGTGTTGGACAGGCTACAACATTAGACACCACCTCCAGAAAAGGGTGGTTATGAAAGTGGAAAACACAACCGAGTTTTATACATGCATACATCAAAAGAATTGATGACTATAGGTTAAGTTTTGGAAAGGAGTTGTCATGGTTATTAGAAGAAGCTTGTGGAACATTGCCCCAAAATCCCATACGGTTGAACCAACAGAAATAGCCAGGATCAACATTTGGAGTTACGTAGCAGGAGATTTACGGATAGTTGAAAAGACATTAACTTGAGGCCAATGGGAACTGCTACCCAAAGTCCTAAGAGATTATATTTAGTATGAAAAGCAAGGCAGGGAGGCAAGGGAAGAACTATCCAAAATGGAGAAATCCCACTTGATTTAAAATTTAACCAGAAGAAATACAGTCGAAGGAGAGCCCAAGGCAAGTAAATCCAATAAATCAATTCTAACTGAAATTTTCTAATAAATAAATTTCTAATTGAGAATATTAGATGCAATAATTATCCAGAGTAGCACATTAAGTACATGAAAAAGACACAAATCTAACTCAGGTACTAGCATTTGCGTGTTGAATTCATCTGAGTAACGGTTTCATTATTTTTTTTTTCAACAAAAGAGATATCGTATAAAAGAGCTCCAGGAGATATGCCTGGTCAGAACAAGGGATTATCAATAATGAAAAGAGGTGGGGACGACCACCAGATGCACACACGTGACAAAGAGAGTTTCTTTGCACCTAAAGCAAAGAAATCAGCTAAGAAGTTTTGCTGAACATACACAACCTAAAACTAATCAAAATTACTACTTAAACTGAAATTTCATGAAGAAGACCCCTGCAAAGCCAATTTAAGCTGTAGTTTGCCTCTGAAATGGCACAAACCACAGGTTTGTAATCAATATGAATGCGAAGTCGCCAGATCCCAATGGTCACAGCAAGCAAAATTGCATCCTGAATCACTTCCAACTCAAGTGAGGCAGTAGAGACACTGTAGCAAGCAACAAATTTTGCCACCAAATAAGATCCTGATGGCGTCCAAATAATGCATCCATGGCCCCCTTCAGAAGAGTGGGTGTCCCAAGCCGCATCAGTGTATATTTTGGTGAGAATGTACATCATCAACGCTTCCAGAATAAACCTTGCTAGAGGGGGAGGGTGGAGGAGGAAGGCAATTCTACAAAAAACTTGAAAACTGGATTAGAGTTTTATTAAAAGAGGGGTTTCCCCTTGAAATATTACCCTGTTCCTGCTTTTCCAAATGAACCAGCATAAGGAAGACCATAATGTGTCCACCCAATTCAGAATAGATGAACTCCTAAAGCGGGTATGTATAAATGTCATCCAATCTTGAATTGAATTACCAGAAAATTCAAGCACATCTACTCTCAAAGGAGAGAATTTCCAACATGCTTTTGCATGGTCACAGAAAAATAAAGCATGAGCAATGGTTTCGAAATCTGAACATATATAACAATATGGTTTATGAGATCTTTTTGATGGAAAAGAGGTTGGTTAAGAGCAGCAGCCCCATGACCCAATTTCCAAAGAAAATTTCTGATCTTTGGAAGAGTATGGATGTTCCAAATATCATTCCAAAAAGATGGTGTTGACGCCGGAGAGGAGGAATTTGTGGTAAGCTGCCTAGCCAAATGATAAGCAGATCCTACAAAAAATTTCCCATGATTTGTCAAACTCCAGATCCAAGAATCAAGAGCTAGGGTGATAGGATGAGGAGGGAGAGAATTGCTATTTTTTCCTAAGGAGAGACAAGAGTGGTTATTAGCCTCTCTTTCCAGCAGAGATTCTCCCAATTAATTAAGTCATGAACATATTCAAGTCCCTGAACCAAAGGAGGAGACATTACATGTTTAGTAGGCATAGAAGGGAGCCAAGGGTCATTGTAAATCTGGGTATTTAATCAATTTCCCACTCTTCTCAAAAACCCCTTTTGTAGGAGGTCTCTTCCACATAGAACACTATGCCACCCCGAAGATTCACCACTTCTATGATGGGCTTCAAGAATAGACAATTCTTGAAATATTTGTCCTTGACCACCCTTCCCTTGCCCATAATGAGTTTGGGTTAAGAAGAAGACACCAACTCTGTTTTGCAAGAAGTGCTCTATTGAAACAATGAAAATCCCGAAACCCCATTCCTCCAACCTTCTTAGGTTGACACAATTTATCCCAAGTAACCCAACGCAGCCCCCTCACCATCAAATGATTTCCACCAAAATTTCCTAACCTGTTGTTTCAGTTTTTCACATAAATGTTTTGGGAGTAAGAAACTAGACATCACATATTGAGGTATGGCATTTGCCACAGCCTTGATGAGAATTTCTTTCTCCACAGCAGAAAGATGATGTTCTCTCCAACCGGTCAATTTGTGAGCAAGTCTATCTTGAATGTTGGAGAAAGTGTCAGATTTTGACCTGCCTATTAAAGAGGGAATTCCTAAGTAAGTTCCAAGGGAGGGGGATTCTTGAATGTGAAGAAAGGAAGTGCTTGAGTTCCTGAAATGAGAGGGAGTCCCTCTACTAAACATTATTGCAGATTTTGAACAATTAAGGGCACTTCTTGCAAAATTTATCGGATTATGCTCATGTTTCTGGTTTCATTAATCTTGAAGCCTTACTCCAGTAGTTCTTTCATTTTCTAGGCCAACCCAACGGCATGAAGTATATCCTAGTTTTCAAACTTCACTTGAATCCAACAAGTTCCTCCATCCATTATGTGGTTCCCATATGTGACGGAAAATGTAGAGGTAATGCAGCAGTGTATATTTTCAGAAATTTGCTCGTTTGGCATTTCTAAATTTCTGCAAAAGAAGAAAAGGAAACAAAAGGTACCAGTTTGCCAGACCCAGATGCTGAAACAAATGATCAAGTGAACTAAAGCCAAAGATAACCAAAAAAAAAAAAAAAAAGGTTACAAGAATATCGCTTAGTATGGTGAAGAGAATGAATTTGTCACCCAGCAGAAGTTAGCAATTAAAACAGTAAGGACTCATAGTTTAATTCATAATATTAAGATATGCGTGAAAGGGAATTTGCACAGAACCTGCATGTATCATAGTTGTCAGGGTGTCTACTGACTCTAGGCAAGTCAAGGCTGCCCAAGGGGTTAAAAACTGAGGAGACTCCAATAATGTGACAAGGGGTCGACTAGGTGGCAGCAACAGGTGCCTGGACATCAGGCCCTTGACAATTATGGTATGTGTAGGTACAGAACACAAGGAGAAGCTTAGAGATAGTATCCAGGGGTATCTGTAGACACTCATATCAAACAGGGATCGAACTTAGGGAACAACCTAGACACTCATGCATCGTAAGCATAAAGTATGGAAATTGCTTCAGTCCTGCATATACTGTCATGCGAAATTCCGGATTGATTTCAATCCAGCAGCCAGGAATGTTTCGCTTGACAGTCCTGCATGCGCAGGACTGAAGCAAGGTCCATAAAGTATGCGACAGTGCACAACTATCTACCAACAGATTCAAAAAGCTGGAACCTACTTCTAGACTTTAGAAGGCAAAAAGAAGGAACTGATCGCACATGAGAAGGTAATGACCCAGCTAAGCCAGATAGCTAATAGGGTTAGAAGAATGGCCCTGTGTTCAACATACATATGCTCCCCAACTCAGTAAGTGAAAAATAAATTTGCAACATAAATTGCTTGGACATTGATGAATTCCTAGATACGGTAGCCTGTTAAGTATCTAGATATCATTATCCAGGAACACTAATAAAAGTGTAAGAATGTAAGTTGATCCAGAGAAATGAAGCGAAAAGGAGAAACACCTTTCAAAACTCTATAGATGATTCTTATGTCAAAAGAGTACAGCAAAGTAGACATGGAGGCAGGGCAAAATTGAGGCCAATCTGCCAGGACTCTAGTTTGAATTTTGGCAAGGGTGTAGTTATGGAGAGCTGGGAAATTTATCATGAACAATGGCTCCAAATTGCCTTCCTCTTCAATGATCTATGGAATAGAAAGGACATAGCTGGGCTTATAGAGCTGAAATAGCATTAGGAAATGCCAGAGAATGGTTGTTTGAAAAAGGATGAAAACAGAACCTCTATGACAAGAACAATTCTGAGGTTACAGAGGCTCAGATAACATGACAACTGACCACTGTCATCAGAGGAAGCCAAAGGAGCATTGCCCCCATTTGCAAACAGCTCAACCACCAAAGACTAGCAACATTGATTCACTTGGGTTGAAGCAACATTGTTAGAGATTATTGCTTATTAGATTGACATGGAGTTGCGCAGAGGGAAATAACAGAGAAGGCAGAGAGCCCTCCAGAAGTCAAAAAGATAGGCTATATAAATTATGAGAAGTAAAATACTAAGATGAAGAGATGATGAAAGGAAATTATAGGCAATAGTAGTTGCAACTGATTGAGAAGCTATAACCAATGGATCCAATTTACAGAAAGCCCAATCCAAGTGAATCAATTCTTCACTGAAATGTTCTCATAAAGAAATAGCTAAATTGAAGATTTGATGATATATTTATTCAGAAATGTACATAAGTACAAGGAAAGAAAGAAAAAAAAATTAAATCCCAGAAAATAGGATTTGCGTGTTTAATCCATCTGACCTTTAATAGGTTGTTTCATTTATCTTGGACCCAGATCCTAATAGTTCTATCATTGTCTAGGGCAGCAGAAGCAATAATGTTGTCAGTAGGATGGCATGAGACGGAGATGACGGTATCAGTGTGGCCTTCTAGTTTCTGAACCATATTCTTCCCTTGCAGATCCCACAAGTAGACACAATTGTCCTCCGATCCGCTTACTATGTACTTGCCATTCGTAACGGAAAACGTAGACGTAATGCAGTACACTTTGTTGACATGACCAGTGTAAATCTTCAAGAACTTCCCCGTAGAGTAATTCCAAAGTTTCTGCAGGGCAGGGCAGGCACCATGAAATCGTCAGACCCAGATGTTGAAAATTAAATTAAAGCAGTGGCAAGAACAACAATAATATTTTTTGTGAAAAAACTAAAGCTGGAGATAGATAACCAAATATAGAAAAGCAGCTTACGAGAGTATCATCGAGTGTGGCGACGAGAATAAATTTGCCATTGGGAGAAAACTTGGCGAAGGAAACGGCAGGGACTTTCTCATCGATGAGAGTCTTCAAGCAAGAACCAGTGTCAACATCCCAAATCTTGCAAGAACCGTCATGGCTGGCAGAAACTATGATGGAACCGTCTCTGCCGAAGTGAACGGAAGTGACGGGGTCGGAATGAGCAGAAATAACTTGGACGCAGCGACCGGTCTTAACATCCCAAACGCGGACGGTTTCATCGAAAGAACCAGAGACAATAAGGTTGGATTGATTGTTGAAATTGACGCAGAAGACGAAGCCGGAGTGACCACGAAGGGTTTTGACGCACTCGGCGGAATGGGCATCCCAGATGCGAAGGGTGCGATCGTCGGAGGCAGAGCAGATATAGTGGGAATCCGATGACCAAGCGAGGTCCGACACACCTTCGGAGTGGCCGGTGAGTCGAGAAAGAAGGGTGAGGTTCTTAGAGGACCAGACGATTAGGGTTTTGTCAAGAGAGGCAGAGGCGAAGAGAATGCCGTCGTTGGAGAACCTCACGCAAGACACGGCTCTGGAGTGTCCAGTTAGGGTTCTAGAGAGTCGATACGGTCGATATGGAGGCGACGGAGGAGGTTGGCTCCCACCACCACCGGCGCTCGCCATTAACAGGCTTCGCTTCGGATTGCGATACCAACTTCTTCCCAGGAGTCCGTCAGGAAGAGCGACCTTCTTTCTGCCAAGCAAAATCTAGTTTGCTCCGCCTCCCTCCCGCTGCCGCGTTTGCTTCCAAAAAGTGAAAACCAAATCAACAAGTCAAGTTTCTCAATTTTTGCCGTACATCCTGTTTTACCTTTTATGTAAAACTCATCAAATTATCTTACCACCACTTTTCTTCAGCCAAAATTTCATGTTCTTCCACTTCTTATAAATAGCATAAGGCATAATGCAATGTTTCAACTCAACCTTCATCAGAATTTTTGTTTTTTTTGTTTTTTGGTATAATCTTCATCAGGATTCTTGGTGCCCTCTTTTGGCTCTCGTACCCTTTTTTTATCTGTACCATGTCAGTCTCAATCAGTTTTGGTGGGCAAAGCTAAACCATGGGAGAAGGTTTGGTAGCTGTGATGGAAGGTGGTTTTAACGAGGTAATTGTTGCTTCTTGAAGTGGGCCCCCTCATGTGGATTTTATTAGAGATCCCTCGCTTCTTGAAGTGGGCCTCATGTGGATTTTGTGGTTGAGTAAATTTCTAGGGAAGCTAATTCAGTTGCTCATTCCTTAGCTAGGATGGTTTGGCCTATTTCCTCTCTTTGGCTCCTTGGTCTTTGTAATCAAGATGTCTAGGCAGTTTGCCATTTAATGAAAATTTTCTCTTACCAAAAAAGAAAAAACTCTTCATCAGGATTCTTACAAAAAAATTTATTATCTGAAAATAAAATAAAATAGGGATAATTACTATTGGCCCCCTATATTTTGATTTTTTGTATCTCCTGTACTTTTCAAAATTATTAATCCAACCTTTAACTTTGTCTACAATTACTATTGCCCCCTTGCCCCCCTACCGTTTAGTTCCAATAGTTTACTGATGATGTGGCACCTTTATATTTTCTCAAAAACCCCAAAATACCCTTATACTTATCTCTTTATTTATTTATCCTTTTATTAAGTTACAGTAGTACCTTTAATTAATTATGGAGAAAAAAAGTAACTATAATCCGTTTTATTCTAAGAAAAAACTACCAAATAACAGAAAGAATGATTGAATAAAACTCAAATAGAAACTGAAGAGGAAAGAAATAACGAAAGAATGATTGAATAAAACTCAAATAGAAACTGAAGAGGAAAGAAAATTGAATTCAACTCAAATTGGAAATTGAATATCACCTAAAATATTTTGAAAATATATGAAGTTTAGTGAAGGTGGGAAACCAAATCGGATTTGGATTTTGCCCATTTCTTTAATTCAAAATAAATGAATTCAAAATAAATGAAGTTTAATGAAGGTGAAAAACCAAATTGGATTTGGATTTTGTCCATTTCATTAATTCAAAATAGATGAAGTTTAGGGTAAAATTGACATTTAATCTTGTTTTTATAAATGGGTAGCATTGTCTTTTGATTCTTAATTTTAATAAAGGGCAAATTAGACATTACATATTCAAACTTAACGGCTACTTAACACCGTTATAAGGAAGGGGGCAATAGTAATCATCCCAATAAAATAAAATGTGGCACCGGTTTGAAGAAATATCACATATCATCCTTATTTTTATGTTCAAATATCATAATAGTCCAATTACTCTATATTTTTAGGGATGACATTAGTAAGTAAACTTTCTTTTTAATCTTTATAAAGTTATAATTGGATCAAAATGTTGACTAAGTAAGCGTTATTTTAGAGTAGTTATGAGTAGGGGTGTAAACGGATCGAATAGTAGTAATACCATATCCATAATCTATCATATTCAGACGAATCCGGATAATATCCTATTGGGTTTCAAACGAATTCGGATACCATATCCATAATCTATCATATTCAGACGAATCCGGATAATATCCTATCGGGTTTCAAACGAATTCAGTCGGATTCGGATGATAGTCAGATAGTTATTTTCTGAAGTAGATTATTCTAAACAGGCATGAACATATATTGGACATAAGTTTTCAACTACCTGTTGACATCTATACCATTTTATTTGTAAGGCTAAGTTTGAAGTTTAAGAATTAGTAGCTTTGGTAGTTATTTTAATAGAAAATCTAAAAAAATAGTTACATATCTGAGGTGAAGATTTGTAACAATAAAAAAACAATCCAAATAAATAACTTAATTGGATAATTTTATTGAATGGATAATAATCATTAGGAAAATGGTATATTATATTTGCATCCTATTAATAATCGGACATTTCGAATATCGCTAAACAGATGTGGATGCGAATTCAAAATTAAATTTCGGTTATCTGTTTATACCCTAAAAAAAGGGAAACAATGGTCTTAATTGGTAGAAAACCCCACAACCCCTTGGTTATCGTGGGCTTGGAAGAAATAAAATAAATAAATAAATACTGTGATACTTTTGACCCTTCATCATTGAACTCAATATAATAGGAGAGAAACTTTAACATCTTTCTTCAACTTTACCCCAAAAAAAAGAGGGAATAGGTAGACTACTAAAACTGAACCCAAAAATTGTACATTCAAAATCCATTTTCTTAAATCCAATTTTGTTTAGAGTACACCAAATCAGAATAGCTATCCCTCTTCTATAAGATAGCAACACAATTCCAATTAGTACAAGTACGTAGTTCATTTCTTGCTTTGTTATTCCCAATTAGTACAAGTACGTAATTCCATAATTCCTACTGTTTATAATCTAAAAGTAAAAGCTAATAGACATTATTAGTCTTGGAATCCGGTTGGGCTGAAATGAAATTGAAAGCAAAGGTAGGTTGTTGTTGTTTTTTTTCTTTTTTTCTTTGCTATTGTGAGAGATATTTCTTCTTTCTTCTTTCTTATTTTCTTTGAGATATTATGTGTGATTAATGAGCCTACTACTGAGTCTAATGTCTAAAACAAGTTGGGTCTTAGTTTTCAGTGGCTGATAAATAAAGTGGTGCAAATCTGTTAATGCCCGACCGGTGTTAAACAGGTCGACAGCCGGATTATGGCCTTATTAAACCGTTATTAGCGTTAAACAGGTCCAGATCCGAAGGCATCGAGATTTATATATCGACACCACTTTAGTATTTATATTGACAACAAATTGCATGCCTATATTGTATAACATTGATTCAGTTTGGTATGATATCAATATGGGGTACATATGAAGATTGAATGGTTCTCATTCAAACCCAGGATGATCACCCTTATCCATGTGGTTGTGGCAGACCAATGAAACTACTCACTAGTCATTACTCATTAGCAGAAAAATCCAGAAAAATAGAAAAAAGTATAAGGGGGTATATCTGTTTTGGTATTTTACTACAATTGAGACTCCACAAGACACTGGAGATTCGGAGTGATAAAGTGGAAAGACTCCCATACCAATAAAGGGATGTTTGCTGTACAAGAGTTTCAATTATTTTGGACTGCCATTTTGCATTCTTGATGTATTTATTTCTCTTCAAGCTTAGAGCAGCTAGCATTAGACTAGAAAAAGATGATCTCTCATTTCCTTTTCTTCATCCATTTCTACTGTTTCATCATAAGCATACTACAGCCAGCATTCAACTTGAAAGGAAAGTGTAATTGTGAGAATGACTTTCAGGCATATAATGCTCATATATACAGCTCTTCATGTAGGTTCTGTCCTCACAAAAACTTTGAGTTGCTTTTAGAGTTCATCAAATGAAAAATGATGCTAGTGATTATCACAATTTTGTTTGTTTTTGTCTTTTCTTCACAGCAACGTTCACTGGAGTTTGTTCTTCAGCTGCATTTTTTATTCCCCTAGATAGAGTTTCAGGTCCTGAAAGCATTGCCTTCGATTGTGAAGGACATGGACCTTATGTTGGAGTCTCTGATGGTAGTGTTTTGAGATGGGAAGGTGAGCAATACGGTTGGGCGCAATTTTCTATTCCTTCAAGATACAGGTAAAAAACCATCTGAATTATTTGTATTTGGCGAAGTGATCAAGAAACCTTCCCACCATCCAGAGGAGGGGGCTGTCGTATTTATAAAAAATAAAAATAAAAACTGTTCTAGCTCTTGCACTGAAATTGCAATTTCTCTTCTCTTATCTAATTCAGGTTGAGATTATGTGATGGTTCAAATAACCCATTATTAGAACCCTATTGTGGAAGACCATTGGGTTTGGAATTTGACAAAAAGACATGTCAGCTCTATATAGCAGATTCCACATATGGTCTTTTGGCCGTAGGACCTAATGGTGGAGTTGCCACTCAACTTGCTCGTGGTATTAATGGAATTCCCTTTCTATTCACTAATGGTTTGGATATCGATCAGAACAGTGGGATTATTTATTTCACAGATAGTAGCACTAGATTTCATAGAAGGTAACAAAGTTTTCTTCCTGCTTCTTTCACACTATTGTAACTGTTGCTGATGATGACGTTGCTTCTGCAGTAGCTGTTTATTTCACACTTTTGTTAATGTTGTTGATTTTGTTGCGGCTATAACTGTTATACTCTCCACATCTTAACTTTCTCTTGTTTTAGCTTAAATTATACTTGAACTACGTCTGGATTTCAAACAAGGATTCTTGAGTAGTGAACTTAATTTTTTTTCAGTATGAGTTTCTTCAGAACTTCAATTGGAAGCAGCTTGAAATTGAAAATTTTATAACTGTTAATGTTCTGCAAGCCATACAGGTTTAGGAATAGGCTTTATTTCAAATTCTAATTTAGGTTTTAGTACTGGATTTTGAGGGCAAATTTTCTTCCAACCTATCCTTCTTTTTCTCCTAAGATAGAATTTACAAGGAAAAAGAAAGGATGGGAAGAGGATAGCGGAACTTGTAACCCCTACAAGCTATATAGAAGCAGATCAATCTTAAACCAAACCTTAGAACAAGGTCTAGCAACAGTGGTTTTATATAATCAGAACAATAACACAGACCCCTTTGAATGTCCCATTCATATATTCAATAAACATGATGTTTTGTTCCCTGGTTTTCTACTATAAGCAGAGGATCAACTTGGACAAGATTGTCTGTAAATCTAGGAATCCATTTTTGCACCATTTGTTAGTTCATGAGAGTTAGCTCTCGTTAATTAGTGAAGCTTGGGGTGCACTCAGTCAGTCTTGATTATCAAATTGTTCAACGGTGGGTGAATGAACTTTAACCCCAAATGTAGGAGTATGAACCTATCTTTTCAAGGAGTGAATGCCCCATGGTTCCTGAATGCCAATACATCTTTCTCCAAGGAATTAGATGAAGCCCTGACTCTCTTAACCTGACCAACATCTCCCTCTTTAAGTTCTACTTCCCCCCTCCCCCTACCCCTGGAAAAGAAAAAAAACACCTCTGTTTTAAAGTTGAATTAAAGTTTATCTTTTCATCAAAGAATCACAGGTTGCTTTCTCTCCATCAGATCCATCCTAGTGCTGGAGATCTCTAAAAGTTAACCCCTCTTGAGAAGCTATTTGAAGTTTTCAGAAACATGGCAAGTCCTTAAGAATTTTAGGCAACTGATACAATGTATATTCCATTAAGTTGATCATTACAGAAGAATGCAACAAAACACAAGATGTTGTTTTGTATTCTCTACCTAGATTAATATAGCCATCATTCAATCTTGCAAGGAAACACAATCTCCAGATTCTTTTACCACAGGGAGACTCCAATTGGAATTTGGCACCAATAATGTGTTTTATCTCTCATCATTATGAACTATAATTTTCTCTCATTAATTCACACCATAAATACTATCTTCTTGATACTCCACAGACAGTGGGCTAGTAGGTACCGATGTGTTATCACTTATAAATGGTCTACAACTGCAAACTCCCCATTTGGGAAGAAGGAAAACTTAGAGCTTGACTGGGAGTCTTTTCTTGATATGATCCTTTTCTTTATATAGGGAATACTCTCTCCCCTTTTAATGATTTATTCCTAATTGTTGAGTCCTTTAATGTTTTGTAATGAATATATCGTAATATTTGTGTTCATCATGTGCATTTTCTAGTGAATATGAAGCTATAATCATTACTGGTGACCAGACAGGGAGGCTAATACAATATGATCCAAGCACAAGAATGGTGACAGTGTTGCTTAGAGACCTTGGATTCCCAAATGGAGTCGCTATAAGTCATGATGGCACATTTGTCCTTGTCACTGAGACAAATACGGGTAGAGTCCTAAGATACTGGCTTAAAGGTCCCAAAGTTGCAACCTATGATGTCTTCGTCCAACTCCCAGGACAACCAGACAACATCAAAAGGAATGCAAGAGGAGAATTTTGGGTAGCAGTAAACCCTTTTGAAGGAGGACCACGTATCATGCCACCCCCACAATTGGTCTCCATAACAAATTCCCAAGCCATGAAGTTGAATGAAAATGGGACGATTACGGAGGTGTTTATCGGTAACAATGATACAAGATTGGAGGCCATTAGTGAAGCACAAGAGTATAATGGAAGTTTATGGATTGGTTCTGTTGTTTCTTCCTATGTTAGTGTTTTCAGTCTAAAGTATCTTTAGTAATCTATATGGCTTTTGAGTTAGGATTGAAAGTTATAATTTACCATTTAGAAGCAAATTAAATATATGGATTTTGAGTTTTGTAATGTTACACTTCTACTAATAACTTCAGTTTAGTAGTAAGTTTTGTCTAATTTGTTTACTTAACATTAATTTTCTTTCCCTATTCCAGCTGCTATGTGTAATTTATCAAAACTATCTCGATACATGCACTTTATTCTCAGGTTATTCTTTTTTTTCTTTTGCAGTTACACATATTGCTCACAATGACAGAAACCAAAATCCTCCTGAGAAGAAGAATGAGAGCAAGCTATTTTAATTCTGTAGTCCTACAAACACATCAACCACCCAGATTTAATCTTAATTGAAATGCAACAAACGGTAGGGCAGAAAATTTGTAGAAACGGATCTTTGCATCCAGACATATACACCATACAGTCTCAACCAGAAATCCCATCCTCAAAGTTGATTGATCGTAGAAACTCGAGAACTTAAAACCAATTTGTGAGACTCAAAGAATGTAAAAACGGACGGAATTCAATAAAGGGAAAGCCCTAGCCATTAAATTCCAATGAACCAATTCTAATCGAAACAGTTTCATCAAACAAAATTCTACTTGAGAATTTAATAAGAAATGTACAAGAGTACAAGAAAGGAAACTAAACTAACCAAGAGTAGTCGTGTGTTGAATCCTTCTGGTCCGTAGCAGTTTTACTGAACTTGAACCCAGATCCCATTACTTGTATCATTGTGTATGCCAACAGAATTAAACAATCTTGCCAACAGAATCAAGAGAGAGGTAGAAAAAAAACTGAGAGTTCACATCAAAATGTTGACATGGCCGAGTTGGTCTAAGGCGCCAGATTAAGGTTCTGGTCCGAAAGGGCGTGGGTTCAAATCCCACTGTCAACAAAGTATGTTATTTTTTAATTCACTCTACAAGACTACAACTGGCACCCGGTTTGTCTTTCTAAATTTTGGATGAGAATCGGACCAGACCGTTACCCTCTATTCTGAAAAGAACCGGACCACCTTCATAACAGGCTACTGAAGTATAAGGACCAAAGTAACACAATTCTCATTCTGACCACACTTTAGAGGAACAGAAGCTAAACTGAATGGTACCACAAGAGACAACCCAGTTCAGCTTTATCCTTGAGGTTTTTCCATATCTATTGTTTATATCATTTACCATATAAGATTCCCAACCCAGTTCTGGCTTCCATATGTAACAGCTGAGAACAATGTCCTAATATGTATCTTCTTATATCATTATCATACATGGCTAAGGCTTAATCAACACTGATTTGGGAGAAACCAATTTCAGGTGGCATGTCAACTATAAGTTTGTATGGCCTGTTTGCTTGATGGAACACTCGCGCTACCCTCCCTTGAAAATTTAAGTCCCAGTAGTTGAGATCATTTTAATCCATGTTGATTTTGATTCAAGTCTCTCCCTCTGCCATACAACATCAATATACAAAGATCTATAAGGTTTTGTTATGGCATAAAATTCCATATACACTCAAGCTGGAACATCGAATCACTTGAACTGAAGGTAATCGAAAACGGTTCAACTTGTTGGTCGAGCCAAAGGCATTCCGAAGAGGGCTTTCCGGAATTCGCTCACAAGTTGATGGGGCCAGGCCAAATCCCAACCTTCAATAGACTTGTCAGAGTTCACTTCATGGCAAGGGCGTGGTGGGACAGGGACCTTCCTTAGAAATGATTTAATGCACCGTACCTATTCCTTAAATGAGTAGCATTTATCAAAATATGCACATACGCCGATATCTCTAGGTATGGGTTTCAATCATTTTGCGGAGGGGACACATCACATATGGAATGGACACTTGGCAGAGCCTTCTATCACCCTCGTGGATTTTGCCCCCAAACGCTAAGCTTATTCTGCAAGCTTTGTCTTCGTAAGATTCTTTTTTCTAAGGAAGATGGATGATCGAATGGTGAGGATTCATCTCCTACGCAACGTTTCACTTTTTTATATAACGGTAAGCTTGTAAAAGAGGGGGGGGGACTATCACGCCCCACCCAACCAAATCCAATCATATCCAAATACCTGTGGGGATGATACACTATAAGACCAAGGTTCAACGACAAATCCATACATTCATACAACCTAGCATAATTAAAGGACAAGAATAATTAAGTAAAGAGTAGAAATTAAGCAATCGAAAGTTATTACAATTATCCATGAATTAGAGTTAAAAACATAATCTAAGTTAATCAAGACTAATCATTAGAGTTTAAAAGAAAGAATCGTTTGCAGGAGAAATTCTAGTTACTTTGATGGAAGGCGACATTGCCCCTCTCTACCGGTCTAAGAATGAAGATATAACACAAAGCTACGAGGGATATTATCGACTCTAGAGATATTCTCGGATTTCCACTAGTACCTAGCTCCATAGGAGCAATCTAGGCATGGGGACAAAGCTCCATGCGAGTCCACCTCCTTGCAAGTCGCTCCCTCAAAATGTTTTGCCGACAACGGATCCTCCATTTGAATGGAGTCCTCATAACATGTAGCAAGATCGAAAAAGAACATACCCATAAAATAAATGAGTTCAACAAAACTCAATGACGTCAACTTAACTGCATATCAAGCATCCATTCACAATTCTCCACAACGAATATATATAAATATAACATAAGATGAATAATAAATAAATATGCATTCATGCTTCTCACTCTAATCATGAGGTCTCTATGGTAGACACACATTAAGCTATACACCAGCATCCTCTGGGCGGTCTGAGTCACTCTCCCTCAACAAGAGACGTCTATTGGGTTCTCCGCAGTTGTTGGGTCAAGTCACATCAATCCATGGCTGGAGATTATGTCACCACTCTCTCATATCACCTTTGGCATGAGAATTGGCATGTGTCAAGGATAACTCTAGGCCCAATACATGGTCATACGATCTTGTACTACATATGGACCGGATATCATTCCTCAATAGGAGGCATCCGTTGGTCCGATATCCTTATCCACCTAGAAATGGGACCCTCAACATGAGGCATATGTTGGATTCCATTTCTCAACCCTATGGTCATCCATATATATATAAGCGGACGCTCTCGTGGCTTCCCTGCTAAAATTGCACATCGCGCTATGACACAAGCCCAAACTCTATATATATGCAACACTACTATCTCATGATGGTAGCAGGTCTGCTTGATGCTCACAAGAGCCAGCCGCCGCTTCAATACCCCTACCGAAAGGGTAGTAGTACTCATAGGGTTACCTAGCAAATACCACTAGACACCTAGTATCCATGTACGTAGGTCTATATATATATATATATATATGATCACCAGAGTAATGGGCGAACCCACAACCCTAGTTGGTATATAAGTACAAGAGGACAAGGTCCCACAATCAAGTCCTCACATTCACATCATTCGTATATAACAATTCATGAAATTTGAAACTAGAAACAAATAGAGAATAGCATTACCTTCCATTTGCGCAAAGTTGCATGCAATTTATGATAGAATACAAGATATCAAGAATAATAAAGATTCACATAACACCGTCAATCATACAAGATATGGTTAAGTATATTCCTCACCTTTCAAGCTAAAATAAATCTCCAAGCCACAAAGAATTCCATCAAAGAGAGAGCAATTGACCCAAAATAATCCTAGAAACTCGAGAAATTGAATGAGCAACAATCGGGGATCATGGGGTCAAAGGGGGGTAAAACATGCACCAGAAAAAGGGGCGGGGGGTTGAGCCACAAAGGGCCGGTCAACCACCTAGTTTAGGGCTCCGGTCAAAATCAACTTGGAATGGGACTTTGGGGTCTTCAATTTGAGAGCATTAGGGTCCTCAAACTACCTTTCAGACATCCCAATTGGTTCCCAAACGAAAACCCCCAATTTGGGCTCTTTGTGTTTGCTCGCGAGTGTCTCAAAGAGGTTCGAATCAGTTTCAAATGCAAGGGATTGCACGAACCAACTCTCACAAAGGTTGGGAAACATTAATGGGGGCAATAATAAGCATTTAATGTTGCCCAACAAAAATAACCACCACAACAATGCAAAAATCTCATCATAAATGCATCAAAAGAGAGGTTGCAAGAGGGTTTTCGAGTCTCTTTACCTTATTGCACGATTTCCTTTGTATCTTGCACTTTGGCACCACCAAAGGAGTGAAGAAGCTTCAAATTCACGAGCTCTCCTTCTCTCCCATGTTCTCAGCCTCCCTCTTGCATAAACAATGCGTTTGTGGGGTTAGAGAAACATAAAATAGGGTTTTAAACTCGAAATTCTGAATTTGCCCCAAAACTAGGCAAGGGCGGTCAACCCAACCGATCAACCGCCTCCGACCAACCGGCCATATATCTCCTTCATGAGAAAGTTGATTACGATAGGCTTTGGAGGGTTAAAAAGTCCTTTCAAGGCCTGA
The DNA here is from genome assembly GCF_041222555.1 of Hakea prostrata. NCBI lineage: Eukaryota > Viridiplantae > Streptophyta > Magnoliopsida > Proteales > Proteaceae > Hakea > Hakea prostrata. Next base: position 27,385,162 of record NC_142600.1, on the reverse strand, counting down.
TCAATGGTATAGTTTGCCTCAAATTTTGAGTCCTCTAGCATCGGTTTACGGGCATGCCAAAACCTCCTTTTTATGCCTTCTAGACTAACCTTCTCTCTCCTCTTGAAATCCATTAGTGATCGGGTCTTCATCATGGTCATCCACCTCCATAGGTTCAATTTTCGAACACTCGGGCTCAACTCGTATGGCCAAAGTTGTCGCTTACTTACACTCCGGGTTCACAATCTTGAAACCAATGGGATAAAGGGTTAGAAATTTGGGGGATTTCACAAGGATGACTAGTATTGATTCATGCATCTACCTAGGAGAACATTCTCATGAATTTTCCCTCTCTAAGAGGATCTGTGTGACCCAGAATCTGACTTCCCCATCGGAGGTGGCTTCCCATCCACTGAGGTCGGCCCATTTTCATTAATTCTCTTAGTTGCAGGTTTTGGTTCAAGGATTCCTACTACTGAACTGGAGCGGGGAGATTCTGGAACAACATTTGGCACCATCTGTGGGAAAGAACAACTTTGTTTTTTCCTATGCTTTATACTATTGACTAAAATATGGCAAGAGACAACTCAGATAACAATGGTTCTAAGTCTCAAGGATGTCCACGTGGGAAGAGGAAGAGAAAACTCCCATAAAGATGGTACGTAGAAGGAGGCCTCCAACTTACCTGCACGTGAGGTTCAAATCGTTGACCATGGGGCAGCTTTGAATGTTAGTCTTCCTTTACGGGGATGACCTCTACCCCTACGTATGAGCCAGCTCAAGCACAAGCTCTAGAGAGAAGAATGATGGACATTATGAGCTCGTTCTAGACCATGGTGAAGCAATGGAGTCAACTCATGCCTCCAAAAGGCCCAATTGTAGTTCTACCTGAAACGGTGGTACCCTCCCCCGTCGATTAGCAAGATGGGGCCCAGGGAAATGGAGCAGCCTTGCTCCCCACCACCTCATCAAGGAACCAGGGAGATGAGCGAAGAAGTCACCAACATGGAGGAGTCCATTGCTCTGTTTTTGACATATTTGGAGCAAAAACAATAGACACTCATGTCCAAAAGTCGTGGCTAGAGGTCATCCAACTCCCAAGGTTTGAAAGGCTCCCAAAGAACATACCATTGAGTCAAGCGCCTTTATATCAGCAGAAGGAGGACACAAAGCACCACCATCTATAAGGGACAAAACTCTTTATCAGCAAATCAAAGACATAAACGATCATTTATATCAACTACATAAGAAGGTCCCTGATGAGATTAAGTTAGTTCTCAATCATGACCCTTTTGTTCATGAGATCAAGGTTGTTCCTTTGCCTATAGGTTTCCGTACCCCTTCCTTTACTGTTTATAACGGGATAACTGATCCAATGCCATATAGCAGTCATTTTATTTCTATCATGATGATGTCCAGGAGGAGATGCCATTAAATGCAGATGTTTCCCAACATCCTTAACAAGCCCAACAACTACTTGGTATTATCGATTGCTGGGACACTCCATTCACAACTTCACAAAGTTGGGTTATGCATTTGTCGCCCGCTTTAAAAGTGGAATAAAAAAGGACAAGACCGAGGACAACCTCTCGGCATTGAGGACAATCCGAGTCAATACGAGATTTCATAACTCTCTTCAACAACATCTCAATCCTAATTAAGGATTTGGATGATAAGGTGGCTTTCACTGCCTTTAAAAGAGCAATCACTAGCAAGAAGCAGGGAAAGTTACTCCCCAAATTTGGTTTATGGATAAACAACTTTGAAGACTAGGGGGCTAATGTTATGGCATACAATTCCATATACACTCAAGCTAGAACATCGGACTATTTGAACCAAAGGTAATTGAAAAGGGTTCAACTTGCTGGTCAAGCCAAAGGCATTCCAAAGAGGGCTTATGGGAATGCGCTCACTAGTTGACATGGCCAAGCCAAATCCCAATCTTCAATAGACTTGTAAGCGTTCACTTCATGGCAAGGGTGTGGTGCGACAGGGCCCTTCCCTAGAGAGTGACACGCGTCAAGGCATTAAATTCAGCATTTCATGCATCGTACCTATTCATTAAATGAGCAGCATTTATCAGGGGATATGCACATACGCCCAGATCTCTGGGTATTGCTTTTAGTCATTTTGCAGAGGGGACACATCACATCTAGAAGGGACACTTGGCAAAGCCTTCTCTCACCCTCATGTATTGCGCCCCCAAATACAAAACTTCTTCTGCAAGCTTTATCTCCATAAGATTCTTTTTTCTAAGGAAGATGGATGATCAAATAGTGAGGATTCGTCTCCTACGCAACGTCTCACTTTCCTTATATAACAGTAAGCTTGTAAATGAAGGGGGGACGACTAGTATTAGTTCCTACATCTACCTAGGAGAACAGTCTCATGAATTTTCCCTCTCTAAAAAGATCCATGTATCCCATAATCTGACTTCCCCATTGGAGGTGGCTTCCCGTCCATTGAGGTGGCCCTTTCACTAATTCTCTTGGTTGCAGGTTTTTGGTTCAAGGGTTCCTACGGCTGAACCAGAGCGGGGAGATTCTAGAACAACAGGTTTGAATTTGAAAATCCTTTTTCGTCATAGTTGGTTTACAGTTTATATGGATCCACTTCTTTCAATGGTCGTTCTTTCATTTCCTTCTCAATCTCGTCCACTGACAATTAACTTACCCAAAAAACCATGTCATCAATAAAGATTATATTCTTCTGTACTGTACTCTAGAACTACATTATGGTTGCAACATTCGGAGATGGTTTTCAAATTATAGTACCAGAACAAGATTATGAGATTGCATCTATTGTAATATCCTCCATTGCCATCCGATTGTACTGAGGGGAAGGTAATTTTGAATATGTACATTTGAGGAGATGAACACTGTATGCACTAATCATAAATATTGCCATAGCAAAAAGGGATGATGCAGAGATCCATGGAGGAGATGATCGCAAACATTACAAAGGGACCATTTCAATTATGTAATCCCATAATCTCATCAACCATCCAACCCTAATCCTTATTTGCAACGCGACAAACTAGTATAGAAAATTATCAAAACATATTTCTGCAAGTAGGCAGAGACCAGAAACTCCGTTCTCAAAATTCATTGGTTGTACAACAATCTCTCCATGAAGCAGCAGTAAAACTGCATTTTGAGAGTCGTTGAGATGGGTGGAAGATGCATATACTGAGAGCTGAAGGGGGAGTTATTGAGCTTTTCATCTACAGTGACATCCAACAATCCCTCTTTATTTCTTCCGATTCTTCAAAATCCTCTGTCTACTCAAGATGTTCTACATTTATTGCAAAAATCTTTCTAACCTGGAGAATATATGTTATTCTCTATTTGTCTTAACCACACCAGGGGTTCTTAATCCTTGTTGTCGGTTCAGATATAGGCCTCTCCATTGTTTTTCCTTTTTGGGTTGAGTTTTTGAGTTTTTCCTCTCGGTTGTTTTGCTTGTTGCTTTCGAGGTGGGGTCTGGACCGAGGATCAATGTCGCAGGCGGGAAGGTATATGAATGCAAAGGCTACTGGGTTTCAACATAAAGGAAGGGGTATTCTTACTTTGGGGAATGTTCAAGGTGGATTGGAGGTGTTCGAGAGAGGAGAACGCAGGGATTGTTGGGATCGGATCGTTGGGGGAGGGGGGCTGATCTGTCTTTTCGGAGGTGTGCCGGATCTTCTGTGGTTATTTTGGAAGTGTGCCGGACTCTGGTGGATCTTTGGGTTCCTTTGGGTGCGGTCGACTTCTCGATTATTGGTAGGGCGGAATACGGTTTCTTTTTGATCCGAGACGATCGGCGAGATCCGTCCGGCTCCGTGGTGGCTGGATGGCCTTCTACTACTCGCTGGACCATTCCGCCTCGGGGAGATCTCCTTCCACCAACTCCGGTGTGGGTGAACTCAAGGGATCTGGTTTGATTGTTATGAATACGGGCTAATCTTGAAGGCGGCTAGTGATTTGGGCAAGGTCATTGAATTTCAGTTGGAGGTAGGAACGATGAACTTGCTGGAGGGCTCTACAAGGGTCAAGATCATGTTAACATTAACAACCCGGTCAAGATTGTTGCTCAAATCGGGAGCAATGGGGATGATGGGTAATGTGAAAGTTTTTTACGAGCTTCGGTGTTTGTGAGGTATGTGGAGGCTACTCATGCTCAAGGAGGTGCATGGTACTCGCACGGGTGACGATGGTGCTGCCGTTGAAGAACGATCTATGGCGATTTAATCGCGAGCGGTCACTTTTGGGAAACATAGGCTACTTTCCACCAAAGCCCTGTTAAACTTCTTCTCTCTTCCGGTGCTATAAAAAAGGGTTGGGCCGAGACCTCATGAAATGGGTATCGGCGATCTCAGGAATAAAGGTCCTTCGATGCATGATGTTGTTGATACAAATTTACAAAGAATTAAAGAAAGAAGACAAGATGGAAAATCCTTTAAGAAACTGATTAAAGGAATTGATGCGCCGGAAGGAGGGATTGAAGGAAACGTTGCCGTCGCAACGGAACAAAGAAACCGGTTACGGTTCTGACTGGAAAAGGATGTTGAAAAGCAAAAGAAAAAGAAAAAGAAAAAGAAATTGAAAAAGATAAGGAAAAACAAATGCAAAAGGGAATCGATAATGTAAGTGAGATGGGAAAGGAACAACACAAGGAGGCTGAAACGGTGGATGGGTTTCAAGGCGGTGATAGACAGCAAGAAGAGACACTGCTCTTCCCCTTTGGGTTTGGGGATTTCGATCTAGATAAGTTCATCCAGATCCTAGATGACCCTTATACTCTGAAGAAAAAGAATGAAGTTAGTCTTTTTGTTGCTACGACGAACAAGGAGGTTGTGATGGGAGAAACAAATGAAAAAGAGGAGGGGGTGGGCGACACGGGGGTCAATTGTGTCACGTGTATCTGAAAAAGCTAACTGGAGACAAAAGGGAAAGGAAAAGAGAAAGACGAAGAAAAAGATAAACTTAAAGGAAAAAGGGTGATGAGATTGGAGAATAAATCGGATGCAGCATGGGGAAAAGAAGGTATCCATATTGAGATGGATAAAGGGAGAACGGACCTGGTGGAGATGGGGACTGGGACTTTGAAAAAAATGCTTATGGCCCTAGAAAGAATTGAAAATTTTGAACGTGTGTCGATTAAGACATTGAAGACTCAGTCAGTTACCTTTGTTTCTAATAGAGACAGGGCCTTTACTGGTATTGATGCAAAAACTCAAACTAAGGAGGGGTCCCCAATTTGTGAAAAAACCAAGGAGCATGATGCATTCTCTACCTTTCCTATTTGGAAGCGACGTAGGGAATCACCGAGTACCCCAGACATCTCTACCTGTGCACAGCCCAGTCCCATTGAATGCTTTGACCTTTTCATGGATAAACTCTTATCGGAATCAGCTGATTCCATATCTGTTTTTTGGGAGGCATGGAGGTCCATGGAAGCTCGGTATATGCATAATCCTACCATGGCAATGCCGCTGCATCATACGGCTCAGCCTCAACATAATCTCCAAGGTGCGATTCCAGACTTGATGATGAAAATAGGAGCTGGCATTCCCCAGGGCATCCCCCAGCTCTTTCCATACCACAAGTTTTCTAATTTCTTTGACTTCTGCATTGTGTTTTTTATTTCTATTCTTGCGATCTTTAATCTTTGGAGGAAGAATTTGGACCCTAAATCTAGGAATAGGTTCTTTGCTTGAATTATTTCCTTCATCTGGTTTTCCTTTAGCTGTTTTTCTATATGAATGTCTTGAACTGGAAACTCCTATGCTTTTTTGTCTTTACCTATCCTGTCTGGTTTGTTTTTGTATGTCATATCTGTTGTTCTATCTTGATTAAAAGAGTTAGTTGCTAGGGGCTTCTGAAGTGGTATAAGATTTGCCAATTCGGAACTATGCTTTACTTGTGTTGGTCTGTTTTGGTGTTTGCAATGAAAATAATGACTTGGAATGTGAGAGGAATTAATGGAGCCTTTACTCAACAGTGTTTAATGAAAATTCTGAAAAAACATACCGGATCTGGTTTTCCTTTGTGAAACAAAATGCCGTGATCACGTGAGATTGGTAGAGAGGAAAAAAACTCTGTTTAAATAATACTTAGTAGTTGGACATGAAGGTAGTGGCGGATCTAGAGGGCTTAAGGGGGGTTTGTTAGTTCTCCGATCTAGCCTGTGCAAAGCCAAAATTCTTCTTTCTGACAAATCAATGTGTTTAATCCGATACTGGGTGGATGGTAATTGTTTCATCATTTGTTTCATCTATGCCCCTCCCAGTTATTCCGATTGGAAAGAGTTTTGGAATACCTTGGCAGCCCATCTGCAAAATATTTATGAACCCTTTGTGGTTCTCAGGGATTTCAATGAGCTGATTGAGGCAACCGATAAGATTGGGGGGGGGGGTTTTAGGCCGTCGGGTGCTCTACCCCACTTAAGGATTATCATCATTGATGAAAACTTGACCGAGATCTTTCTAGGGTTGTTCTTTCACCTGGACGAATAAACAAAAACCTCCAAACTTGATCAAGGAAAAATTGGATAGAATCTTTGTTTCTCCTGCCTGGCTTACTTTTTTCCCGAATCAACTGGTCAAGAAATTACCAGCAACGGGATCAGATCATAACCCTCTGATCCTTCTACCCCGCGGAGTCACTTCTCCTAAAACTAAGTTATTTCACTTTCAAAATGCCTGGTTTTCACACCCAAGTCTTCCTTCCAAACTTCAATCCGCGGGGGAGAATTGTTTAGACACTCCTATCAATGAGCGATTGGCAATTATGTCCAGAGTCCTGAAAAGGTGGAATCGTTCGGTGTTTGGGCTTGTTGACAACATTTTTCAAAAAAAAGCTCTAGAGGTGGATTGTTTGGAACAAAGTACGAACCTGGATTGGGAACTTATTAAGGAAAAGAAAAAGGAAATGGCCTGGGCAATGGAGGCAGAAGAAATGTTCTAATTTCAAAAATCTCGAGGCATGTAAATTAAGGATGGGGATAGGAACACAAGATTTTATCACCCGAATAGCAAAATTAATCTCCATAAAAGAGGTATTTCTGTGATTAATGCCAGAGGCAATCTTGTCTCCCCCCCTGGTGAGATTCCGGGAGTATTTGCTAATTATATGCAAACACTTTATCAATCTGTTGACACCCTGGATCCCCATTTTATTGAATGCTTGTTTCCAAGTATTAATTTGGGTGGTAGGCTGCTTTCTCTGATCCCCGACCCGATAGAAATTAAGGAGGCTATTTTCTCATTGGGACCCCCACAAGGCACCGGGTTTTGACGGTTTCAATGGTGTTTTCTATCGGAAAATCTTGGGATTTCATTAGTGGAGACATTGTGAAGTTTGTCTTTGAATTCTTTGCTAATGGAATCCTACCTCAAGCCGTCAACCATACTTTGCTTTGTTTTATTCCAAAAAAAGACAATGCATGTATTGTGACTGACTTCAGACCCATTAGCCTTTGCAATGTATCGTGTAAGATGATTGCAAATCTTGCTAAAGCGAGAGGTGCTACCTAGCATAATATTCCCCTGTGAAGGGGATTTCGTGGCCAACAGACAAATCACTAACAATATAATGATAGCTTATGAAATTTTTCATTACATGCGAAATTTGCGTAGTAAGAAGGGTTTCATTGCGCTTAAATTGAATATGTCTAAAGCCTACAACAGAACTGATAGGAATATCATCTGCAAGATTTTCCAATTCCTTGGTTTTGATGAAATGTGGTGCAAGCTTATTAAGGAATCAATTTCCTCGCCCACATTTTCAATCAAATTGAAGGGGTCGCCCTACTCTTGGTTCTCTGGAGAACGGGGCCTTCGACAGGGATGTCCCCTAAGCCCCTACATTTTTTTACTCATTATGGAGGTTTTATCTCGATTCCTTGATGAGTACAAAACCCTGAAATTATTAAGTGGAATCAAAATGGGAAGGGGGGCACCGGAAATTTCTCATCTGTTTTTTGCAGATGATACTTTCCTTTTCTGCAAAGCGGACACCAAAGAAGTTTTGGCTCTAAAGGCAGTAATGAATTGTTCGCGGACCTGACGAGACAGGAGATTAATCTCGAAAATAGTGGAGTGTTCTTCAGCAGAAATGTCCCTACCATTGACAAACAAGCAATCCTTTCTATACTCAAAGTCCAAGAAATAAAGGGAGAAGTAACATATCTAGGGTCAAATCTAACATCAGAAAGAGCGAAAGCAAAAACAATACAAAATGTGGTTACAAAAATGTCCAAGAAACTAGCAATTTGGAAGGCAACCAACCTCTCGTTTGCAGAAAGAGGAGTACTAATGCAAGCTTCAATTCAGTCAATGGCTCTATATCAAATGCAATGCTTGAGATTTCCAAAAACAACATGCAATAAAATTGATGCAATCAGTCATCGATTCTGGAATGGGCAACCCCATAAAAGTAAACAATTGAAACTTATCTCGTGGAGCAAATTCTGTCTACCAAAAGAAGTGGGAGGAATGGGGTTCAAGAAAACGGAAGACATGAATTCGGCATTACTACTAAGGCAAGGATGGCGAATAATCACAAACCCGGATGCACTATGGGTAAGGGTTTTCAAAGCAAGATATTTCAAAGACCAAAGTTTGTTCGATCCAATAATTTCAAAGAAAAAAGGATCATGGATATGGAATAGTATCACGAGTATCATTCCAATGCTAAGGAACATCGTGGCAAGGAAGATAGGGAATGGAAGAAGCACCTCTTTTTTATTCGACCCAAGTCAAGCACAAAGCATAACAATGAACCAGGATTTCGGTAGATAGACAAGGAAGGCAACCGTTGCTGAGGGGTACATCAGCAGCACCTAGGAGTAGTCGGTTGGAACAGTGGGATGTGCAGAGACAGACACTTACAATTGGTCAATTTTGGGAACAAGAATGAAAAGGGAATCCTAAAGACAATGCTTGATGTCATTCAAATAGGAATGGACAAAGCGACAGCAAATGGGACAAGGATAAATGAAGTTTGGACAAATGTTCATTTTATTACGCAGATTTTACCAAGCCCTTCAGGAGAAAAATGGCCTCTCACGGAACTAACTAAGTTAATGAACTTGGCTAATATATCAAAACAGGTGCTTTTTTTGGATTTCCACAACCCAATGCTTCAATTGTATTTTGAATATTATGCAAAAACAGGAATCTTACAGATGGATGACTGTAATAGCACAATATGTAGTATTTGTAAGTACTTTCAGCACTAACTTCGTTTTAATCTAAGCTTATTCTCATCAAAAAAAAGAATCAAAAAGTATATAATACCCAAAATACACAACGAATCATGAGCATTATGGAACACCATAATTTGAAACCAAACTTCTGTAAATTGAGATCTGGACTTAGAAATTTACAAGGTCTACAACAAGCTACTGGGGTACAATGCACCACGAATAGAATTCTCAATCTGAACTATGGATAATGGTAATCGAGAACAATGACACTTACAGGAGAGACGAAAAAATATAATAATCTGAAATCAATGCTATCATGAGACACCCATTCTTGGCAGTAGTTCAGGTTTAACATTGTGCTCAAGTGCAATGCCTTGTTTATATCATTTATCATACAAGATTCACAACCCAGTTCTGATATCATCATGAACTGTTGAGGAAATGTGCCAATGCCTTGTCGGTGTCATTATCATACATGGCTAAGGCTTCAGCAACACTGTTTGAGGAGAAACCCATTTCACGCAGTAGGTTATAAGCATTCACAAATTCACGAACCTGAGAGCAGTTCACATAACATGGTTAAACAAAACCACAGAAACAAATATTCTAGTGAAATTGCAAAAGGTGTGTGCAGATGCAGGCCATCTGGATGTGCTTGGTGGCTGATGACGCCCCCAAACCTGGGTTTGTCCAAGCATGACTTTTGGCTGGTGCTTGGGATAAATAGAAAATATGATGTCAATTTGCACACTAGAACAGAATAAATATATAGAGCCACAGCAATTGAGATGCGAATCATGTGATAAATAGGTAAACCAATTGACAACATAATAGCAGCTGTAGTATTTGCACCTTTGCAAGGAACCAGTTGTATCATCTCTCAGGATAAATCTACCTACTAAGGCAAGTAATATGAGTCGAGGGGTATTTGGAAATCTGGATACTCTATTACTGAAGTTTTTTTCATTATTCAGATTGAGCAAGAGGTAGAGGAAAAGAAATGATAAAAGTGTCCCCTTTTCCCAGCTTTTCTGTGTCTTTGTTCTTAGGCCCAAGAAAAATGATCAGAAGAGAGCCCTGATATCACTAACCAACAGAAAATATGCATCTCTAAAAGTAATGGTCGAGCATAATTCAGGTTCTAAATTCACAAAATGAGAGCCAGTAACATTTCAAACATTTCAATGCTAAAAAGAAATATAAATTGGAAATTTAAGACACATAAGTTCCCTTGCAACCATCAGCTTTAAGGTTCAAAACATGGAAATAACCTCTCCATGAAGCAGCGGTAAGACTGCATTTATTGCCCCTCCCAAACCCTGCAGTACCAGGAGCCTCATGCACTGAGATATTCCTTATTGAGTATCCAGCCTTTAGATCACCTCAAGGCAACACTTGCAGGAAGTAAGGGACCATGTTCTTCAAAAAGTACTCCAAAAGAACATTATCCTCCATAATTCCATACCAAAACAGTACTTGATATAATTAAGGGCAGCAGCTTCCTGCTTCTATAAGTAAAGCTGAACCCAGTTTTCCCTCTATAATAAACCGCCAAAACTGCTCCTAAAGTAAAGAGGCAAAACCTTAATTCAAATGCAACAATCCCAATCTAATCCAACACAATATGCCAAGATGGTAAGCAGCCTCTCAAAAGTTTTTATACCTTCTAGTTAAACTTTAAAGAGAGGCAAGCGCTGTTGCATAGTAAATGGTGATTGTTACCCAGTGTACGGTATGAGGCAAAACAAGGAACTGGAGAATCACTAATCAATCTATGCCATCTCTTGGTCAATCGCAAAGTCTAAATGTCCTATTTGTTTGTAATCTTGGACACGAACTATTCAGAAACAGGCAGAACCGAAGCAGATTCAATTGGACTAACTGGACCAAGTTATACAATCCAACTGGTCTTTTGGAAGGACCAAAAAGAGGGCAAAACACAGTCCACATGGAATTCAATATGAAATTGAAAGTTTTCAATTCAACCAAAAAGTATATGGAGAAACCTAACACATTGTTATCCAAATGATTCATCGTGACAAAAACAAATAGCTTCAATATTTCAGGAAGGGCATTATATAAAAATGGCTACTAGAGAACCTCATAATGGATGCTTCTTGACTAGACAAGCCATTGATTCAAGCACAAGTCATTACCATAACTATCAGATACATTTGCTTGACCAGCACCTTACTATGCATAGCATCACTGGAGACCTATTTTTAAAAATCAGTTATTTGGTTAACATGGTCACAATCAGTATTAAGGGGCATCTTCCTCCATGCAGCAGCCAGCAATCTTCCATACACATTTTGTCAACTGCTGCCCATAAGGGTCTGGGCTGTGTGACTGTGTTTCAGTCCCAGTGTGGCTGATCATCCTACCAGGCCATGACTTAACACGACTCAAACATGTAGCTTCCACATTGATAGGGTAGTGCTCTAACCGACTGAAATACAATCCCAACGATTTGAGGAGTACAACATACATATCCATATGATTTTATCCAAACCACTCCTATTTATAATTGCAGTCTTGTAAGATATACATGATCAATATATAGATATCCACATAAATATAGACTGAGGAGGACACCAACAGCAACATCAACTCAGCCTTATCCCAACTAAATGCGGTTGGCTACAGGGATCCTATCAAAACAAAATTGGGAAGCAAAAGGGAAAGGAAAGTAAGCAGAATAAAGAAACAAGATAAGAAAAGTAAGAAATGGAAATTGAAAAACAAAGATTTAATCCTTGACTACTGGTCAATCAATTAGAGCAATTATGATCTGGACACCAATTTGGCAAGTGTTCGGATCTATTATAAAAATGCCCTATGACACATTGGACCTACTATAACGTAGGTCAGCAATGCTAACGGACCCTTTTAATCTTGTAAAACCCTTTCTCAGCAGCGGCAAGTGGAAGAGCCATAACTAAATTATCAAAATTACTCCAGGTATAACACACTGATCTTACCCAATAGTTCACATTAACAGGAAAGTTTGGTGCCTAAACTTTGGCTCTTTGCCAACTGGAGATTTAGTATAGCATGTTCCAAGGGGCTGTTCATCCACTAAAGCAGTACAGAAGCTGAGTTTGAATATCGTGAGATAGTTTGGCCATATCCAGTGTATGCATTAAACCATTGAGAGGACCATCCCAGAGCAGAGAGGAGCAGTTCCAATATATTCAAAAGGCAACCTTTTTCCTCAGTAACCATTATTTCCATTTTTGGAATCCCATTGGCCATCTTTGGGTGAACCTTGAGAAATCCCTCCTGTTCTTGGCAGTCTCTCCAACTCTACTAGGGCGGCGGCCTCTCTCCTCCAGCTCACGGGCTCGTCCCCTGTCTCCTTCCTGATTAAGTACCATGGGTTGCCCCTCATCCCTAGTAGGTTCACCAATCATCACTACTCCCCTATGCTTGACCAAATTCACAAAATCCTGCAATTCTAGAAAGATAAGCGTCTATCCCTTTCTAGAAAGACTGCCCTCATCAAATCAATCTTCCAATCTTCCTACCTTTCCCTTCCCAAAGCTGCAATCTGTGCCAAAGAAGGCCTGTTCTAAGCTTTTTTGTGGAAAGGCCAACAATCCTCTCAGTTCCTTCACCCCATCAACTGGTCCTCTATTTGCCTTCCCAAATTTGAGGGTGTTCTGGGATTTCACAGAATCTGAAACTATAACATTGCCAACTTGATGAAACTCATCTCTAAGATATCCTCTAAGCATCCATCTGGGTTGACTGGGTGTATTACTCCTATCTTATGAGTTTTGATTCCCTCTGGACAGCCCCCACTAGTTTTATTACTTGGTTTAATCATGTCTGCCTAAGTCTGGTTACAAGGACAAATTACTGACTGCTTATGGTTTATTTCAGTCAAATAGGAGTCCATGTCCAAAAGGTTTTTAAGTTCCCTTTCTTTAAGAAGTTTATTTCCTATTTCTATTATGACTTGTAAGACTGTTTAGCACTATTTATACCCCCTGGAGGGAAGAATAAAGATAGTTAAGAAGATGATCAATTCTTCCTTATGTTTTGAATATTAATATGGTGTCTTGCTGCTCAAGTCAGTTTTCCATAATTTGGCCAGAGAAAAGTTCATGATTGAGGAAACCTTAAGGTTCTAGCTAAGATCAAGCCTAGAACCTTGCTGTGTTGGCTGAACTGACAGCTTCAGAACTCAATTATCAGTCGCTCCAAAGCATCTACAAGTCTTCCCATCTAGGTACCAGGAAGCCTACGCCCCCATCACTCTTTCCTCCCACCTTTCCTTTATTTTCTTGAACTCACAGACTCTCTGAGAAACCCAAAATTCAATTTTTTTTTTTTTTTTTGGGGGGGTTTTTTAACCATTCGGTTGGTCCCAGCGCGACCATCATCCCCATGCACCATCCTCTACCTTCAAAAATCAAAACCAAGCTCTAACCGCTCATCATCCCCATGCACCATCCTCTACCTTCAAAACCAAGCTACAACCTATGCCCTAAAACCCTAAAAACCAGTCACTACTCCTAAAACCCTAAAAACAAAGAATCCCCATATATTAAAGCTTATCCCTTCAAACCCAATCATACTTGGAGGATCATGTATCCCTATATCCTTTCCTAAGCCGCCTCCAAATGTCAGCCCGAACTAGAAAGCCATAAACTAGATCTAACAGTTCAATGATTTGAAACCCTAATTTCTCCCTCCAAGATCAAGAAAATCTATAACTCTGTTTTGGCCCACTGAAACCCTTCAAACTTTGGAAGAATTACCTACCCTATAATCCTCATCAGGTTTCACAAGGATCTGAAACCTAGAAACCCCCATCTACGCCATATAGAGATATCTCATTTCTCCCCATTTCAAGAAAGCACCCTTGGCCTTCAAACCTGACCTATCTCTTTGAAGTCTAACCTACCCATCCCACTTGAGATCTCCAAGCCAATATATTTTAAACACCTCCAATAGGTGATGTAGCCCAAGATTGAAGAGGATCAACTAGAGCCCAACTTTCCAAGATCTTAAAAAAGTTAGGGTTGAGGGTTTTCTAGGACTCTGGGACAGTTTCTTGGGATACACAACAAAATAGGTTATAGTGGTTGGAAGAGGTTGAAACTTGGAGAGAAGTTAGGGAAATGGTCCATAAGGATGATCCTTAATGTTTAGGACGGTTCTAATGATCATTTTGGTGTGGATCTTGAAATTTGAATATTTTTGGAGAGTACAAAAATAGAAAGAACCCCCCCCCCCCCCCCAAAAAAAAAAAAAAAAAAAAAAAGGAATTCAAGATTGGGGATTTTAAAAGGTTAGAAGAAGAATCCCGGGGATGCGGTGAGTCAACTAACAACTGATTTGAAATAGCTAGTGGGATGCTTGAAGAGACCATGATTTCTGAAAATTTCGAGCCAGCAAATGGAGAAAAATCTCATAAAAAATGAGGGAGAAGGGGAGAAAAGATGAAGATTCAATTCATCAATTCATGACCCAATTGAGCAATTACATCTACATTTACAGCCATATTGACTGACACAATTCCAAACTCAATTTGGGAGTCAAAATTAGAAACTCCAAAAATAGACTCCTTTGTGAAAATTTCGAGCCATCAGATGGAGAAATATCTCATAAAAAATGAGGGAGAAGGGGAGAGAAGATGAAGATTCAGATTCATCAATTCATGACCCAATTGAGCAATTACATCTACATTTACAGCCATATTGGCTGACACAATTCCAAACTCAATTTGGGAGTCAAAATTAGAAACTCCAAAATACATTCCTATACAAAAGAAGGGTCAAACCCAAGCATTAACCTGTTAGGTGACCTAAATAACTAAGAAACTGAAATTTAAAGGAAATAGATTTACAATAGGTACCTAGCAAAAGTGATGAAATAAATCTCGCTTTCCTACTTTCTACCCATATTTCGGGCCCATCAAATTGGCTTATTACTAATTAACCAATTTTACCAAAAAAAAGAAAAACAAATTAAACCATGGAATAAGCCAAAATACACATATGACCCAATCCTAGATTATTTCTGAAGAAAGAAGCCTTTGGGGATGATTCTGCATCATCAGTAGTCATAGAAGACATCCCATTCTAGCCCAAATCACAAAACCTTACCTATTATATCCAACAAGTTTGTTTGGATCAAGATTTTGGGGGAATTGGCTCTTATTGATCATCTATCAACTAGGACCACATAAAGTCCAGTTACCATAAGATGGAGTATTAAACATTCAGGGCTCATCAAATCAATGCTATACCCCCTCTTTCTGTAAATGATGAGGAAAACAAGGATTTTATGCAAGTGAAAAAGTAAACTGATATATACCATAATCACTCAAGAGTTGCCTCTTGAAATCTTAAAAGTATTTTTAATTGAGTCATATGAATACCTTAGTTGGGTTATCTCCATAGTTTGCAACTGCAAGTGGTACAGCTTCTCGACTGAGTCCTGATGCAATGTATTTGCTCACAACTGGATCTGGGATGGATGAGCCCTTTTGGGGATGGGGGGAAAAAGAAAATAAAATAAAATAAAATTATGCCCATTCCATTTTGAAATTAGCAGACGGTCACATGAAGTGATCCTACTTAATGAAATCATTAGTTTTACATCCACATGAAAGCATTTCATCATCAGGTCAACAAATAGCCTGACATATCTATGTGGCCCCATAAGTACAGTTAAGGTTGAGGAAGTTATGGCTAAGTAGCTACTTAAGAACAAAATTTTCACTTAAAGATTTAATCAAAGATGAACTATTATTGTCACAAGGTTCTATTACTCATCCAACAAGAAATGTATTCATCCACATGAACAGATGATGTGTCCATTCTGACTGCTAGATAGAGAGGATAGCCATGTTTTGAATTTCCTAGTCTAATTTAATCAAATTATCTCCATGTCTTAGGATTCATGTAATGCATATATGGCAGTGCTCCAGACACAATTGTGTACTCTCCCAATTCTGAGAGGGAGCAGTTTGTCACAAGCCCGTTCCATCATAGGCCAACAGGTCTAGTTTGGAAGGGCCATACATGGGCTAGTCCAAAGAAGAGTTACAAATGGGCTAAGCTTAGCCCACATTCTAGAATGTCCTACACAAGGGGAGACCTAGAAGAATCCAAGTCCTTGTAAATATCTTGTATCTAGAACTCTCCTAGAAGGTTCTCCACCGTTAGATGGAGGACATGTGTAAATAACCCTCACCATTCGTTGTACACTAGTTCACCTATAAATAGAGGAGTCTCACTTGTATAAATCATCAAGCAACCAAGCAAGTGAGGTGTAAGCTTGTAAGCAAGGTTTTAAGCAATACAAGTCATTCTTTCTCTTAAGTCTCTCTTCAAGTTCTCTCCTACTCACTCACTTAAGGGATTAAAGGCTGAATTAGTCCTAGTCATGTGCTAAGAGCTGGAACAGTTGGCTTAGTCGAATACCAAGGCTGTGATAATTTTGTTTCAGAGCTTCAGTTGCAAGTAGCCAAGCTTGTGGAGAAACACCATGGCTAGCAAGTTTGAGGTTCTAAATAGCAAGCAAGTCCGCATAGGGGTGTAAATGGATAACCAAAATCCGCTCCCAAATTCACATCCATATCCGTTTAGGGGTATCCAAATCCGTTCAATTACTAATAGAATGCGGATATGGTAATACCTTTCCCACTGATTATTTTCCATCCGATAAAATTACCTGATTAAGTTACTTATTTGCATTTATTTTCTTATTTTTATAAATTTTTTACTTGAGATATGTGAATAATTTTGTACATTTTCTACTAAAATAAATACCAAAATTGTTAAATTCCTAAATGCCAAACCTAACCCTCAAAAATAAAATGGTAAAGATGTCAATGGATTGCGGAAAACTTGTATTCAATCTTATCCTTACCCGTTTAGAAGAATCTACTTAAAAAAATAATTATCCGACTATCATCCGAATTCACCGAATTCGTCCAAAAATCAATAGGATATTATTCGAATCCATCCGAATATAATAGGATGCAGATGTGGTATTAACACTATCTGATCCTAATCCGATCCGTTTACACCCCTAAGTCCATGGGAGGGGGCCCCACGCAAACAAGGAGAAGCAAAGTAAGGAGGAGCTCGATGAACAAGTCGATGAGATCAAGGAGTCCTTCTTGGGTGCTCTCAATGCTATTGCACACCACCAACAACAACAACTTGAGGCCCTCCAAGCTCGAGTGTTGAAGAGGGTGGCCTAAGTGGAAACTCATGTTGAGGAGTTGAGTGGGGAATTGGCGACATGCAAGAGGGCGATGGTTGAAGGGACCATATGACGAGAGGCGCCAAAGGCAAAAGTGCCAAGGCATTTAAGGGAAAGGGAGGCCCAAGAGGTCAATAACTTCTTATGGCACATGGAGAGTTACTTTTGAGGCAATGGCGACTAAGGAAAAGCCCTAATAAGATAAGGACCTTGACACTCTACCTCATTGAGACAACTACTCTATGGTGGCAGAGAAGGCATGGCGGCATGCCACGAGGTACTTATCACCATAGATGCATAGGACTCCTCAAGAAGAAAACTGAGGCAAATTTACCCGAGAATGTGGCCTTTTTGGCTAGGAGGAATATCAAGCTATTAAAACACATGGGGTCTATTTAGGACTATGTCAAGGAGTTCTCTACACTAATGTTGGAGGTCCCGAGTATGACCAAAGAGGAACTTCTCTTCAACTTCATGGATGGTCTCCAAGGTTGGGCCTCGTAATAGCTACAATATCGTGGCATGCAAGACCTTGCAACGGTTTATAGCAACAGCGGACTCATTGGTGCAGTTCAAGAGAGACGAAAACCCTAAAAGCCAAGAAGAGTATGGTGGCAAAGGTGGGGGAGACAAAAGGGTCCAAGGCTGATCACTCCAAGGAAGGCACAAGCAAGCCCTCCTTAAGCAAGAAAGGTAAACGAGACAAGAAGAAGTTCACACATAAGGATAAGCGTTTCCTATGTGATGTCCACATTGGGCAAGGGATTGCCCAACAGGAAAGAGTCTCAACACACTGCTCAAAGACAACGGTGCGGATGACACACACATGGGGTCATTACAACAATTAGGTGCGATCAAGGCCAAGGCAACATAAGTCAAGGCCCCTACCTCACCAAAGGGGTCAATGTACATGGAGGCAAGTGTCAATGGTAAGACGATGAGAGCCATGGTTGACACAAGAGTTACACACAATTTTGTCTCGACAGAGAAGGCAAAGAGATTGAGACTAGAGATGTCCAAGGAAGATGGCTCAAAGCCATTAACTCGCGAGCTCGCCCTATCAACATTGTTGCTCAAGGGGTTGAGATGACCATTGGGGCATGGGAAGGGTGCTGTAGACTTGTCGATGGTGCCCATGGATGGCTTTCAAGTGGTGTTGGGCATAGACTTCCTAAAGCAAGTCAAGGCCATACCGATGCCTTTCACTAACACAGTGTGCATTATGGGGGGAATGAGCACCATGTATGATCCCAATGGTGCAAGGATCAAAGGTAGGACCAAAGCTCCTATCCACCATACAGTTGGAGAAAGGAGTCAAGAAGGGGGGGGTCACCTACTTAGCAACGCCACTGGATGACAAGGAGGATGTTCCTAAGGAGGTTTTGCCTAAGGAGTTGTGAAGACTTTAAGGAGTTCAAGGATGTGATGCCCCTGAAGCTATCTACGAGGCTACCACCTAGGAGGGAGGCGGACCATGCAATCAAGGAAGCAACTCAAGGAGCTATTCAATGCAGGCTTCATTCAACCTACAAAATCTCCCTACGACGCACCAGTGTTGCTCCAAAGGAAGCATGATGGGTCGCTATGGCCATGCATTGATTATAGGGTGTTAAATAAGGTAACAATCAATAACAAATGCCCCATTCCTTTGTTTAAATATTTGTTTGATAAGCTTGGAGGTGCAAGGTATTTCACCAAATTAAACTTGCGGTCTGGACATTATCAAGTCCGTATTGCAGAGGGAAATGAGCCGAAGACCGCTTGTGTGACTTGGTATAGAGCATATGAGCTCCTTGTCATGCCCTTTGGCCTCACCAATGCACCAGCCACATGTTGTACTTGGATGACATTGTCATCTATAGTAACACACTAGAAGAGCATGCTTAACATCTAAGGTTTGTTATCCAAACACTAAAGGAGAACCGACTATATGTCAAGAAGGAGAGGTGCTCGTTTACGCAAGAAGAGGTAACCTTTTTGGGCCACAATGTAGGGGTAGAACGCTAGGATGGAAGAGAGCAAGGTGCAAGCTATTCAAGAATGGGAAGCGCCCACCAAGGTTAGTGAGTTGAGGTTAGTGAGTTGAGGTCATTTCTTGGCCTTGTGAATTACTATTGGCAATTTATAGTAGGGTATTCCAAGAGGGCAGCCTCAGTGATGGGCCTCTTAAAGAAGAAGGCGTGGAAATGGTCTAACTTATGCCGAGACGCCTTTGATGACTTGAAGAAGGCAATGATGGAGGAAGCGTAGCTTCCCTTGCCAAACAATGGCAAGCCATTCGAGGTGCATACTGATGCATTTGACTTTGCCATTGGAGGGGTGTTGATGCAAGAGAGGCATCACATTGCCTATGAGCACCGCAAGCTCAATGACACAGGTGGCGTTACACCATCGACAAGAAGGAGATGACCGCAATGGTACTTACCTAAGGACATGGTGTCACTATCTATTAGGGATGAGGTTCGTGGTGAAGACTCACAACATTGCCACTAGTTACTTCCAAAACCCATAAGAAGTTGAATTCGAGGCAAGCTAGGTAGCAAGACTTCTTGGCGGAATTTGACTTTGTCTTCGAGTACAAGCCAGGTAGAGCCAATAACATGGTAGATACACTAAGTAGAAAAGCAGAGTTAACTTCTCTTAGCCAGTTGGAAGAAGAACTATTGAGCTTGATCAAAGAGGGTCTTAAGCACGATCTTGTGACTAAGTACTTGCCCTAGCCAAAGAGGGAAAGACAAGGAAGTTTGGGGAGAAAAACGGGGTGATATACCCCAAGAAGAGGAGAATGTATGTTCCTAAGTGAACAACCAAAGGAAGGATCTCATTTGGGAATGCCACGACACCAAGCGGACCCGACATCCAAGGCAATGGTGCACTCGCACACTATTGGAGGCGGTATACCATTGGCCTCAGATGAAGGATGACATTAAAGCCTATGTAAGAACGTGTCTTGTGTGACAACAAGAAAAGGTGGAGCAACAACCACCAAGGGGGTTATTAGAGCCATTACCTACACACACCCGAGCATGGGAGAGTGTATCTATTGACTTCATGAACACTCTACCCAAGTTCGAAGGTTGTGGGTCAATTATGATGATTATGGAGAGATTTTCCAACTATGGTATAGTTGTGGTGGCACCAAGGGATTGCACGATGGAAGAGGCGCCAAGGCTATTGTCAAGAATGTCATCAAGTATTAGGGTGTGCCAGCAATCATAAGTACTCGTGACCCGCACTTCAGGAGGAAGTTTTGCAGGGAGTTGTTCAAGTTGTTGGGCACAACAGTACAACACCTGACAAGCTTCCACTTGTAAACGGATGGGAAAATGGAGTGTCAATTGTACTAGAGTTATATTTGCAGCATTTTGTGAGTGCCAACAGTGGGATTGGGCCAAGGTGCTCAATGCAACTTAATTCTCCTACAATCTTCAAAGGAGCGAGGCAACTAATCAAAGTCCATTTGAGATCACCACAAGGCAACAACCATTGATGCCGCACGTGATGATGATGGGTTACATGAGAAAGAACCCTTCAACATACAAATTTGCCAAGCAGTGGCAAGAGAAGGTGGATGTGGGCCATGTGGCTAAGTCGTACTTAAACAAAGCTACCAAGAAGATGAAGAAGTGGGCCAACAAAGATAGACGAAAGTTTCGAGGATGGGGACTTAGTCATGGTGAAGCTACTGCCTAAACAACTCAAGTCCCTAAGAAAGGTGCACAAGGGGCTAGTCTGTTAGTATGAAGGCCCGTTCAAGATCAAGAAGAAGATGGGGAAGGTTTCCCATCAATTGAGCTTACCAACTAAGCTAGAGATACACCCAATCTTCCATGCAAGCATGCTCAAGCCATATCATGGAGACATGGAGGACCCAAGTCGTGGAACTTCAATGAGAGCACTAATGAGTGTGACCAAATCCTATGAAAAGGAGGCCAAGTACATGATTGTGGATAGAGTTATGCGGAAGTGAGGAGTACCTACTAGTCGAGAGTATATGGTGAAGTGGAAGGGACTCTCAATGGCAGTTCCAATATCAAATAAATAAGATTTCGTGAGAAAGACTCGACAAGGACGTTGATGGATTAGGCAGGGGAGAATCTCGCAGCCTGTTCCATCATAGGCCCATAGGTCTAGTTTGAGAGGGCTACACGTGGCTTAGTGCAAAGAAGGGCTACTAATGAAGCCAAACCTAACCTGCATTCTAGAAGATCCTACACAAGAGGAGAAATTTAGAAGAATTCAAGTCCTTGTAAATATCTTGTATCCAGAATTCTCCTAGAAGGTTCTCCATCGTTGGCTTTATGGAGGACACGTGTAAATAATCCTGGCCGTTTGTTGTACACTAGTTCACCTATAATTAGGGATGAGTCTCAATTGTAGAAATCATCAAGCAACCAAGCAAGTGAGATGTAAGCTTGTAAGCAAGGTTCTAAGCAATATAAATCATTCTTTCTCTCAAGTCTCTCTTCAAGTTCTCTCCTACTCACTCACTTAAGGGTTAAAGGCTGACTTAGTACAAGTCATGTGCTAATTGCCGACACGGTTGGCTTAGTTGAATGTTGAGGCCATAACAAGATGGTTTAGATAAAAAAATAAAACGTGTACAAAAATAGAGTTTAGAGAAATCTAGTAATTCCTAGAAACATTACATTCCTCTGTTACATGGATGAGTATCCTTTAAAAATTAAAGAGTGAACCGGCTGCTTCATTGACTGCCCCCCAGTTGATCTCCTTCAACCTACAGCTACAGCAATTTGTATGCAAAGTAACTAGAAGCAAAACTATACAAACCAAAACTCGAAAATAGAGGCTCACCAAGCAACAATAAGCACTAAGATCTCGAGTAATTAGGATGGTAAGGTCATTTATTTCTACTTGAATGAGCTTTTTGTTTCCACCACTATTGGGAATAATGTGTACACAGTGCAGCTTTTGGACCCCTCTTTCCACCTGATAAGTGTGCTATCAGTATGTTATCTTCTTATATCCCAGTCATTTAAGCTCATCAGTTGTTCCATTCAAGTGGTACTTGGTTTTTTTCCCCTCTTTTGATCTATTCAGATTGTCAATCAAAGAATGGTTGGGGGATGAAGGTAGGGAGCAGGTCAGCTATGGAAAGTACAGAATCCATATTCATCAAGCTAGACCATAGTTGTTTAGTGATATTGAGAACAACCATGGCTCACAACCTCCCACAAAGGCTAGTTAAGATATTACAAGTAAAGACACCAAGAGTAATATAAGTTTCATATTCATCAAATCAGAACATATTTGTTTAGCGATACTGGAAACACCATGACTCACAGCCTCGCTCTAATTAAGGTACTATAAGTAAAGACACATAAGGTAGCTGTCAATGATGACGAAATGCATCATAGTATAGCTACTTCATCTATAAATGCACCTCAAACTGCAATTAGTCTTTCTCTCTATACTAGGAAAAAAAACAACAATAAGGAAATACCATACCAAAGATGGAGTTGATGGAATTGACTCCGCAGGTTTAGATGAGATGTGTTCCATCACGAGTCTGCTCCAATTAGGGTTCTCCTTCTCTGCTTCAGCAAGTACTCGTTTTTCAAGGTCAAAGTCAAACTGAAATGTGCTCCGCGGAACATCTCGGACTTGAGACAACTGGGGCTGTGGGTGCATTTTGACATGCAAACAAAATCCAATGAATAATCATATGCAACCATTCAAAATAAAGGTTAAATATTTCAGCTTGAATTTCTATCAGCTCATAAGTTCTCTTCCTATTCCAAGTGAATGGAAGACCACCTAAGGACACAAATAACAGATTCTGAGTATTCACATATGCTTATACCAATTGTTTCTATCTATCAAACGAGAAAACAAATGAATCATAGTGTAGATGGAAGCACTCACTGGGGGAGTAATTCGGTACTCGGGTTTTATTTGAACCCTAATGCCAAATCCAGCTGTAGAGCAAAAAGATTAGAATTTAGCGAAACCAAGTCAATTTTTGTCCAAGAACGAAGAACTTTCCACCACAGTGGAACCCTAATATTCATAAATTGGTCGTCAATCGAAGTCTCATGTTACGGATTAATTGAACAATCTTCTTTGGGAAATTATACATCGAAAACAAAATAACTGCAAGAAGTATATGACAATTATGGGGAAAAAACGGAACTGATACAAGGAAGGAGAAGCGTTCAACTTACATGAAGCGGATGAGGGTGCAGAAGAGTGGTTATAAGAACCGGCCCGGGCTGCCGGAGGAATAACGGGAGGGCCACCGGACTGACTAACTCTGGGATAGAGAGAAGAAGAACCATATTGCGAATGGTTCGATGAAGTGCTCGTGTTAGATGATGATGATGCTGCTCTGTACATTGGGACGTGTGTATCGTATGCTGAACCCCTCTCTTCTGGTAATCGCTATCCAAAATTGGAACACAGTATTTAGAAGGGTAATCACATAAACAGATTGCAGAACGCAAATGGGTCAAGAGAAAGAGAAGTTACATCGACACGGATATCTGTGGAGCTTCGACGAAAGAACTCTGGTCAAGCAACCGACGTCACGTCACGTCACGTCACGTCACTCCTCGAGTCGTCGAAGAAATACAGGGAGACCAGCATGGATTATTGGACCAAAGGATAAAAACCCGGAATCTGTTTTAATTGGTCCGGCCGATCTGATTCTAATCAATTTAATCCTTGATCCAGGAAAACAAGGCTTAAAGTATCCCATGATACGTTGCCATACTGGCCGATATGTATCTATATTGGATATTACCGATACAATACAAATTGATGTCTTTCTATTGGATCGAACTAAAATCATTGGCCATTACGACACAATACTTGATAAAGATAATATATCACTTAAAATCACATGACTAATATGATACTCGATACCAATACTTTAAACCTTACTGAAAAATATTGTATTCGGTTCTATCCAATAGTTTGTCCTCATATTTGAAGATTTCAACACCACATTGGAACCACCCTCCTATTAAAAAAAGAATTTCTGATTGCAATAATTTCATGAGAAGCTTTCCAAAAGAAATGTTTTATTTTTGGGAGAGTGGGAATCAGCCAAATTTGTTTCCAAAAATTAGAAGAGGAGGAAGAACAGGCACTATTTCCATGTGCATCCACGGTAGCCAAACACTGATAGTAAGCAAATCTCCAAAAAAATTTTACCATGAGTGCTCTTTTCCCAATCCATGAACCAAAAGTATCTTCGGAAAGAATTGGTATAGTGGGAATGGCCTCTATTTCCATAGGAGAGAAAAGAGAAGTAAGAAGTTGGAGATTCCATTATGACTATTGCCATATAGTCAAATCTTGAACCCAAATTGGACCATAGACAGTAGGAGGTGAGCTGATACATTTGAAAGGACGGGATGGAAGCCAAGGATCCTTGTAGATCTGTATATTTGCCCCATTTCCCACTTGTCTAAGGATACCAAATTTCAATACATCCCTTCCAGCAAGGACACTTCTTCATCCCCAAGAGCATCCCCTAGGTAGAGTACATTCACTGAAAGGAGCATCCTTAATGTATTAAGCATACATTACCTGTGCCCATAGAGAGTTAGGGCTGGTAAGCAGTCTCCAGCTCTATTTTGCTAGAAAAGCTTTGTTGAAACAATGAACATCCCTAAATCCAAACCCCTCCTATTCTTACTTTTGCATAATGTATCCCAATTAACCCAGTGTATTGCTCTCCTTTGATCATTTTTCCACGAAAATTGTCTAATTTTTGTATTCATTTTAGAACACAATTCATTTGGGATAAGGAAACATGACATGGCATATATTGGCAATGCAAAAGCAACAACCTTAATGAGAATTTCCTTGCATGCTTGGGACAATAGTTTCCCTTTCCAATTGAAGAGTTTGGAGTCTAGTCTATTTAGGATGAAAGAAAAAGTTTTTAGATTTGGATTTTTCTTATAAAAGAAGGAAGACCAAGATAGACTCCATGGGATTGAACCTCTTTAATGTCAAAAGTTGAGACAATATCATCCTAATAGGTTGGGGGTTTTGTTTGCTAAACATCACAACTGATTTATCAGTATTGAAGTGCAATCCTGACACCAACTCATAATCCTGTAGCAAGGCATTAATTCAGGATGCATCGGAAATTGAGTCAAGGGAGAAAAGCATGCAATCATCCGCAAAGAACAAATGATTTATTTTAAGGGCATTTCGGGAGATCTTGATACCAAGCAATCTAGGAATCCCTAAGTTGGAGGTAAGTCTCTAGGATAAAGTTTCCTGACAAAGAATGAAGATATATGGACTCAATGGGCACCCCTTGTCTTATACCTTTGTTGGGGTAGATTTTCTTGAAGAGAACACTATTTATTTTGATATGGTATTCCACAATGGTAATACACTGCATAACCCATTGTACCCATTGTGGTGCAAAACCCAGGTGTCTTAAGGTTTTCAATGTATGACCACTCCAATTTGTCATAGGCTTTGCACAGATCCAATTTAAGAACCATATAACCAGATGATGATCTAGATTTTTTTTAAGAAAATGAAGATATTCATGTGCAAAGTAGATATTATCTGAAATGGCTCAGCCTGGAACAAATGCACTTTGATTTTGACTAATAATAGACCTAAGAATAGGTTTGAGTCTATTAGCCAATAATTTTGCAATGACTTTGTAAGGAATGGTGCATAAATTGATCAGCCTAAAGTGAGATACCTCCTGAGATGGGCTCTCCTAAAAATGAGGGAAATAATTGTTCTATTAAGACTTCTAAGCATGTAACCCTATTGAAAAAATGTTGGATCCCTTGGGTCAGATCTGAGCCAATTACCTCCCAATGTCTCTGGAAAAATCTTGCTGGGAGTCCATCAATTCCTAGGGCCTTTGTTCCCTTCATTTGGAAAAGGGTCTTTTTTATTTCTTTAGACGAGGAGGGAACAAAGAGAGATATTATCTAAAGTTGATATGCATGGAGGAGTGCTATTAAGAAACTTATGATCAGGTTGGGGAGAGGAGGTTGTGAAAAGAGAAGAGAAGTGTGAGCAAATCTCAGCATGAATTTGGGAATCCTCATTTAACTCGAGGCCATTACTATCTTTCAATTTATTTATGGTATTCTCTTGTCTTCTTTGGGTTGTGGAAGCATGGAAGAATTTTGTGTTCGGTCCCCTTCTTTTAACCATAGGACTCTGGACCTCAGACACCATAATTTTTCCTCAGCCAATAATTGTTTTTCAATTTCTCTCTTTAGGTCTAACTCTTCCCTAGCGAAGGCCTCTGATGGTGATTTTGTTGACATACTTCCAACAAATGGATAAGTTTTTGAATTTCAATGGAAGAATTTTGGAAAGTGGCCTTACTCCAACTCCTTAAAACTTTTGTACAAATTTTTTATTTTATTATGGAGTTTATAACAAGGGGAACCTAGATTAGGGCCTTTCCTCAAGATTTACTTGAGTCAACAGGTCTGGATGATCCTCCCATTTAGTCTCATAATGAAATCTCATAGTTCTTTTGTTTGCAGGAAACTAATAAACCTCCATTGGAGTATGATCAAAACCTACCATAGCATGTCTATGACCTTGAACACTATCAAATAGGTCGAGAAAATCAAGATTTATAAAGGCCCTATCTAAGCACTCTTTAACAAGATCCCTCCCTTGTCTTTTATTTGACTATGAAAATTTAGGGCCTGTACATTTGATTTTCAAAAGATTACAGTCCTCAATAACTGTTCTAAATCTATCCATTTGGCCTTGTGGTCTTGGGATTCCTCAATCTTGTCTTCATTAGAAATAATTTCATTAAAATCACCAAGGACAAGCCAAAGGGTACTTATCGATTCACCCAAATTTGAAAGATCATACCATATTTTATCTCCATTCTTTGCTTGAGGATGCACATAAACCAAAGTCACTCTGAACTCTACATTAAGAGAGGGAGCTAGAATTAGCAAATCAACCATATGAGAGGAGGAAAATAACACAGTGACAGAGATGTGACCATTCCAAAAGATGCTTATACCACATGATAAACCTATGGGATTAACAAAAAAGTAACCACTGTAGTTTATTTTTCTGGCAACTCTAAACATTTCACTATCTCTCTATTTTGTTTCCATTAGTATTACCAAACTTGGTTTTCCTTTCCTGAACAATTTATGTTGGTAATGTTGAGTCAGGGGAGGGCCAATCCCCTGACAATTTCAAAATAAGAACTTCATTGCTCCTCGGAAGGCTGATCAAGGCAATCTGCCTAACCCTGTCCAAAAGAAGTGCGCCATATCCATGAGCTCTCATGAAATGTCGACGTCGACCTACAAATCTCACACCAAATCCACAGGCTAAAGCATTTAGCCCAAAATCCCTCTGCTCTAAACAAGCAATATATGCGTTTTCTTCCTCAATCCTTAGTCTTTTAAGCATCTTGGTTACCTGTTCAGAAGAAGCAGCTCTTTTCCTACTACTATTCTGTCCCAAGTCCCCTTGTTCCTACCCTGCTTCCAATATCTCCTCAATATGTGCTCTCGGTCCATGATTAGGAACTATGGTTGATGCTGTACATATAGTTGTGTCACTGTGAGAGCTGAACATGAAGCTTCAATAGGATCCACCATCGCCTCAGATATCTGAATGTTAATTATGCTATCGCTGTTATAAACTCCCAGATTACTCACTTGTAACTGCATTTGTTCCTCACTAACTTCATCCACATTATTTTGTATAGTTGGGAATTAGAAGGTGATGCAATTTGGAGTACCGGGTCCTCAAAGGTTTGATTTGGTATATGACTTTGTTGTTGTGAAGGAATTCATGTCCCAGAATAAATTGCAGCTTGAGACCTCTCTGTTGTTTGTGCCTGCGAATGGGCTATTTCTTGAAAGTCCTGTGAATGATTTATTTGATGGGTTTGGCCCATAATTGATGAATTCCCAGAGTATTGCATTTGAGGTAATTGAGTATATTTGTTGGGCCAAGCTTGTTGATGCAAATTAGTGAGAGTAGGACGTACCTGGGTTTCCATTAAGAATGGGCCAGAAGAGCTTACATTCAAGCCCATATTGGATATAGAATTGTGTAAGTGGGCTAATCCAATTGTTCTAAGCCGGTTCTGAATTGGTTCATTTCCTAATCAGTTTCTTAGGTTAACTAATTTATTTCTAAAATACCCAAATTGCACTCTATCTCTTTGATTTGCAAAGCTATCGGTGTCGTCAAGAAAGGAGGAAGAGCAGTCTCTATATTGGCGAATTTGATTGCAGGATTAACTAAATCCATTATATAGCCTTTGATTTGTGTGGGCAGCTCAATCTGTTGTTCTCCCAACTGATTTGGAGAAAGGAGGTGTGCTCGATTAAAGTGATTTTAGCAAGAAGAAACTTGACAGTCCAGTTGGAAGGTCGCAACATTGAGCTTCCTGCACAAATCCAATCCCCAAATACTGAAGCACATATTTCACCACAAACAGGTTCTTTTAGTCCAGCGAAAATAGGAACCCCATCTCTATCAATTCTTGCTTTGATTGCACAACTTCTTTGATCACGGCCAAAAAAACCACAGTAATAGCAAAGAGATGGAAATTTTTTATACTACAAATCGTCGAAAGATTCTAACACCAGGCTTTAGAGGAGCTCTAATTGATTTGTAGAATCGGATTGAAAGGGATCTTCCAAAATCACTCAAATTATTATGAGGTTTAACCTCCATAAATTCACCCAGATTTCCCCCAATTAGAGTGGCTCCCTCCGTGTTGTACACTGACGGTGGAAGATGCATAGCAAAAACCCATATGGCAAAAGTATTAAAGCTAACTCTATCCACTGGGACATTTGATTCCATTTTTTAAGCATTAGCAGGTGATTTCTTACAAGCCATGGACTATTGTTGAGAGCAATATTCATTTCTTCTTGGTTCACAAGTTGAATAAAAAAACAATGCCGCCCAACCTGTTTAACTTCTAAATCCCTGGGAAGACTCCAAACATATGCTAAGGTGAAAGATATTGTTGAAGCACTGATGTGTTTGTTTGATACAATCTACCCAATAATTACAAATTCTTTGTTTGGATTATTTATTTGTAGCAAGGAGGTTAAGTCTAGTGGTTCTTCTTCAGGTAAGATAATATCCGAAGAGAAAGGCACCGCATCTGGAGGTGGGTCATGGTCAAGGGCATTTCTACCCAGCGAGGTCTCCATCTAAAACTGTAGAATAAACAAACTCCTGATGTCGAAATTGTGATTGCAGATTCAAGAATAAAAAACACACTAGAACAAAGAATAGGGTTAGTAGTTCAAAGAGCTGAATATTTTATTTTATAGAAGTACTAAAACACACAATGGAAATGGGAATGGGAATTTGAAAAGCAAGGAGACAAAACTTTAATGGAGACTTCAATATTCACCTACCACAGGAACAAAGAAAAAGACACCCAAAAAAAAAAAAGACAGAAAAAGCTACCCCTCACAAGAGTGATAAACCTCAGATTTTCTAGGAAAAAGAAACGAAAAATAAGGTTAAAAAGTCAAGCCTCAATCTGGATAAACCAGAACATCAAAAACTTTCTGGCGAAAGTTCAAAATGTCTCCAATGAAAGATGCTATAAAACCCTACTTAGAGGGTATGCACAGAGGACTTCAGGGCCTCTCTAAGGCTATACCAAACTCTTCACATGCTAGACTAGTGGGGTGAGTCCTATTGCTCCACTAGCTTCTTATGCTGCTGCTTCTCAGGCATCTTATTTTTCGCTCTCTTCCCCCCCCCCCTTTCGTTCTTTGGCTTTTGCACTTTGATGTAATTGGTACTTTGTATCCCAAGGGCTTCTCTTTTAAATGAATAAAGCTCTTCACCAAAAAAAAAAGTCCTATTGCTCCACCAATACCCCTACTTATAATTGAATAAAAATGCATTAACGCCCACTTAGAGGGGTGGCAATCTCAATCCTAAGCTAGTCAAATTGACCTGTTGATTCTAATCAATCAGCCGAATCAAATCAAACTCTCTGTAGTGGTTTTACTTATGGCACATTGGTGGCAACCTCCTGTTATAGAGGCAGCAAGTCCAAGAAGGTCTTAGGTTCAAACTTCAGTCCCTCCACAACTTCAATCCTTGTGACTAGTTACATGATGACAAAAGAAAATCATCTCTCTATTATTATATAAAAGATATAATCACATTGGATTCTTATGATGCAACATAACAATTTATGTTTAGAAGGAATGGTGTAGAGTAGTTCAATTGTACCATTACAAGGAAAGTTACAAGTTGCAACCCCCCATTTTGTCTATGAGAGTTGAGTTTCACTCAACAAGAAAACTCCCTTAGAAGTTATAATACAATTACCAGCATCCAAAAAAACTAATAGATACAAAATCTACAATATACCCCAAGAAATTTTGTATAGTCTATCCATCAATGCTATTACAAAGATTTTTTTAAGTTTTTTGTCCTCAAGGTGGAACCATTGTAGTTCAGAAGCTAATCTTTGTCTCTGTTCATTTTTTTTTTTTTTTCCTTCTTCAAAATTAATCTAGTTTGTACTTAAGAAAAAAAATCAACTCAACTTGAGAATTCATATCTAAGGTCTCTTTTTGTTGAAGAATGAAAAAGGAAGAAAGACGAATAAAAATTTATATGGCTTAGCCTCCAATTTAGAGAACCTATATCCACGGTATGAAAGCCTTCATCTCATCAATTTACTGATGATGGTGTTTAATTATCTTTATATAGCCATTACAATTTGGAAATAACTTAGAGTTAGAATCTAATGCAATCATATTTATTTTGTTCCTTATTGAATTAGGAAGTTGAGTTTTAATAGAACTCTTTCAAATAACAATTTCTCCAATACTCAAAGGGCGAAGATATCCTCTAAGGCCAACTTGGACAAAGATGAAAACTTGTTGTAACACATGAAAGCTCAAATCGAATCTGTATCAGAGTAGTTCCGTGGTCTGACAGATGATATAGGGATGCAAGCTAATCTTTTTTGAGAAACTGGAGACAGTGGTGGTTCCATAACAAAATGAACAACTATAGAGACAAATTCCATGTTAAATTGGTTGTAATCAAAATGACCATTGTTCATAGTCTCCCCTGAATCTTAACCTTAGAAAAACACACGTGAGCTTCATCAAAGGAAACATCATGAGAAATAAGTAATTCATTGTTGACAGGTTTATAACATTTATAGCCTTCTTAGCAATAGAGTAACCCCAAAAACACGCATTTGTAGACATGAGAATCAAAATTGCCACCCCTACTTGGTTGAGATAGAATGTGGCAAGTGCTACCAAAAATTAGAAGATGGGAGGTTAATTGGTCTACCAAGTAAGACCTCTATAGGCGATTTAAAATCAAACACTTTATCAGGAACTCTATTAATCAAATAGCTACTTGTAAGGACTGCATCATCCCAATAAGTGGTGGGAGCATTGGCAGAAAGCAAGAGTGTATGGGTGACTTCAGGTGTATGACAATTCTTCCATTCAACAACTCCACATGATGATTGGTGAAAGATGCTTTGGGCCTTAAGAAATTCTAGAAATGGTCTGCTATACTAAAATTCATATATATGAGGCTCTATAGAGTTAAAAATTAATGTTATCACCATGTTATCACTGGCCTTCCACTCCTCAATTTTAGAATCTTTAGTTGAGGGGGGTTAGATAGTTCCATTAATATGACCAACTATTGATTGATCTTTAAGGACCAATGTGACTGCTCTAGCCCATAATAAAAAAACAAAATTACAGTTAAAAACAATAGTAGTAAGCCGATTATTTCTTAGCAACAACTTTACTTAAATTGGAAGCCATAATAGAATGAAGCTAACAAGATTTTAATAGCTCAACTAGTTAACAAGCCCTTAATATATCTTTTTATCTCTTTCAAATACCAAGGTTCAAACCACCGAACCCCCTTTTTCCTTAACAGCAAAAACCAACACAGAATGCCTCCTCTTTTCCTTTTTTCAAAACGTTTCCCTTTTTCTCTTTTTATTTGGAAAAAAAGTCAAACCTATCAATGCAACTTTCTTCAACTTTTGTTTTTGTTTTTGTTTATTTTTTTTCCCTCCACCAAACATATTGAAAGTGCCCGAAAGCAAAATAGAACTTATCTAAGCCCGAAGAGGTGAAACCCAGCCCTAACCTTGACCCGGAAAAACCCTGTTGTTTGTAGGACCGATAACTCGAAGTAAAGCAAGAAGTCAGCTTTGGGCCATCCCAGTGGAGGACTTGGTGTCTGGCTTTGAATCCATGAGTGTTGATGACAATGTGTTATTTATGGAAACTGAATCTTGATGAAGATCGGATTAGTTGATGGACTTGGAGTATTCTCTATCATGGTTTGAAGGCATTTCTACCTATTAGGTAAGTCACTTGGTGTGTGTGCAAAACCCCTTTATGTTTGGATTTGTTCTGAGCCTTCAATTCCCTGTTTTGAACTTGTTGGACTAATTGGTGGACTCATTGGTCGACTGGACCAGTCAACCAATCCACTCGACCAATGGGTTCTGTCTTTGGTAATTAGGTCTTGCTTGCTCTATTTAAGTCCAATCTCGAGTCTACTTCGTATTTTCTGCCTCCAAACTCTTTGGAACGAACCAAAGACCTCTGCAAGTCATCTCCCTTGCACTCTTGGTGTTTATCTTGATGGATCTTCGTCAAAACTTGTGTTCTTATACAAAAAGGTATGTTTACACTCTCTTCTTCTTCATCATCCTTGTTTTCTTTCCTTTTTGAGTTGAGACAGAAGAGGAGATGCTGCATTCTCTGTTGCAAACATCTCTGAACTTATCTCTCATGATCTTCCTAAGGATTAATGGCTAAAGCAATGTCTGTAATCATTGATCATTGCAAGCTTTTGAAGGAATCATGATCTAAATCATGATCTTGTCTTCGTTTGTCTTTGATTTAAATTCTGATCTTCTTAGATCTATTTTATTGACCATATTAGTAGTCAATCGCTGTGTTTTCCTTACATGATCCATGATCTATCAATCTCTAGTTGTTTCTCCTCTATCATACCATGCTTTCTTCAAGTATCATGACTGATACATCTATGGTAAGTTTTGTTTCCTTATTTAGATTCGAGTTCTTAGATCTATTTCTTGAAGACCTATGTATGCCTTCTATGATATCTTTATCAAAATCAATGATTCATTCTCCTATTGTTCGTGTCTATGATTTGTATTTTTAATTCTTCAAGAACCATGATTAATCTAATTATGGTAACTTTTATTTCCTAATTTGTAACTCTAAAACTTGATTCGATTGATGTTTTGAAGTCCTCTTTATGTTAGGATACTACCAATGTAGTTTACCCCTTGTTTAGTACCCTTTTGAACCACCAAATTCGGTTCTTTATTCTTAAAACTCCGATTTTGTAGGCCACTTGTCTCGTTGGTCGATCGATTGGTCGATCGACAGACCAATCCAATCGACCAATGAGTACAACAACTCCGCATTTGGTCTGTTTTGGATGTTTTGATATCTTTTCTTTTAGGGATCTTTCCTAATATGTTGTATACACTTGTCTAGGACCTTCTTCTCAAGTTTTTCAAGGTCTTACTTGAATTCTTAAGATTCCTTTGCAAGTTATAAAAGGTAAGGATGGTTACTTCCTTAACAACATAAATTGTATATCTTAGTTTCTATATTTGGATCTTGTTAGTTTATTTCATTAATTAGATTCTTACAATGTTATACTACTGTTGTACTGTCTTGGTATCAGTAGCATTACTTGTTTATATTAAATAGATTGATGTATGATTTACTTACCAGTTTTATACAAGTTGAATGTTATTGTTGAATTCTTTCCATATATGAAGTTACCATATATGTGAGGTTATGGATTGATGCTTGTGTATGCTTAAGTATGGTTCGGGAAGGAGAGGTGTCCTCTTGACACTTCTGTCCTAGGACTACTACGGGAATATTATGGGACGTTTCCGGAGATGCCCTTTGGACACCTTCCTAAACTGTTGGATGACATATTTAGGACTTTGTCTAGTAGTGTTTGGCTAGGATGTCCCGTTATGTCGACCCTAATCGGAGGGGTATTGAGACCGAACGACCCGTGGTAACAATGGGGATTCATGGGCGCTCAAGACCGGTAACCAACCCGTGAGAGGACAAGAATCACATTGTGAGGACCATTTATCGATAGGGTTGCATATGGTTAGACTTGGGCTCACGGGCGCTTAAGACTGGTAACCAATCCGTGAGGGGACGTGAGAGCTTCCCGTTTACCATATGTGGATAACCAATAGGGTTGATGAGTCCGTAGTCAGGGACTATGAGGACTCTAGTGTGAAGGATACCGGAAAGGATCGCCAGGGGCGAGGAATGGACGTATCTGGATCTGACTTGATATGACTAAGTAGAAGACTTGCATTTGGCTAGGCTTTACCCTGACATGCGCCAGTACTTAGACCAATGGTGCTGTGAGAGAGCGGTGACCTATACCCCCAGCCATGGAATGTCCCGAGGGATGCCGGACCCACTACCAAAAGGCGTTGTGTGATGAGACCTCCCAAAGAAGTATGGTGCTATGACTTAAAGCATGTCTGCCAATAGAGACCAGCATACATAGAGTTAGATTCATACATTCATTGCTTGTCTCATACCATATTGCATTTATGTTTGCTTTGAAATCCTGCCATTTATGTTATTACGGTTTAACTGCCTTACTGAGTTTCTTTGAAACTCATTCATTTTGTACAATGTTTTGTTAGATTATTCTACAGGTTCTGAGTATCATGACTGCTCGTATGAAGAAGCACAAGGAGAAGAGGCATATCTCCAGGAAGGTGATTGCGGTTACGACAATTACACTGAAGATTCCGCGGGTGGTTATGCTCCGTACAATGCTTAGTCCGACCATAGAATGGAAGCGCCCTTGTGCCATTTATGAGATTTATACTTATAGAAACGTTGTCTATAAGATTGAGAACAATTTAGTTACCTATTGTACCTGCTATTGGGATTATATTTTATCTTGTTCCTTTTCTTTTAGAACTACTTTTCCGCTGGTTGTAGAGTGGGATTCCGCCTCACTTTACTTATTGATTTAGACATTTTGATTATCTTTCGTACTCTGATCATATACATGGTGTATTCTTTCCTTATTTGGATCTTTGGTTTATCTGTTGCACATCGATTATTATTGTTCATGATTATGTTATTGTTTATGTGGGAGGTTGATTACTCGATACCTGATCTTTGGGGCTGTGGATCACACTCTCGGGTATGCCAGTTAGGGTACCGGCTGGGAGGATGTGACACAAGATATAAGGAAGTAGGATTGTCAGTCACTGGAACAAAGCAGTGATGCAGCAATTGCAGAGGCGATAGGCTATTTTTTCCCTTCTTTTTCTTAGTACAAATAGATGGTGCAATCGGCTGGACAAAGACATTAGACTACAACGTTGAAACAAGTTGTTCATTGAAATATTTTGCAACCCCTTTTCTCTACCCTTTTTTTCTAATCTGTTAGTGAAAGAAAGACTTTGGAGACAAATCAATTAGTGGCCCCTCACGTAGTTCCAAACTCTTAAAAGTCAAATTAATCAATTCCCATTTTTCTCGTTCTATCTTAGAGTACCCATTCACTCAAAACTCATTTGCTTCCATTTCTACTTTCCGTAGGCACGCCTATGCTTTTTCCAACCATTCAATGACCCCCTCACGTAGCTCTTCTAAATTTCAAATAGTACTCAAGATTGCCTCCTCTTTTCCTTTTTTCAAAATATTTCCCATTTGCTCTTTTTATTTGAAAAAAACCAAACCTATCAATGCAACTTTTTTCTTTTTTTCACCAAACAAACAAAATGTACCAGAAAGCATAATAGAACTCATATGAGCGTTGAGGTATACGAAAGCAGGATTGTAGGTTGTTGGAATAGAGCAACGATGAAGTAATTACAAAGGTGATATGCTTTTTTTTCCTAATAAAAATAGACGGTGCAGTCGGCACGATAAAGACAATGGAATGCAGTACTGAAATAAGTTGTTCGCTAGAACGTTCTGCAACCCCTTTACTCTACCATTTTTCTACAAATCTATCGATGGAAGAGAGACTTTGGAGATGAATCAATTAATGGCGAAAGGACATCAAAAGTTTTCAGGAGGTGGGCTCTGATACCATATTGAAATTCCTTCTCTCCACAATCAAGGACATGACAGGAAAAAATAAAGAAAGACAAACAAGAATTTACATGGTTTAGCCTCTAATATAGAGAATCTACATCCACAGTATGAAAACCATTATTTCATCAAGTTACCGATGAGGGTGTTTAATTATTTTTATATAACCATTACAATTGAGAGATAACTCAGAGTTAGAGTCCAATGCAATCATATTTGTTTTGTTCCTCATTGAATTAAGAAATTGAGTTTTAATAAAATTCTCTTGAAGTTTCTCCAACACCTTTCATGAGTTTTGAATAAAAGTGACAATAGTTGTAGGTTTCATGTAAAAAGGATTTGAGCCTTTTTTACAGGGTCGTCTGTTGACCTAATGCACCAACCATCTTTTACCGTATGTATAACATCAAAGTTGATTCTGTGAAGTTTTCTTTTTGTGGTGGGAATAGAACTGCAACTTGGAATATTAGAGATCCCACAACTACTTGTAAGGGTCCAAAGTGAAATGTTATTGGGTTACACACTTGAGTTGGTGTTTAGCCTTCTACAAAGATACAAGTTTTTTGCCCAATCTAATATTTAATTCCAATATATATATTGGATAATATATATATTGGATATATATAAAGCCAGCCCATTTATATAAACCCTATAAATATTGGAATTAAATATTAGACTGGGCGAAAAACTTGTATTTTTGTAGAAGGCTAAACACCAACTCAAGTGTGTAATAGAGAGTTAATTTGGGGTGTGTTAAGATTTTCGAACTAGTCATGTTAAAAAATGGGTCATGCTTGGGCTTGACTCCAATGCTAAATAGATTTTCCAAATAATTTAGTTTATCAATCTTTTTAGAAAGTTCATCTCTAAAGATGTACATATCATGAATGCATACCAAATGCAACATACCATGAACGCATACCAAATGCAACATACCATGAACGCATACAAAATGCAACATAAACTAGTTCAAAGTGCAGATTGAGTTAGAGCCGAATTGAAATCTATCCCAGTTTGAGTTTAAACAATGGGTATGCATTGTTTAGTATCTATAAATTTAACTTAAAAGGGGTGGTGAATAGGTTACTACTAGTGGATTAGTCTAATTTTTTGGTTAATTGACAATTTAAGATTACTTTGACAAGTGAAAAAATTGTGCAACTTACAATCAACCATAACACAATGATTTTACTATAGTATTTCAACATTGTAAGTCTACATTCACTCTTCTCTTGGCCTCTAGAGATAATCTACTAATAGTTCTTTTTCAATATGGTAGGCAAAAATCAAACTAATATTTGTTCACTAGGGAAGAGTATAATTTTCAATTTTTGTTCACCGACAAAAGTACCTTTACAATTCTAGTTTAACTTAAATTAAAATTATAATAATAAATAAAAATAAAAATATAGGATATTACTTATCTAGAGGTGTGACACCTTATCTATTAAGTGACTGTGATGCAAGTGAGTGAATGCACAAATGAGAATGATCTTGCAGCAACACTTGGGGATTGATGATCCCAAAAAGCCTGCTATCATCGTAGCGTTGATCAACAAGTTGAAGGCTTCACTTTATGGAATGATAGCTCATTGTACACCCAAGGGTGGGAGGCTAGAACTCTTGAATTGGTGAGAATATTTAGCTTTGATCACTTAGGAGTTTGGAGGTTATAAGCGCTTGGTCAATTGAAGGTTTTGGATATATATATAATGTCCTAAAAACCCTTTTGGCCTAAGTCCCAACAAATAGAAAACAGTAAAAATTTTACTGAAACATTGAGCCTTTTGGTACAAATGGCTTGCTGTTTGAGGAATATAGCTGTTGCAATATAACCATTAAACTCAAACAGCTAGTCATTTGTCCCCTTTTACCAAACGGATCCAATCTATTTTACAAAAGCGAGCTATTTATTTTAAAAGGCTCACTGCATCCAAACAGCTAGTTGTTTCTTAATATACAATATGCCATTTAGGATAGCAGAGCCTTGGTTTTTTCTAGGGTTTGTCCTCGTAACTAACCCTATGTCCAAGTTAACTCTACCTAGCATGTCGTTGATTTGTCTCGTAATACAATGATCATTATAATGATGAGTGCAATTACAGAAGGTCTTTATTCTTGGTGTCCTTATTCTTGATTCTTCAATTCCTCACATGGTTTTCATCGAGTACGCATGCCTTGGTCCTGCTCATGTCATTTGGGATTAACCTTTACCCATGTCTTGAGTCCTTTCACTTGTGTCTTGATCAATCTTGCCTAGGTTCCATTTGCTTGATTTTGTTCATTTGGCTCGATCTATTTAGATACATCTTAATCAAGATATTAATACATTGTATTTATAATCATCAAAATTAATTAGAGGTTGATGTGGTGTTCT
Organism: Hakea prostrata; assembly: GCF_041222555.1. Classification (NCBI taxonomy): domain Eukaryota; kingdom Viridiplantae; phylum Streptophyta; class Magnoliopsida; order Proteales; family Proteaceae; genus Hakea; species Hakea prostrata. Next base: position 27,346,261 of record NC_142600.1, on the reverse strand, counting down.
ATATCCACTGGGGAATGCCACATCAACCTCTAATTTATTTTGATGACAACAAACATAAAACATTGATGTCTTAAATTGCTTAAGATGTGTTTGATTAGATCAGGCAAATGAACTACATCAATAAAATGGAACTAAGGTAAGGAGGATTGACCTGGAATACGTAAAAGTTAACGCACTAATGCATCATTTTCATGCTATTGTTAGATTGACCTGGAACATGTTAGGGATGATTGATTTAAACTTAGTATTAGTTAGGAGGACCAAAAACCAAAGAAAAATCAAGTAGTGTGCTACTGAACTAAACAACATGCCTTTTATCTAGAAATGGCTAGCCATTTAGAAACAACAAGTTGTTTATTGCATATTATTTTCTAATAAATTTTTATACACTTGTCACAAATAGAAAGCAATCCGTCTGGCAAAAGGCAAGCCATTTGAATCCAATGATTATATTGCAACAGTCATATTGCTGAAACGGTTGTTTGTTCTAAATAGCAAGCCTTTCAACAAAATTTTGATTGTTAGGGAGCTGTTGGGACTTAAACTCGAGGGGATTTTTGCACCTTATAAATACCCAAAACCTCTTGGAATTAAGAACTCTACCACGTGTCAATATTACATACTTTTCTAAGTGATTAAAGCTTACTTTCACACTATATTCAAGTATTGCAGCCTTTCACCCTTGTGCACACCTTAAAGCATCATTGGAATCAAGCATATCAAGATTGATGAAGGCTAAGGTGATTGAAGGCTAGCTGGGACTTGGGAGTTCAAGCAATCCCAACATGGTACATACATTGTATTTGTGCATTCATATCCACATTGCATCACATTCATTCAATGGGTAAGCTGTCACACTCCTTAATAGGTAACATTCTAAATTTGTAATTTTTGTTCTTGTTGTAATTCTAATTCAAGGTTGAATTAAGAATTGTAAAGGATACTCTTGCCCATCAAGAAAAACTGTAAGTGGTGCTATTGCCCCAGGAAACAAAGAGTTATAAGAATTTGATTTTCTACTCACCATATTGAAAGTACATCACGAGTGAATAGCCTCTTGAGGCCAAGAGAGGAATGGACGTAGACTTTTTAAGTCAAACCACTATAAAATCTTGTACTGTAGGTGCTTTTGAATTTGCATATATTAAAAATGGGGCCAATCCACTAGTAGTATCCTATTCATCCCTCCCTTTAGGTTACATTTATGGTATCATATTATATCGTGTGATACTCTAAACCATGGGTAGAAGGGTAATGCTAGTGATGGAGTGTAGCAGTAATGACACAATGACGGTAAAATCGAAGTTGTTGCAACATTGATGGTAGCAATAGTGGCAATAGGCTCATTAGGAGACGAAAGATAGTATTCTGATCAAAATCAAATGAGAAGACACACTGTTGAGACAAAAATCAAAACCAAAACAGGCTTTAATACATGCAAAAATGGTTCCTATGATGATACCAAGAAACACCTAAAAACTTGAACAATGATCCTAGACCAGCCTTTATTTTAAGGGTTATTTTCTTTTGTAAAATAGTCTTTCATTGAGAAAAGCAAGGAGAACACAAGGCATAAGACTTGCAAATAGCAAAGGAGTGGAGTTTGGCCAAGTTGTCTTTCTTGCAGCAGACGAGGCCTTCAAAATCAAGTGGTCAACCACATTGTTACCATTTTTGGAAATAAAAGAAAATTACATCTAGAGAATGAGAATGGAGTTCTATAATGTCAAAAAGTGCTTCATTAATGGTCGAGGGAGCTACCCTCTTTTAGAGAAAAACATCAGTACGACATGGTGGGTATAGAGGGATAGGTAAAAATTAACAAAATGGTCCATCAAATCCATGTCAACCAAGCATGGTTAGGTGACTTAGGTCTATCTACCACATTTGAAATATTATGGTATGAATCAATGGAAATGCACATGCATCAAAGCAATGCCCTTTGAAATTTGGTAGAGAAACACATGGGTTTTACATCCCAAAGAAAAAATGGCCATATAAGCAGTAAATTAGGTCTTTGGAGAGATAAAAGTAAGGCACGCAAGATTCTTTGTTCTTAAAAGTTAGGTATTTGATAACCAACATGTACAATTCATTTGCTAACAGGTAAATTTCTGGATAAGTCAACTAGGTCATGTGAGAGATAATAGTGATTCATGTGACTAAGGTTCCCCCCCCTCCTCCCCCAACCTCAAAAAAGGGAGAAAAAATCATGGTTGAATTTTTGTTCGAAAGTTCGTAATTTGGTATTCCCATTGGTTCGAATCAACAAAAAATATTCGTTAATTAAGAAGAAAATGTATCTTTGAGATTTTCTTTTCATCTTTTTTTTGCAGAGATCAGAGTTTGTGATAAGGCAAGAGTCTCATCGCTTGTTTAAATCATTTGTGATTAGGCATTCTTCTCTACGACCACTTCTACTTAGAGGTGGCTTTATATACTATATAAACAGCAGGTTTTGCCTTTAGCTTAAAGGGATTCAAATTGGCCTTAATCTATTTACCCATAAGCATATCGATTAACTAATTAATTACTGATTATGATTTTGGAATCCCTCATTAATCTATGGCAGATATGACACTTACAAGCAGGAAAGACAGCTTTAATTGTATGGATAAGCACTAAGCTGGTTTGTCTTAATAATTAATTATGATTAGTGTACTTGTAATTGAAAGTTTAACTAGCAATAATTTAAGAGATAAGTCCAAACAGCGAACAAGGCAAGAAAGTATAAAATTTTTTCCAACAAAAGAATGCACGCTTAGCACCAGTGAACGTCATTAGCGCCTTAGAAATAAGATTATTAGGGTGGGAAAGTTGAATATTAAGTTGTGTTGGTCCCCCAAAAAGAGAAGAAAAGGGGGGAATAGTAATGTGGATTGGGGATTTTAGAGGTGAGGGTGGGGGCCCATGGGCCATCATTGTTTTAACTTTTTACCAAGTACCCCGGGGAAGGTTGGGCGTGGGGGTGGATTAATCAATAAGTCCATTCACTCTTTTCTCTTTGAAAATTTTTAATTTGATAAAACTCAATATATAATCATAATTTCAACCCAAAGAAAATGAATAACTATACTTTGTCGTTCAATAGTGAAACATGTGCCATACACATTTCCCTTACATTTAAAATGATTTTTATCTCCTGAAATGATATGTTTTCATTGACACTATTTTGGTGCTGATGTGGATAAAATATTATTGAACCCGGTTGAACCTGGGTCTACCTTCGGTTCAGTCTTTAACCCCGGTTGAAGACGGCCCGACCCCACGGTCGGGCTCAAACATCCGATCAAATCATTATAGCGTGATGAGGAAGGAACCATAGGGTTCCAAAGATAAGCACGACCCCGAGGAATTCGAAAAACGTGATTGAGTTATAAATGGAGTACACAATCGTGTTATACATGGAAACTACCACTGATAAGGGGAAGAGATTGTATCTCATAAGGAAATTGCTTCCACCCCAAGAAAAGGAGTAAAACCCTTCAATTGAACGGCCACCAAGAAGGATCATGAATGAATCCAACGACTGAGAACAAGAGGTAAAACCTATATAAACAAGTAACCTACGCACATATGAGATCTGAATCGTTTACCTTACTATCATATTCAATTTCTGCTATGCAATTAGCCAGAGCTTTATGATCAATTCCTTAATCGACCTAGTCTTCGGAGGTGGCCTCCCGACCCCAGGATCCGGCCACGTCTAACATTGTTTTACGGTTCATCTTCAGGAATATCAAGGCTGCATAGATTTTGAATGCAACAGATACTATTTTTTTTTTTTTTAATGGTTATTAATGTTGAGGAGTGTGAAAATCCAATAAGCAGTTATCCAAGGATTGCTCAATCAATAATGAATGGCATTTCTTAGTAAAGAAGTCACAGGTTTTTTTGTATATATAATTGTTCGCATCCCATAATAAACAGTTATTAATACCTAAAAAAAATGAAAACTCATAAGTATCCGATGGTTGATATATCAATTAAACATCTCAAGACACGCACAAGAATATCTAGACCGCACGCCGTTGGACGCTTTTTTGAATTCTTGCACTCGAAAGAAAGAAGCCAAGACAAATATTGACTAAGCTTTCTTAAAAGAACATTACATTATTTCCCAGCTTAATTCAAAGACATAAGAACAAAATCATAATAATGTATTTATGATGTCATGTGCAAATATTGTTTTTTTCCATATAATTGAATTAACTTGGCAATGAAACATTAGGAGATGGTTCACTGATTCCATTCCTGCCCCCTTCCTCATTTGGATTTGTCACCTCAAAGTAAGGGTGTCAATGGCTTTCTGGACTTGTCCTCTTTGGTTTTTTTTTTTTAAATGAATTGTGAAGTTATACGGTATCTATTAGTCTTAGGGGTGTCAATATTCAACCCGAACCGCTGAAACCGGATTGAACTAGCCCATTATAATCCGAACCGAACCTCAATGGATTGTGTTTGGGTGGGGGACCCTCAGCTCGAACGGTTTTAGGCTGGGCCGGGCTAGCTCGTGTGCAGCTCGCTAGCCCGAACCACAGCCCGTTAACCTGTTAGTATAAATTAAAATTAAAATATTAAATGAAGTAATGAACCATTGTATTTGAAAAATAATAACCCTTACGGTTCACTGGTTCAACGTTTCACATTCTTCAAATTTCAAGTTTTCATTTAATTTAAGTTTTATCGAACCAGCAAACCCTTTATTTCATTTATACCAAACCGGCAAACCCTTTATTTTCATTCAATGATTCAATTTTAAGTTTTACGCCTTAATGGTTTCACCGTTTCTTCTTCCTCTTTCTCTTTTATAGTTTTGTGTGTGATAAGCTAGGACTTGGAGTTGAGGAAAAACAAAAATAAATTGGGTAAATATCACTTACCTCCCCTCTTAGCTGGACAAATAGCACTTACACCCCCTCTTAGTTGGATAATATCACTTACCTCCCCTTTTACCTAGTAAATATATCAAACACCTCCCCTCTGTTAACTTTTTCTGTTAAATTTAACTTTTACCGTTAAATATTTTTTTAAAACCCAAAACTACCCTTGGCTAAAAATATATATTTTTTATGTTAAATCCTAAATTATCTAATCACCTTAATAGTTAAAATACTAATTACCCTCAATTAAAATAATTATTAAAAACCAAAACACTATAGTTAAAATCAAATTATCTTTAATTATTAAAAACCCAACATACCTTTTTTTTTTTTAAATTTTATCAAACTTTTTGGAAAAAAAAACACGTACTAGTATCAAGTAAAATTAAAAATACAATAAAAAAAGGTATGTTGATAAAATTAAAAATGTGGGTTTTTTAATTGTTTGATAAATTATTTAAAAAAAAGGTATGTTGGAATTTTAATAATTAAAGATAATTTGGGTTTTAACTATGATGTTTTAATTTTTAATAATTATTTTAATTGAGAGTAATTTAGTAGTTTAATTACTATGGTGATTACGGTAATTTAGGATTTAAAATAAAAAATATTTTTAGCCAAGGGTAATTTGGGATTTTAGGAAAATATTTAACGGTAAAAGTTAAATTTAACCGAGAAAGTTAACAGAGGGGAGGTGTTTGATATATTTGCTAGGTAAGAGGGGAGAGTAAGTGATATTATCCAACTAAGAGGGGGTGTAAGTGCTATTTGTCCAACTAAGAGGTGAGATAAGTGGTATTTACCCAAATAAATTTCAATTTAGTTCAAACTATTAGTCCAAACCGCTATTCAACCTGAACCCAAACAACATCAAAGCTAAACTGCACCAAAACCTATTATCTTTTAAATGGACTATGTTTGGGCTGAGGGGTTTTCAGCCTGAAACCGTTTTAAACCACACCGTTGACATCCCTAACTAGCCTCAATAAAATTTGAACTTTAACCTCCTATTTGGAATTATTGATTTTTTTTTTCAAACCACACCAAACCCTGATTCTAAAATTTAAAACAATGGTAGTATGCATTTTATATATATATATTTACTTTTATATTAAAATCTAAATTTTGGTAGCATATATATATATTTAAATGATTTTATCTCGGATAATAAGAAGAGGTGATGGTGCAAGTGATGATGAGTGCCGTTTATCTTTGGGGAGGAGAATATGATGATGATGCCCACCGCACGCCTCTCTCTCTCTCTCTCTCAAACCAAGAAATCAATTCAAGAATCTCTCAAGTGTGAAAATGCAGAGTTTCCCCAAAACATGAAAAAGGAAGTGAAAAGAAAATCCAAAATGGAGCAATGCGCGCGTATTTTAGCAACCATCATCATCATATTTTATCGTTTATTATCACTGCACCTTAATCTTCCGACCATGAATGCCTCCATTATAATTCATGGACATTGGACATGCTCATCATCATCATCATCGTTTTTAGATTCTCCTCCATCTTTCTACATCATAACAACTTCCCTCGTCTGCCATTTTTATCCACCATTACTCAACTCTACTTTAGGGCTTACTAGAAACTCTTAAGCACAATCATGACAGTGGTTTATTTTTTTATTTATTAAATAATTTATTTTTCAATATAAGGTTTATTCGGATTAGCTTGCACACACCACGATTACATCCTCAGGGGAACTTTTATATAATTAATATAGAAAGGGGTTCGCCCCTGGCTCCAAGGAGATTCAAACTCTGACTCTCATGTGGAAGCGTTAGTCTTTTGCTAATTGAGCCACCCCTCGGGGTTAATCATTAGGTTTTCTTTTTGGTCACTAGCATGGTTTAAAATATCTCAACATAGGATATGTTATTAATCAATACATTTCTATATTAGATACAATCGATACCATATATCTCACGTATTTAGTTGCACCCAATATGTATTGGTGATCAACCAGTACAACAAAATATTCAATACAAAACAATATGTCTCTTAAATTCACTAGACCGATATAATACTTGATACCAATACTTTGAATCTCAACTCATCAGTATGTGCTGACACTAGACGGCTAAAGGGTAAATTAGTCAGAAAATTAATTCACTTATGAGTAAATTTATCTAATACCACTAAACTCACCGGAGGGGCCATGGCCCCTCCCCCGGATTTTTTTGAAAATTTAAATGCCTACATATTTTCCTAAGTTTTCTCACTTTATGTGTGAAATACCACTATTTGGCCCCCTCCAAAAATTAAAAATAAAAATTTAAGATATAGATGATGGGTACAAATGTCATTCTTAATCATAATCAAATGGTTATCATTAAACCCCTAGTTTTAAGGAATAAATGTTAAATTCAAATTAAAAACTAACTCATGATCCATGAATTTCTCATATATTCTCTCTCATATTTTCATTCCTATTTATTCTCTCATGAATCTCCTCTTTTATTCATATTTCTTCTCTCTTTTTTTTTTTCTCACACGTCTCACAAAATATTGGAGTAGTTAACAGACATTGGAATTTTCCACTCTCTCTTTCTCAAATTATTCCTCTGTCTCGCAATTTTTCTAGTATTCATTTCATAAAGTATAATATTATTATTTTTATTTAGTTGTTCTTTCTTTCTCATAAACTTTGATTCTACTAATAGCAATTTGAATCTCGTTAGAATTCAGCCATTGATTTTATCAGATCTAATCATAATTATTGATTTTTTTTCCTAAAATTTCATTCCTATTAATGGAAATTCAAATCTCGCTTAAAATTTCAGCTTAATTTACCTAAATTTTTAATGTAGGCCCCACACGTCAAAATATAAATTTTTTTATGAGATGGGACCCATAGTGAGTCCTGCGTTGGCCTAGGTATATTCGCCACCCCCCAATGTTCAATCTTGGCTCCGCCCCTGACTAAACTATTAGAACTCTTGAACCATTGTAATTTCTAAGAGTACAAGTTTGGCCTTCATGGCTTAAATCTTATATTTGTCTACTAGAATAAGGTATAAGTTCAAAATTCTAGCATTAAGATGATTCAAGTTGGTCCTAGAACTAGGATTAATATTGGATTGAGGTTGAATGTTAGACGTGATGCAGGCCATCCTACCTTTTTGCAACAGAAAAAGAAAAAAAATCTAGAGAGACCAAGAATGTACTGTTGCGACATGACTCAGAAGGCTGGGAGAAAAATGAGTGGCAGAGATAAGGGAAAATGTGAGACACCAAGACTGCTTTTGTTTGCAAAGGTGGGGTGGAAAAAATGGATGGAAAAAAAAATGTGGGACCCATGTGTATGGGGTGAGGGAGAAGAAAAGGAAAAGAAATGATTTTGTGGAAAAGTGATAGTGGTGAGTCCCACTTTTTACTTTTTTCAACTTTCTCACAAAGTCCCATCAAATATGTGGGGTTTTAAAATGGTTTGGAGATGAAAAATTGTATTGCTACATCACCAGAAGGCAGAAAGGTTTCATTGTCTCTCATTTTCCCGCCTCCAAGCAATTAAACAATTTATCATTATGGGATTTAAGGGAAAAGTAAGAAATCTACACTTTTTTCAAGAATTTTCTCACCCCACCTTTATTCTAAAAAATAAACTCAACCTGAGAGTAAATGAGAAACTTGGGTGAAAAATCAATATAAAGAACCAAGAATGAGATGGATTTGAACCATCAAATCCTGGAGCCCCTGATTTTAATCATGTCCATCATAATCATCATGCCATATGTTTGGTCTGAAATGCAGATCATGAAAATCAAAAAAGAGATTGACAGAATGAGTTTAATACCCAAAAAAAAGTGAAAACAAACTCCAGAAGTAAACAAATAAATTAATGGATTTGACTCAGTTATAAACCCTAAATCCCATGTAAAGGTTGTGATGGTAGTGGCCAACTAGCCTCGAAAGTGCTACAGTTTGTAGCCTTGAACTGGTTACAGTGGAAGCATGCTTCAAAGGGCTAAGCTAGGGCAGTGTTTGTTGTTTCTTAATAACAAATGATTGTCGATGATGCTTCCTTCCTTACTACAGGGTACAAAGGAGAGAGAGAGAAGAATGAGGAAGAGCAGCAGGTGCAGCAGATAATGAGAACCAGTCATCATCAGTATCACCAACCTCTAAATACAAATCCACACCAGTAAAGAGTAAACATCTTCCACCACTCTCTCCCTGTTATCCTTTTTGGGGTTGGAGAATATCCAAGTGAATTTTTGATTTCCCAGCCACCACCTCTACTTATATTCTGCACGCCATCCCTTAACTCTCCATTACCCACAACACCCCAAATCTTTCTCTTTGAGTGCATCTCTCTTTCCCCCACTCCTCTGTGATTTGAACTTGGAGAAGTGCGAGGCATGGGTGATATTTCTTCTGGTTCCAATGGAAATGGAGTTCGATTCACCTAGCTGCAGTACTTAGAATTGAGAGTTGAAGATTTGAGATGATTGGATGATTTTATGTATTTATATAATGAATTGTAGACTTTAAATGATTTGGTTTATATGAGTTTTCAGATTTCTAGTTTTGTAGTTTTCGCCTAGAACATGGGTCGATTAAGAACATTAGTTTAGGTGATGTTTTATGTCAAAATAACACTCCCAATGTGTTTATTAGCTTCAAATTAAGTTCCACGTCAAATTTCAGGCTAAAATGACTCCAAATGCCCTCTCGAAACAAGAGGTCGATTTTTCATCGAATCCTCTCAAAAAGTTGTCCGTAATTTCAACCGGTGTCGCCAGCCACCAACACGGTACACCAGCCAAAATTTCAAACATTGGTTTTATGTGATGAGGTGAAGTTATCTAGTCATTCCTGTTGGTTGAGCCAAATACTCAAAATATGGGAAGTATTGGCATAGGTAAACTATTTATGCAGTCGAAATCACCCTGTTAAAAAAAGGATCCATGAGGGATTAGTTGCACCCTCCTTCCTTGAATTAGTCAGTCATTTTGTTATCATTCAAGCCTTGGAGGCAAAATTTCAATGCATGATGCAGATGTTTTGAAAACTATTGATATTGATATGTAACCATTACCATATCGATGGAATAATATAAATAAAAATTAAAATACAAGATAACACCATTTTTAAGTAAAATCAAAGAAAAATGTTTATATCAGTTTTTTTTTTCCAAAAAAAAAAAAAAAATCATTGAGTTTTGATGATGATGGCGTATATAATCCATTGGAAAAGAAAAAGAAGAAAATTAGAGCGACCAAGAATGCACTGTTGTGACAAGACGCACAAGATTGAGAAAAATGAATAGCGCAGATAAGGGAGAATGTGAGAGTAAATGAAAATGTTGTGTGAGAAATCAATATAAAGAAGGTAATTTTAATCTCGACCGCTGAGGTTTGGTCTATGCTATTTTTAGTCTAAAAAAAATTAAGACTTTGCATCTCCCTCTCTTGTGCTATTGAAAAAGTCAATTTAAAGACAATTATCACATTTATAACTAATTTGCCCTTAATATTATTTTTAAGTAATTTTCATTTTGACCCCCTAAAGTTTGGTCTATGTCATTTTTAGTTTTAAAAAACTAAGATTTTGCATATGTTTGCCTTTTGCTATAGAAAAAGTCAATTTAAGGACAAATTATCACTTTTATGACCAATTTGCTCTAATTATTTTTTTAATATAAATTTTTACATACACAGCCCCACCTGCCATGAAACTCGTGACTCCCATTTTAGTCAAAAAGTTACATAAAAATTATGGAATTCAAATAAATTTCAAAATATGACTAAAATACCCTTATAAGGGTATAGACTAAGGGTGTCAATTGCGTACCAAAACTGTTTAATTGTACTAGACCGCACCGTCTAAAACTGTACGTACCATACCATTCAAAATTCGGTATGGTACGTACCAAACTGAATTTCTTCGTACGGTTCCGGTTTTAGGTACTTATATCGTTGATATGTACCAAATTAAGGGACATAAATTGTAATTTTATAATTAAAACACTTTACCTTTACCCTATTTCAGTTTTTTGTTTTGTCATTCACTCCTCTTCTTAAATTTACTTGTTTTATCTCTGTTAATTTCAAATTCTATTGATTGGTGGATCACAATTTCATTAGGATCTTAATGAACTAATAACAAAAGTGGCATAAGTTCATTCGTACCAAAATGGTACCGCACTAGATACCGTGTTTAAACCGTCTTCCTGTACCGATTTAATACCAAAACTATACCTAACCGTTTTTGTAAATACCGAACCGTACCGTACTGTTTAAATTATGTACAGTACAGATCTGGTTCACGGTTTCGGTATTCAAAGTTGGTACCGTACCAAAACTGTACCAAAGTACCGAAACCATACCGATTGACACTCTTAGTATATAGATTAGAGGCACTTGAGTTATTTTAATATATAATGATATTTTGGTCATATTTTAAAATTTATTTGAATTCTAAAACTATTCTGTAATTTTTGGACTAAATGGGAGCCATGAGTTTTATGGCTGGTGGGAGTGTGTATGTAAAAAATTAAAATTAAAAAATAAAGGGGCAAATTAATCATAAAAGTGATAATTTGTTCTTAAATTGATTTTTTTCTATAATATGGGAGAGATGGATGTAAAATTTTAGTTTTTTTTGATTAAAAATGACATAGACCAAATCTCACGGAGTTCAAATGAAAATTACCAAAAAAAATGGACAAATTGATCATAAAGTGAAAATTTATCTTTAAATTGATTTTCTCTATAGCACTCGAGAGGCAAATGCAAAGCCTCAATGTTTTTTGAACTAAAAATATAATAGACTAAACCTCAAGGTCCGGATGAAAATTAATGAAAATTACCAAGAATGGGACCGATTTGAACCATCAAATCCTGGAGCCCCTGATTTTAGTCATGTCCATCATAATCATCATGCCATATGTTTGGTCTGAAATGCCGATCATGAAAATCACAAAAGAGATTGACAGAATGAATTTAATACCCAAAAGGTTAAAACAAACTCCAAAAATAAGCAAATAAATAAATGAATTTGACTCGGTTATAAACTTAGAAACTCTAAATCCCATGTAAATATTACTGTCAAGGTGATGATGGCAGTGGCCTACTAGCCTCGAAAATGCTACAGTTTGTAGCCTTGAACTGGTTACAGGGGAAGCATGCTTCAAGGGCTAAGCTAGCCCAGTGTTTGTTGTTGTTTCTTAATAACAAATGATTGTTGTTGATGATGCTTCCTTCCTTACTGCAGGGTGCAAAGGTCCCCCCATTTCTGGGCCTGGGCCAGGGCCACACTACTAGCTCCCACAGAGCAGCAGGTGCAGCAGATAATGAGAACCAGTCATCATCAGTGTCACCAACCTCTAAATCCACGCCAGTAAACATCTTCCACCTCTCTCTCTCTCTCTTCTCTCCCTGTTATCCTTATTGGGTTTGGAGAATATCCAAGTGATTTTTTTTTTCTTTCTTTTTTGCACAATTTGGATTTCCCAGCCACCACCTCTACTTATATTCTGCACGCCATCCCCCTAACTCTCCATTACCCACAACACTCCATCTCTTTCTCCTTTGAGTGCATCTCTCTTTCTCTGTTTTGTGTCTGTTCTTCTCCACTCCTCTGTGATTTGAACTTGGGAGAAGTGCAAGAAATGGGTGATATTTCTTCTGGTTCCAATGGAAATGGCAATAGCAATGGCAATGGTGTTCATGGAAATGGCCATCATGCATGGCAGGGTGGCATTAGGAAGAGTTGTTGGTATGAAGAAGAGATTGAGCAGGACTTGAGATGGTGTTTTTCTCTCAAAAGGTATATACATGTATGTTTTTGCACATTTTAGTTCCTCATGTATAATGCTTCTTCCAGTTCCTTTCTTCTTCTTCTTCTCTTTCTTTCAATATTCTCCATTAGAATAATCACTTCTCAAGAACCCAAACATTATTTGTTTCCCTTCCTGTTCATTGACAACTTCCCGCATAGAGCTTCTACTTTGGAGATCATGGTCTGTAGCTATCAGTGTTGATGGGTTAGAAGAAGAAAGAACGAGAATTTGTTTATTTATTTAAAAAAAAAAAAGAGACTTGTTAGTTTCTCTGAGACAAATCATGGAGAAGCTTCAAGAAGGACAAAGAGAACAAACACCTTTTCAAGTGTTCAAATTGAGACAAAACTGAGTGGGAGCTTTCCGCAATCCTGTTATCAGTAACTAGTTTTCTCATCAACCCATCTCCTAAGAAGGGATTGAAGGAACTCAAAAGCAACTTTTGGTTGTTTTGGGTAATTACTTTATTCAATAGTGTGGTCAGGTAAAAGGTAGACACGATTCATAGGAATAAGATATTTAGGTACTAATACTTTTTTAGGTACAAGTTCTAACTCGTAATCTTTTGTTCCAACTTCCAACCGACCAGCATATTGCATACAGGGGCTAGTCAGTACCAGGACATAGCACTTTTGGATACAAAGCCCTTTGGAAAGGTTTCATCTACTTTGTTGTCTTAAGTAGTTTCTTCTAATTTTTATTCATTTTCTGATTGAATATTTCTCTTAATTTCTGCTGTAGGCTCTGGTTATCGATGGAAAGCTTCAGAGTACAGAGTTGGATGAATTCATCTACCATGAATCACTTGTTCATCCTGCACTTCTTCACCATCCCAAGTACTATCTCCCTCCTTCAACTTCTCTTTGAACTTAAATATCTAAATGAAATTTAAAGAATCTGGTTTTCTGTTCTCAGTCCAAGAAGCATATTTATTATGGGAGGAGGTGAAGGCTCCACTGCAAGAGAGATCCTGAGGCATAAATATGTTGAGAAAGTGGTCATGTGTGACATAGATGAGGTAACCCTCCTAATTTCTCTCCATAGGGTGAGATTCACTTCTTACTTTCTCTCACATTTTAGGGTTTGTATAAGTCTACTTTGACTTTAATTCCTATGCTTTTGCTTGCTTAATTGTGGATTAGGAAGTAGTGGATTTCTGCAAGTCATACCTGGCTGTCAATAGGGAAGCTTTCTGTGATTCAAGACTCCAACTTGTTATCAATGATGCCAGGTTCATAAATTTCTTTGTTAATCTTCATTTCTGGTACAATCTATCTTGTAATACTGGTGGTTGTTGAGATAAACTCTTCTTGCACACTTGTAACAGGGCTGAGCTTGAGAAAAGAGAAGATTACTTTGATGTGATCATAGGAGACCTGGCAGACCCAATAGAGGGAGGTCCTTGCTACCAACTCTACACTAAATCCTTCTATGAAACCACTGTCAAACCTAGACTCAACGATGGCGGAATTTTCGTTACTCAGGTCTGTATTGCCAGCACCAGAAACAGAGGAGTCTCTCAGAAAACAGAGCTTGGAAATTAACTTGCTTCATAATCTCTGTTTCTGCAGGCAGGGCCAGCTGGTGTGTTTAGCCATACTGAGGTTTTCTCTTGCATTTACAACACCTTAAGACAGGTTTTCAAATGTTAGTAACATCAAAGACCAATTCCTTTTCATACTAACCAATGGTTTCTCAGTCACAAATTAAATGAGTCTTCATGTCTGACAAATTGAATGGTTCTACTTGCAGATGTTGTGCCATACTCAGCTCATATTCCTTCCTATGCTGATACCTGGGGATGGGTCATGGTATATCAGAAAATGATCTCTTCTTCCTTTGTTTTTCGTTCTCTTCTCTGCAATATGTACTAGGGAACTGCAGCACCATAGTCCAATTTTAAATTCAGAACTGCATTAGTAATAATTTAGTAATCACTGAACTTGGTATCTGGTGGTTGGGGGAGTTGCAGGCATCGGATTTACCATTTACAGCAGATGCTGAAGAGTTAGATGCTAGAACCAAGCAGAGGATTAAGGGGGAGAACAGATATCTTGATGGGAACACATTCATGTCAGCTTCAATCTTAAGCAAAGCTGTTAGAAAAACGTGAGTCTCCTATTTCTTTGTTTCTGAGCTTCTGCAACTGTAGTTCTTCCTCCCTTCTATTGTCTGCTAAGACATGTGATTGATCAATGTATTGACAGATTGGCTAAGGAGACTCAAATATACACAGAAGGAACGGCAAGGTTCATCTATGGCCACGGCACTGCTCACAAATCCAATCACCATGCTTAGAAGAGATTGAAGGAAAACCCAACAGAAGCGAACAACCCAAAATTATTGAAATTACCCTTCTTGCTTTATCATCCTTCACCTTCCTCCCCACTTTCAAATTTTTGTGCTGTTTAAACTTGAATGGAGAGATACAATGGCAGGGCCAAATTATATAAGTTTTGGCATTTTACACAATAGTACACTGTCAATGGCTTGTTTCTGTTGAAACTCCTAGATAATTACTGAACCCAACTACAGATAAAAAGAACTTGCAAGCATGAGAAAGCCATAACAATCGCACATAAACGATCTACTAGATTCACTCTAGGAAAGAGGATTTTTAAAATGAACTTGATCAGTAACAGATTAACAGTTTGCTGCAGCCCAGTTTACAGCTTCCTACTTCCAACACACAATTTCTACAAATTTCAGTGAATCTTAGAAACCAATTGAACTGACTTACCCAAGAAATTCCTTTTTCCGATAGGTTCATACCCTAGCTCTGTTTTTGTAAATCTGACTGAAGAGATGTTTCTTAGACTAATCTAAGTGGAACCAATAAGGGAAAGTAGCCATCACATTCTGCTCTGCCATGCCTACCACGTATGAATGGATTTGTTTCGGTTCAGCGCCATCAATATGCGGAAGTTTATGTTATATCACTCTGAACTGAAGCAAAATCCCATAGGAATCCAATCTTTTTTGACCTTAGAAACTGTTGACAGACTATATTCTGGAGGAAACATCAAGAACTTTGTGAGTGCCAGCGCCAAATCAGAGTAGCAAGCAAGAATAAAGCAGTTGAAATATCTAATAACAGACAAGGAAATTATCATATGGTAATCTATCTTTTAGAACCGTGACATGCATGGGTATGCTTATGAAGATGCGCATGCATTGCCAACTACTTTTGTTACTGCAAGGGATGGTAGATCCACATCATTTGATAACCATAATGTCACCATCTAGACTGGATGTAACCCACAAAGAAGCCAAAGTCAGATATGATATAACCCAAAAAGAAGCCAAAAGCCAGATCTGCCTCCAACAAATGGATAGGCCGGGATAGATTAAGTTAAATTGGTGGTTAGGGTTCGACAAAATCTAGGGGGTTTGAGGCTAGGTTTAGGTAGGAGTTGTTGGGAAAAATACTGAAAGAGAGTTCACTATTTTTCTCCTGGGTAGAAGATCGACAGAGATAAGTAAAAAAAAAAGTGATTCGTGAATAGTGCCTGTGTGGGGCCCACATGAATAGTACTTGTACGTGACCCATGTGAAAGATAATAAAATAAATAATCACAAAAGAAATACAGACACAAAAATATGTGGTTTGACTTTGCCTACATTCACGAATGTAATAAAACTTTTCACTGTAGAAAGTAGAAATACAACACTTGTACAGTACTTCAATAGCAGCAGAGCACTTCGCTCTTCATCAACATAGCAGATCAAAAAAGGAGTTCAAAAGTATCAAATGGAGAGCTCCTTCATTGAATTTCATTAAAATCAATGTTGATGGAGCTGCAATCAGCAAGGGTTCCAACAACTTCCAGTCTGGATTTGGTGGTATTGCTCGTGATCACTTGGGTCACACTCTCTTCACTTTCTATTGTAAAGGAGAAAACTCAAAAGCCATTCAAATGGAAGCTGCTGCGATACGAGAAGGAATGAAGCTAGCTATCTCCCTTAATTTAAAGAAAGTCATTATTGAAAGGGACAATGAAGCTGTTGTTAGTCTGATTAACAACAAATTAGAGACTCCACCTTGGATGATCAGCCATTACATACATGATATCTTCAATCTTTCCAATCAGTTTGATGTACTAATTGTGAATCATACACATAGAGAAGGAAACTTTGTAGCTGACAGATTAGCTTCTTATGCTGTAGCTTCTCAGGCTTCTTCTTTTTCTTTCTCTCCCCCCTTTTGTTCTTTGGCTGTTGCATTTTGATGTAATTGGTACTTTGTATTCCAGGGGCTTTTCTTTTAAATAAATTTAGTTTCTTCACAAAAAAAAAAAAAAAAAAAAAAACACTTGTACAGTACTTGGATTTATAATTAAATCCAACTCTGTATCCAAAACTGGATACCCTTGTAGATCTTCTCTCAACTCACACTCTCAACCCTTGAAGAGTTTCAAACTACTACTCCAACACATAAAGTACCTCACTCAAACCCCCCAGAACTCTTGCCTTAATGAGTTTTCTCGTGAGTTCTCTTACTCACTCCTCCACTTTAGGCAAACACTCATCTATTTATAGATGGGGAGGTGACCGATGAGAGAGAAACAAAACCTCTCACATTAATTGCATTTGTCTTCATGCAATTAATAACATTTTGATATTTACATCTTTGTATTTAGAAGGAGATAAGGAGAGAAGAAAACTCTCTTCTTTAACTTCTTTTAACATATGATTTTTCTCTTTGTCAACAAAGAGAGTTTGGTTTGTCCTCTTGTGAGGCAAAATATGCTTGGGTTGTCTACTCACTATTACTTTAGAGATGATCTTGAAGCCCACATTGTATGTTTATAGGTCCGAAGTCCCCAACAGATTTTGGATTTTCTGTTTTTAAGGTATGATTAATCATGGTTGAGAAAGAACCCAAGGTGAAAAAGTCTTTGAGCATGTTGCAAACATCCGATATATGTTCCCATGAGAATTGGTAGAATAGCGTTGGAAATCCATCAGGGCCTGGAGATTTGAGCCCATTTTGCCTAAACACTGCTGTATGAATCTCTGGGGTAGGTTTAGGTAAGACAGTTTTGTCTTCACCCAAGACCCTATCTTTGATTAGTGAGAAGTAATCAGAATTCAAATGAGGATGAGAAGAAGTGTAAAATTTGTTTAAAATGACTCGAAAAAGCTGCTGCTAGTTGTGATTGTTCTATTAAAAAGAGATCTTGAAAGTTAATGCCTCTGATTTTATTTCCAAACTCTTTTGTCCATGGTTGTTTGGTTAAAAGAATCTAATGTTTCTATCTCCCTTGAGTGTCCATAACAATCTCAATTTTGTTGGTTTTTACGGTTAGCCAAGAAAGCTAGCATTTGCAGAAGAGCACAGTGACCCACATACAGGTCTCAAACCAAGCTTTCAGGGCCCATCAACAATACTAGGGATCGATGTCGAGTGGAGTAGCTAAACCAACTGAGCAAGAAAAAATGGACACTGTACCATGTTCTTGTTTGACAGAATTTGCTATCTTTTCTTGTTTGAGAGGGAATATAGGAAACATTTACTATTTATTCTTGTCTGAGATACAACTGGATCAATAGTTCAAAACATTCATTATCTACTATGATTAAGACACTCCCCAGATTAACTTTTTTATTGCTTCTAACAAACAGATCTAGGTGTTCATTCATCATGAACACATAGTTTCCCACAATCGAAGTCGGCCTTTCTTAATAGCAACTTGGGAAGGAAGTGTGACAACAATTTATTTCTCAAGAAGGTTATTATTTTCCCATTACTCTGTTGTATAAAACCCACTGCATAAGCTGTACTGATGAGTTCAAAGCTCCTCCATTTTCTTTCAGTTGAAAACCTTTCCAAAGCCTTCTTGATGTTGTTGTATTCTTCTTCTTCAGCCTCCACATTGATTTCTACTTTTGGTTTGGTTGACCAGGCTTCTGCAAGACACCTTGCTAAAACAATACCATCTTCCAATGCTGAACATCCACCTTGACCGAGGTCTGGAGTCATAGGGTGGAGAGCATCACCAGCCACACACACATTTTCTTTGCATACATTTCCCCATAGCACATTAAATGGCAATCTGAACCTTAAAGGAGAGGAGATGATGCTTTCCAAGTCAGTCTTCTCTACTACCTCCTTCACATCTTTAGGTACTTTCCCAAGGCTGCTCAGCACAAACTGCTTCATTTTTGTGGGATTCTCTTCTTTGTCATCGTCTACAACCATCCAAATGAAGTTATGTGAGGATGCAATCCTTCAAATCCAAATGCATATTTGCTTATGACCACATAGAGATGAAACCACAAAATATGAATGGCTTACATTGGCCTGATGAAGATGTCCAAGTAAAAAACCAGTAAATGGATTTTTGGTCGCCAGGAAGGAAACCAGATCGAAAGCCGTTTCCAATGAATTGCAAGAATTTAGGTTCAAAGCCATGGCCATCTGGGAACTCTACAAATCCCCTTGTCGACCATCGGTTGGCCAAGGTTGGCCTCTGAAGACCCAACCATTGTGCCACCACCGAGTTCACACCATCACAACCAATCAACACCTGAAATTTAATAACATAGAAGTTGTCAAAGCAAACATCAAGAAATACCGGAGATTCTCTATTTACAACAATAACAAGAAGCCTTGTCTCAACTAAATGTAGTCCGCTACATGAAATCTTACCTTTCAATACACTCTATTTGAGGCCAATACTATATGAAACACCTAAGCTATGCATATTTTTTATTACCATTTCTCTTAAGGGTATCTCGTTGAATAGAGATTCTAAATTACTATAGGAACTAGATCTCCGTATTAAGAAGACGAATTTATTGATTTACCTTTGTCTTGATGATGGATCCATCTTCCAAGTGCACCAGTTTTGAATAACCTGCTTCTTCAATGGAAACAATCTTTGAGGAGAACCTGATGGTACCAGGTGGTAACTCCCTTGCAAGGGCTTCAAGTAGAACTTTCCTTCGCACACACCGAACTTCATGGTCTCCGCTACACTCAGAAAAAAGTTTTCGCCAAAGTTATGGCAGAAAGTAATAAAGGACGAGAGACGAAGCCTCAGAGAACAGTGCTATCAGAAATAGCTAAGTTATTAAAGACTCACTGTTTCCCTCGAGCATCATAAGAAACCTGAGAAACTGGAAGTCCTGAAACTGAAGAAAATGCAACAGACCTACACTTGCAATTTCGTGTTAGTATCTAATGTTTCGAACTAAAACCGAAGGAACCAAACTCGAAGATTCAAATGCCGAATCCTCTTACCCTTGAATCCTGTGATGCTGTTGGCGGATGGAATCACCGATGCCCAAGGCATCCAAGGCCTTCCAAGCATTAGTCCATGTTAAAAATGAAAACCCACTGACCCTCAGACAGTCCCATGATTCTAGAACCAAGCTTCGCGATCCCAACCTATATATCGAACTCGGGGTTAGTATTTCTGTCTGAGATAAAGGATCCATAATTGAAAATAAGATAAAATAAAAGATGGTCTCCAGAGAGAGATTGCCTGTGGAGTCCAAGGGAGGTGGTGAGACCTGCAATTCCAGCACCCACAATGACAATGTCTTCAACAACCTCCATGTCGTTGGGCTTCGATTCAGTTGTTGCACAAGTAGTGACTTCAAATACGTAGAGAGATAGAGATTTAAAGGAAGATGAGAAGGCCATTGAGGTCAGCAATTATGTCACTTAAGCTCGATGTTGTGATTCCAAATTCCTAACCCTTTACAGAAGATTCACAAAAGTCGCCCAATTGAGGTCAGTAATTATGTCACTATAGATCTAGTTGTCAAACGTACATATAGTTCCACATTATAAACAAAACGGCGGCCGAAGTTAGATTTATACTACAGAGATCTTTATGCGAGAGTTCTACGACCACTGTACGTCAGGAGTAATTTCAAAATGAAGCTCTTAGAAAAGGTGACCCATTTGTATATTATTTTCTTTCATACAGGCAATCTTATATACGGATGAGTTATTACATGATTGGCAGGGCTACCTCTAAGTTTCGAGGAAATTCGGACTTTAATCTCTTATTTAAAATTTTCAACTTTTCCCTAATTGAGCCACCTTTTGAAGTTAACCCATTTATTATTTTCATAAAAAAATATATTTTTTAATTTATTTTTTCTTGAGTAGAACTGTAGAACATGAGAAAAAGTTTAGAATGTCGCCTATAGTTTTAGTCATGGTATCAAATCAAATATTGTGTTATCTAGAAAGGCACTTGCAGTTCGTCATGCTTTGAAGGATGCCATAGAACAAGGTTATCTTACCTGTGTGTTACTACTAGTAATCAATCTATAGCTTCATATTTAGTTTGATAGTGAAGGATTCGTCCTGTAGAAGATGTGTTTCATGTACGTCAGAATGTCAATGGGTTGGCAGATTCCCTAGCAAGGAAGGCTAATCTCTTTTAGGGGAGACAGTTTGGCCGTCATCCAGCCCTAGTTGTGTAGTGTCTAGTCAAGTCCGATGTTTGTTCTACTAAAAATTCATTATGTAGTACACATCTGATGTCAAAACTAATCTAATGGTCGGTCTAGTTGATTCACTAGCTATTCTTCTTTTTTTTTTTTTTTTTTTAATAAAGGAAATTTATTTGAAAGAAAAGCCTCAAGGGAAGTAATTCCCAGAGGCGTCAAAGTACAAAAACCAGTGAATGAGAGGGGGGGGGGGGAGGAGGGGGGATGAGGGACTGGGAATTGGCAGCATAATAGGCGAGGCTATCAGCTACAAAATTCCCCTCCCTAAGAGTGTGGATGAAGGAAATAGAGTCAAAATCTACAATATGGAACTTGATATCATCTAAAATGTGTTTAATCTTCCAAGGCACTGAAGGACATGGCTGATTGAGCAGGTTAATGATAACTTCATTGTCCCTTCAAATATCACTTTCTTGAAACCGTTGGCTTTGGCAAGATGTATGGCTTTTTTTAAGGCTTCAACTTCAGCTTGTAATGTGGAAATGTTGCCACACGGGGAGGCAAAGCTGAGGAGGTGATGACCAAGATAGTTTCGAGCAACTCCTCCAATGCCAGATTTGAATCTGCTGGAGGTATCCAACAAAGAAGAGCCATTAATATTAAATTTAATGGAGTCTGAGGGAGGAGGAGACCATTTAAGATTCAAATGCTGCTTCGGTCTCCGATTTCTTCATGACAAAGTTGCAAGAATTTTGAGATTAAAGTCCACGCAAGCCACCAGATCTGTTTATGATTTTTGTTGGGAAGACCATGAGCTGCTTTGTTGAAGTTCGACCATATAATCAAGAGTGTAGTGAGGTGGAGAGATAATGCTTGTTCTTCCTTTGAATGATGTTTGATCTTGGAAATCCAATTCCTAGTTTGATCGCAGATGTCTGCGTTTTGTATCCACCAACATACTTTGAAATTGCTCCAGATCTGTTTGACAAAGGTACATTTCAAGAATATATGATTAAGATCAATCAAAACATCAGAGCAAAGAGGGCATTTATCTGGAATAACGCATCCTCTGTTTCTGAGCAGGGAAGGTGAAGGGAGTTTCTCATGGAGCAGCTTCCAAGTGAAATGTAAAATCCGAGGGTTGAGAGGGAGGTGCCAAAGCTTCTTCCAATGAATGTGAACCTGTTGTTTCTTATGACTGAGAAGTTTGTAGACTGAAGATACTGTGAGGTTCCCTGATTGAGTTTGATCCCAAATGATGTAGTCTTGTTGCTTGATTGAAGGTAAAGGTATTTCCAATATGGATTGTGCAATATCTAGAGGCCACCATTTCTGAACAGTGAGGACATCCCAAGATGATGTAGAATGATTGATGAAATGAGAAACTTTCTTAGGGGCTTCCAATGGGGTTGGGAAAAGCACTTAAAGTTTCTGATTTGGATTAATCCATCTTGTAGACCAAGGATCGATTTTTTCTCCATCTCCCACTTGAAAAAAAAGGTTGTTCTTGATAGCATCTCGGACCTTGATAAGTGATTTCCAACCCCAAGAAGAGCTTCTGTTGGTAGTAGCCTGAAGGAAGCTGCAATTATTGAAGTATTTGCTTTTCATGACTCTGAACCACATTGAATCCTTCTCAGTGATGAGGTCCCATGCTTTCTTTGCTAATAGAGCATAGTTGAAAGACTCAAGATCTTTGAGATTCGCCCCCCTTTTTGGAAGACAAATGGTATTCCAATCAATGGTATGAATGTGATCCTTATCACCATTAGACCAAAAGAATTTCCTGTTGGTTGCATCAATGGTTGCAAGAGTTCTTTTTGGCGGATAGCATGACATGTAATGACTAGGCATGTTTGTGTTCGTTGAATCAAAACAAATTTCCCAGTGCTCGGTGCTTGGCTTTCCAACCTTGAAGTCTTTGTTGACTCTTTGGATGAGTTGTTACAATGTAAATGCTTTATTTTACCACGAGGGGGATACCGTGTGTACAAGTGGGGTCTGTATCAAATTGAATTTTTCCTTGGTTGGTTTCTATTGAGTTGGGGGTGCTCTTGCTGTTGGGCTCTAGTCTTTTGGGAGTTCAAGACTTGGCCGGGCCCGGTGGATGATTTTGTGATTGGCAATCTCTTTGTGGTTGGCTTGGGCAATTAGAATGAGGTTGTCGGCAAATGCTAAATGAGATAGACTTTCTCCACCATTATTGAGTTTAATACCTCTAATTTTCTTCTTCCATCTGGCTTCTTCAATATGAGAAGATAGGACTTCAGCACATAAGGCAAAAATGTAGGAAGAGAGAGGATCTCCTTGTCTAAGGCCTCTTTCAGGCTTAATGTTTTTGGATGGATTGCCATTGATGAGGAAGGACAATTGGGGAGAAGAGATGCAAAACATGATCCATTGAATCCAATTGGGGGGAAACCCATATGCCTTCAGAACTCTCTCAATGAAACACCATTCAAGTCTATCATAAGCCTTACTCATTCGGTTTGATGCCATGATACCTCTCTTTCCTTTTCTTCTTTGGTTGATTTTGTGCATAATCTCATGTCCAATGAGGATGTTGTCTTGTATATGTCTACCTTTTATGAACCCATTTTGGTTAAAGGAGATGATTGATGGGAGGATGAGTTTGATTCTGTTGACCATGATTTTGGTGATGATTTTGTAGCTGACATTACATAAGCTGATTGGCCTGAAGTCATTAACGGATGAGGGAATGTCAACTTTGGGAATGAGAGTGATGTAGGTGTGATTGATGGGAGAGGAGAAGGTTGATGATTTGAAAAAGTTATGAACATGGTCAATGATGTCTTTTTCGATTTCCCATGAAATTGATAGAAACCACTAGAGAAACCATCGGGGCCAGGGGCTTTTGATCCGGGATCTCTGAAGAGTGTATTTCTGATTTCACTTTCAGTGATGGGAGAGTTTAGAATGTTAAGATGATCATCAATGATCTTGTTTTTAATGGGATCAAGGTAGGACTCCTCAAAGCTCGGTTTAGTTGAGGTGAAGATAGATTTGAAGTGGGAGATGAATGCAGCCTCAATCTGATTGGAATCTTCACAGCAAATGCCATTATAGTTGATAAATCTAATTCTATTTCTGGCTCTTCTCTTCATGGTTGTTGTGTGATAAAATTTGGTATTTCTATCTCCCATTTGAACCCATTGTGTTCTTGATTTTTGGAGCCATTTTTGATCAATCTGATTGAGGGTGAGTCTAAGTGAGGCAAGGAGTTGGTTCTCTTTGATTTCCCAATGTGAATCTCTGAGATTAGTAGGACATTTCATGTGATTGTCAATGTCCAACCTAACATGAGATTGTTTTTTATGTAGGTCACCAATATAGGACCAATTCCATTTCTTGAGTTTTTGTTGGAGTAATTGGAGCTTGGATGAAAGGATGTGTGAAGAGGATCCTTTGAACTGACAAGACCAAGTTTGGTGAACAATGTGTAAGAAGGATGGTTCAAGTAACCAGAAATTTTCAAATCTGAAGGGTTTTTTGGTATTCGGTGAGGGGGGATCTAAATGAAGTAGAATGGCACAGTGATTTGATTTTGTAACAGTTAGATGTTTAACAAAGGCTTCAGGAAAGATATTAAGCCAGAGTGTGTTAGCCAAGTATCTATCAAGTACAGAATCGACCCTCTTTTTCCCCTTCTGTTTGTTACACCAGGTATATTTGTTCCCATGGGCTTGTAAAGGAACAAGGTTAGCATCAAAAGTGAATTTTTGAAAATTTTAAGTGCGATGCTGTTTAAGGGTTAAACCTCCAAGTTTATCATTTCCAGAAAGGTAAGAGTTCCAGTCACCACATAAAAGCCATGCATTATCAACAAATTGTGCAAGATTGTGAAGTGTTAACCATTGGTATTTCCTAATGTTACTATAGGAACTCAAATAAATGAAAGTCATAGTCCATTGAGTGAAATTATAAGATACATAAGTATGGATACACCATTCAAAGGACCATAAAACATGAAGACTAACTGCAGCAGACCAACATAAGAGAAGACCTCCACTACTATGAAGGGGGGGGGGGGGGGATAACAAAATGAGAATCAAAACCTAATTTCTTAGAGAAAATACTAGGACAAATAGTAGAACTTTTGATTTCAGATAGAAAAACAAGTTGAGGCCTCAGTTTATGGATGTTAACTTTGATTTCCCTTTGTGCAGAGGGTTGGCCAAGCCCTCGGCAATTCAAGCAGTAGGCCATCATGGCTCCCTTGATGGCAATTGACGGTTTGCCATCGACACCTCAGATTCAGCAGTCTTTTGCTTCTTTAAGAGAGAATCAGGGTCCTGAGAACCTTCCCCAATTTCTTTGATGGTGCATTTTCTCTTATAGGAGGGGAGGGTAGGTTTGTGGGGGGGGGGGGGGGGGAAGGAGAGGACCACCCCTTGGTGCATGAGTGATTGAGATTTCCAGCTAATGGGATGTTGCTCTGCTGGCCAGATGGAATTGTTGGAAAATTTTGATTTTGAACTTGTTGGATCATCCATTGGAAATGTTGGAAGAGTGGGGTGATGGGAGAGTGGCTGGTGCTTTGATTTACCATAGGTTGTGGGTCAATTGGGGTTGCTAGAGATAGCTTTGTTAGGGATTGGGGGCTGGGATCAGTTGGAGGAGTAATCGTAAATTCCATATTTTCAAATTCAGTGGGGGATTCATCAGGCTGCTGATCTCTATCCTTCAATGGTCTAATGATGTTGATGGGGATGTGATCATTCACGGTCAAATACCTCGGGATTTCAAGGTTGAGTGAGTGAGCAATCCATAGAAAGGATTTCAGAATACAAAGTTGTCTATCCTTAGTGTATGGAGCTTCGATGGGAGGGTTAGGGATACCATTTAGATCAGTAGGGTTAAAGGGAATTGATCTAAGAAAAAGATCATCATAGATCCTACTGACATCAACAAGTGAACTTGCTCTTCTTGCAGGTATGGCAGCTGTGGGGAGCTTGAGTTTCAGTTTTTCTGCTGCTCGAGTGGAAGAGATTGATTGGGTGAGTTCCTTTGTGTTCTTGTGTGGACAATCAATGCATTTATAGCCAATTCTGATGCAGTTTGGGCAAATGTTGGATGGAAGATACTCAAAGCTGAAATGGATGATCTGTTTTTTGTTTGGGGTAATTTCAAAGATGACTGAAGTGGTGAGATCAAGCTTTAAAGGGATGGCTATGCGAGCAGCAGGGAGATTGTTTGAGGCAATGGGGCCTTCTGGGTTCTCTAATTCAATATAACATGACCAACAGTAGAGAAAAGGTCAATAAGTATGTTAGGTTTGTGAAGGCTCCAATGAAGGTTAGTAATTTGGACCCACATGATTCCTAATGAAAAGGTAGCAAGACTAGCAGGTATTGATTGGTTCCAGGGTTGCATAAAGGTAACATGGTTTTTGTAGTACCATGGCTAAGAGAACAAAACAACATTCAGATCTCTAGCTCTGTCAAATTTGATGATGAATTTGTCATGAGCTCCTTCGACAAGATGGAAACCATCGACTTTGACTGATTTGGATTTCCAGCCACCTTGTATCATCTTTTGAAGTTCGGAGTAGGTGATGTGAATGCCATCAGGGACCCAACCAATGATGGTATATTTAAGATCCTGCTTGATCTCCTCAAGCAACTGTGAGGACAGGGTAACCTTGCTAATAGGGCGAACAGGGATGTCTATCTTAGCTGCAAAATCCGCAGCTAATCTCTCCTGCAGAAGGATCATTGGGGAGGAAATGAAGATAATCAGCGTGGATATGAGGGACAGAGGAAGAAGAAGATGGATTGGACATGATATCCTTATCAATGAAGGATCTGACCATAGTTTTACTAACACAGAGAGTGTTGAAAATCAGATGTAGATGTTCTAAGTGACAAGGATGACCGAACCATCTCCTCCAATAAATAGATGGGATGAGATGAAGTGGGAGAATGAATGGAGACATAGAGGGTGTCCAAGAAGAGATTAGTAGATAAACATCAAGTTGAGTGGCTACAATAGGTAGCTGAACGCCGGCTGAGACAGTGTAAGGTTTGCCGTCACAAAAGATGCAGGGTCGAAGAAGGATGGGAGGGAAGTGGGGGGTGTGACTAGGTTCATGATGACGCATACTCAGGTATCTTATCGAGCTCCACAAAAATGAAGTTGCAGAAAACAGTGATGATACAACCAAAAAATCATGCATGCAAAGAAAAACCAATAAACCAAGCAATCAAAGCAAAAATGTGCAAATAAAACAACTGTAAAGTGTGAATGGGGAAAAGGGGATCTCGCTCTGTCCTTGATCCATATTGGCTAGCATAGATGAGGTACGTGATAATACCAAGATGTGCCAGAGGGCGATGGCCAAGAAGACGATGCAAGATCCGGTGGAGTAAATGTGCAGGGAAGGTCCTCCTCAAAATCCAAGCAACAGTCCCTTCAAATCGAAAAAACACCGGGCAACGAAATCAATAACTTCGTTCTCGGGAAGCCATGAAATGGGTAAATGCATATGTAATATAGCAAATCAACTCCATAACGGGGAAACAAGACGAGATGTAGAGAAATCAGAGGAAGAGAGTGTAAGAGAAATTAGGGTTTAGTGTTTCGTGGAAGACGAAAAAAAAACCCTAGAGGGAAATGCAGAGCTTCTCTCTCCTTCCCATGAAATCCTAATTTCTAAGGTATGTTTCAACAACATATAGGAATGGAAAGAAGAAGACAACTTGGTTTCTTCTTCTTCTTTCAAGGAATACAAGCTTAAGTCGGTGGACAACACTTAACTATCCACTAGCTATTCTTAACTACATGAACCACACAAAACAATAGAAAACTATGCCGTGGGAATTCCTAAGATGTCCTTACAAACTCCATGGGGCTACCAGCCCTAGGCACGGGAGGACACCAATTGGTGTTATGGGAATCTAACAAGAATTGTGTGGTGAATTTAAATAATAAACAAAATACCCATTAAACCCAGTGAAAAACAGTTTCTTGTGTTTTCTACTTTGAGGAGTAGAAAAATTGATCGAAAACCATTTAATAAAATAATTTGTTTCTGCATAATTTTTACAACATATATTGAAATTTATGAAAATTTTTGCTTCGAAATACACTTTGGACACAACAACTATTTGTTGTTGCGTTTGTTTCTTGAAGCAAAAATTAGACGTGGGTTGAGTTAAAGTGAATAGTTTTAAAAGGGATATTTATAGAATTTGGCACTCTAAAATGGCTACCCTACTAAAATCCTCTCAATACCTTTATACCAAACGGTAATGTGAGAGAGTGGTGATTTATAACCCCAACCATGGCTTGACGGATTATACCCAACTACCGCGGAGAACCCAAAAGACGTGCATCAGAGCCGTGAGAGAAGAGTGATTGAGACCATCCAAAGGAGATTGATGATTTCTTAATGCGTGTCTACGTTAGAGACTTCATAGTAGAGTAAAAAACAACCATACAATATCATATTTTGCCATTTATTTTATTATCATCTTGTGGACATGATGTGGATGTTATGATTGAATGCATGACATGAATGTTAGTTAACTTCATTGAGTTCTGTGGAACTCATTCATTTATTTGTGTATGTTTCTTTAGATTTTTCTATAGATTATGAGGCCCCCTTCCAAGTGGAGGATTCTTCGCAAGGAAGTTTTTTGGAATGTACAAATGAGGAAGAGGTGGAAGCGCATGAAGCTACATGCTCGTGCCTAGACTACTCCTATGGAGCTGGCTTTTAGTGATGGAGACCTTGCCATCCTTAGGAAATCTTTAATATCTTTCATGTCCCTTTTCTATATTTCCACGTTGATTTCTTTTGGGAGAGGCGAGGTTATCTTTTATCAAGACTCTTGAATATTTCCGTTGTAGACATTCTTTCTTTCCTGGAACTCTGATGTTTTAACTTTTAATTTGAAGTTTTGGACGATTATAATTATTATTTTAGATTTGATAACTTTATACTTGAACTTGATTTATTATTGTCATTTTTATTATGCTATATCATATGTTGTGTGGAATTGTCACTGAACCTAGGTCTTGCGGTGTATCACCCCCACGAGTATTTGAGTATTGACTGGATTCGGCTGGGTGGGGTGTGACAATTTGAGTTTCGATGAGTCACTATATGCGAAGTAATCACCAAATTGACCCTCTTGGGTTACTCCTCTCTTAAGTCCACAACACCTCTCTAGTACAAAGAATGTGTTTATGAGGAGTAAGAACATAAAATAGGGTTTTTAAAACCCAAAATTTCAATTTACCACGAATTGGGCAAGGGGTTGTTAAGCCAGCTTGGTCAACCGGCCCTTGAATGCCCCTCATTCGGGTCCGAATTCGATGATTCTTGGTTGGTTTGAAAGGTCTTTCTAGGGTTGGTATAATTACCTTGTAATTTGAATCTTCCTCCATAATTTCCAGACATGTCAAAATATTCTCTTAAAGCCTTCATGACTGACCTTTTCTCTCCTCTTGTATTCTAAGAGAGTGGCTGAGTCATCTATAGTGTCATCCACTACCATGGGGTCCATTTCTGAACCTCCCGACTCGACTTGAGTGGTCCACAGTTGTCGTTTACTTGAGCTCCAAGTTCGTCGTCCTGAAACTGTACATGGGTTAAAGGGTCAGAAATTCGGGGATTTCACATAGGCCAAATTTGATTCAGATGCTAGATGACCGGAAAAGGCCTCGTCGGGTTGAAAAGGGAGGCAAACCAGTGAAGGAGGAGTCCACTTGGAGAAAATAGGTGGAGGTCGCTGGGTTTGCTGCAATAGCCCTTGAGGTGTCTCCAACGCCTCGAATATTCTTTTTTTACTTCGGTCAATCCCATAGAGATCTAACCAAATGATTTGGTTTTACATGGATTTCACCAAAATTGAACTCTTTTTAAACACATAAATCATGTGATAAAAAAGGTAAACTACATCAGACAACTTATACAACTAATATGTTCATATGACTGCTTATTTTTTACCAAGCTAATGTATTTTTTGGTAAGATCACTAAGCTAATGTTATTTAGATACAACAGTGATGTGTTTGTTGAACAAGATTGTACTTTGCATTCAACAATTGATTAATTTGGACCCATTGCAGCTTTGCATATTAACTTTGAGAATGAGATAACAGGATTCTCTTTTGTAAATTGTACGATTAATGGGACTGAGATTGTCTACTTGGAAAGTGCTTGTTGTTGATATCCAAAAGTATATCTTCCTATTGTGCTTTAAATGGCATTATAAATCCTCTGGGATGGGATTCATTGGAAAGATGCATTAAGGAGAAGGTAAGAACACATTATTTTCCTTCTGAAACAAACTCACCGTATGATTTTCTACTTGATCATACAAAGCTCATGTGCTAATACGGTTACCGGCCACTAAAAACAACATTGTTTTTGGTCATTGTGATAAGACTATTGCTAATTTTAATGAAATACATTTACATTATCTTGTAATCCCTTCTTTTGGTTTGATTGGTAGCAACTGAAAATCACTCTAATCAACCTTACCTCTTCGGAAGTGTAGAAAAGCAAATCACATTAGTACTTGGAAATTGTGCTAGAATGTTGCAGCCTTCTATGTAAGTATTTTACCATGTAACAATGGAACCTAGCCATGTTTGAAAATTTTCATACATAACATTAATTTAATTCGGTTGTCATCTACATAACATCAATCAAGTTGCTAGCTAGCTCCACTTATAGGGTTTCCTAAAACAATACAAAGAGCAATATATACTAGTTAGAATATTTATGTGCAAATGCATGTGGACTTTCTGTAGAGTACAATTTTCTAGTGATAAGCATGATTTTGCCTAAATATATACAAATTTATATAGAAATTCTATAGCAATTGAATAACAAATAAAGATGATTGGGCTAGGAATGCACTCCGAGAACAACCACCTCTTGAAATATCAAACCGTAAAGTTTGGCTCAACACGGATAACCCATTAAATTATCAGAATAATTTAAAATACAAAATGCGAGAATTTCAGGGGAGAAGGGGAGAGCCGGAGAGAGGTGATTAAGATGTTCTGAAAAGCTAATATCTATCAATTATCAAACTATGACACCGAGTGAAATGGGGCTTTCGAAATGATAAAAACACTAAAATAGGCTTGTCTAATACTAAAATTGTTGTTGCACAATCCTGTTCGTCCCTTCAGCCGGTTCAACCTGCAATAATGTGAGCTCGACCGTGGAGGTCGAGTTTTCACCTCCGACGATCTAGTTAGGAATCCGACTAAGGAAGACAAGAAAGTAATGAACAATAAGAATTCGAATAGTGATAGTTCTATTCAGCGTACCTTTCTCTTGTGCTCCCTTACATTTTTATAGGTTTTCTACGTATGAGTTTGTCTCGAACTAAAACATTACTTGGACTGCAATACGAACTTTAGTGATTGAGTCCTACTCAAATATGAGTTATTGAGTCCCGGTCGAATACTTTGTCTTCGGTTATCAATCTACTAGGATTCACTTTGTTATCCTGTCTTTACGCTTGTATAACCGGCCTTGACTTGGTTTGTTCAACCAGGGTGTATCCGTACTGGTTCGACCTGAGTTTATCCGACCTGGTCCGACCTGGGTTTATCCGAACTGGTTCGAACCATTTTATTTATTCTATATAAAAAATGTTTCAGAATTTGTTAGCTAAATAATGCCATTGCATGTGCTTTAACCTACATAGACCTCATGCGCTAAATATTATTTCTGACTTTCCCTCTTTGGCTTCTTATTTCACTCCTCTTCACCTCTTGACCTACAAAGAATTGAGAAGTTGACATTAAAATATCTGATAGGATACACTCCTCTGAGAATCAACTTACTCCATTTCCTAACTTAATAAGAATATCATGAATGTCGCAATCCTTCGTTTCATCAGTCTCACATAGCACAATCCAAACAAGCTTCAAATATGTTTAACATTGTATGCCATTTGTGGGTTGAATCAAAGTATCAATCCTTCCCAAGTATGCAGTGAAGACAAGTAGCTAACCAATTCATTGTAGACCCCCCCCTATTAGTCAATCAGTGCTGGAGGTTGATGAGATATAGATTGTAATAACCCCCAAAATCCTAACTTGAAATCCGTATTGCAGGTTTAAGTACTTGAAGCTCTAGCCGAAAGAAGCTGTGGGCTATCCGGATTGAGGCCCATGTTTTGGCCCCAAAGCCCCTGGATTTGGATTTGGTTGGTGAAGAACTTGTCTTATTGGGTATCGGAAGAAAATCCCGCCGGAACCCAGATGGATTGGACATGTGGATTTCCAATTTGAGAAAGGTCGAGCCGAAAGATGTCTGCCAACAAGGTAAGACCCCTCCACATGTTGGTTAAGGTTACATTAGTGTTAGGGATCAACCAGGTAAGCAAAGCACCCAAGTACTGAAAAAAACTAGGGGGTGGTTGCTTAAGGCGGTTGATTGACCTAATCAACTGCCTCAAACAACTTGCTAGTCGGACTTGGGGAATAAAACCTTGATTTGCCCCCGACACCCTATTTAAAGTGATCCACTACCTAACTACACATTATTTTATTCATAGAGGCTGCTGTGGATTGAGTAAAGGTAGAACACACGAGGTTGGTGGAGAAGAAACCTCTATTAGTGAAAAATTCTTGGATTTTACTTTGACTTTCAGATCCAATTGAGGTTAGTTGATCATTCTCTTATTCTATTTAAACTTTATACTGTTAGAGAGTAGTTTTCTTTCTCTAAAATTATGTAGTGATGAATTTGAGTAGTTTAAACCTTTTCCATCGATGGTCTCAATTGGATTATGTCGGAAGATAGATTCTTATATTTGAATCAAGGGCTGATATTGTCGAGGAAGATGACGTGGATTTAGATTATTCTTCTTCTGCAATCTTTAGCCTAGTGACCTCTTTGGTATGGAGTCCTAAGAACGAAGTTCGGACTTGAATCAGTCCAAAACTAGATCAAGGATGGGCAATCAAAAATTTGAATTTCGGACTTGGAATTATGCCCGAGTTTAGGGCGGTTGATTGATCCAACCAATCGCCTCAACTGACTAGATGGGTCACAATGGCTATGTTGATGGTTATTTTGCTCAGTTTGATCTCAAACTCTAATATAACTTTATCATCTTAATCTAGGGGTTTTCTGGATCTATTAGTATATTTTCTTGGGAGATCTATCACATTTTCCAATACTTTTTCCTCTAAGATAGGTAAGGACACAATTGCATGTCTAATTGATTTGATGTTATGATGATCTGCTTACTTTTTTTGTACATGTCAATAGTCTTATAACTTGCTATAGTTATTGTATGCATGTTTACTTGTTAATGAAGTGTCATGATTGATGATTAATGCATTTTACTTCTTTTCTTGGTGTGGAATGATGTGTTTGGTGCGACTATGATTGGGGAATATCTACCTTGGTGCTCCTAGCTTGGGATATTAGGGGCTGTGGTATGGGACACTATCCTATGATGCCCCTAGCACTCTCATGATTGTTGCCCCACATAACTAGGGGTCTAGATTGCATGGTTTGGTACCCCCACATGCTAATACTATTTCGGTAGGGGTATTGAAGCCGAGTAACCCGTTATGGCAGTGATATGACTCTGTGTCATCCAAAAGAGGTAACCAGTCCATGAGGAGACTTAGTGGTCTACTATTTGTCATGCATTGGTAGGGTTGCATATGTTAGGGTTGGGCTCGTGAGCATCCAAAAGGCGGTCTAGGTGTCGTGAGGGGACATGATAGCATCTGCCCCAACAATATGTGGATGACCATAAGGTTAAGGAATTGAATCCAACAGAGGTAATTAGTCCATAAGGATTCACATTCCTAAGTGGAGAATGATATCGGACTAATAATGCACTAGGTATGAGAAAAGGTATCTAGACCACATGTAATGTATTACCATAGGACCTTGCATTGGGTTTATAATCCATGACTTACGCCAGTACTCAAGCCAATGGTTGTGGTGAGAGATTGTGGACCTATACCCCAACCATAGTTGATGATGAGGACCATACCCCTTACTCGGGATCCTAATTCCTAACAGAGGTAGCTAGTCCGTGGGGATCAGAGTCACAACACCTACCCAGAGGATGGCTGGTGTTACATCTTAAAGCATATCTGCCTAAATAAAAACTCCCATAGTTAGATTACTAGATGTATTTCATAATTTTGCATCTCATAATTTCATATGCTGTTTACTACTTGATTTTGGTACGTATATCGAATTGTTGCCTTATTGAGTTCGTTCGAACTCATCCTTGTGGATTATTTATGTTCTTAAGATGTCTATATAGAAACATGAGAAATTCCCCATGTGTGGGAGAACACCTCTAAAAAGGTACTAAAGGCGTCAATGGGATTGGCTTTGATCAACACGAAGCTTTTTGCGGGTGCATGGAATGCTCTTATGACACCTATTGACAGGAAGAGAGCCCAATTGTCTACCTCTTGGACAAGTCTATGAAGGCAGGTCTCATGACTCCGTGGATTAAGAAATAAGAGATAGAGTACCCTAAGAAGTTGTAGGACTTTAATAAAACATGATGAAACATGCTTTGGATAATTCTTGCTTTCGTGTTACATATTTTGTTACCTAACTTTGTTATACTCCTTTGCGACATTCTTTTGATATTATTCAGTGTTATTTCCTTGGATTTTGGAACCATATATTCCTTAACCTATTATTGAATTGTTCTTTGCTCTTGATTATGACATTTTGTGTATTTATTATTATTGATGATGTAACTGAGGATCTTGTGGTTGCCGATCACACCCATAGGTTGTCGGACGGGTTTGATATGGCGGGTGGGGGCGTGACAACGTCCACTCACCTGTCAATGACAAGAATGTTCTCTAAGAGTCCAAGTAACCCACAAATGAAGGATGCTAACAAGCTACAAGAACCCTAGAAAGCATATAGATTAAATTAGGTTTAAGTTGAAGACCAAACCACACATAAATCGGATCAAACTTGCACACCTGTATAGGGGCTGCAAGTCAAAGCTCACTAGGGCCTGTCGATGGCCTTGACCAGCTGCCCCCTAGGTGCAAATCAAAAAGCCTAATCTCAAGCCCATTTCGAAATCCTAACTTTTGGGGACTTTTAGGGCATCAATGGAACGTAGTAATGTCCCAAAAATACCTTCTAAACACTTAAAAAAATCTCAAATAAAAAAGCCTCAATTTGGTTCTCAAAGGGTTGCCACATGTGTTTTTGAGATGATGAATCGGTCTTAAATGGAAGGGATAGCATGATCCATTACTGAAAGAGGTTGGGAAACACAATGGGGAACCTAAACAACTAATCAATTCATACCCATTACCACAACCACCACCATTATTGCATCAACCATCTCAAGTAACATAAAGGAATAGTTGTAAAAAGGGGTTTTTGGAGTCTTTTTACCTCAACACACGATTACTTTTGTGGTTTGTACTTCGACACTGCCATACATGCAAAGATTCCACCCAACTCCAAGCTTTTCTCCTTTCCCAAGCTCTCAGCCTCCAAAGAACATAAACAATTCGTTTATGAGGTTAGAGATAAATAAAACAAGGTTTCTAAACTTGAAAACCCGAAGATGCCCTTTTATGGGTAGGGGTGGTCATTAGTTTGATCAACCGTCCTCGACCAACTGCCCCTATAACTTCTTCATATGAATCCTCTAAACGTGCTTGATTCAATGGTATACTTTACCTTGCCATTGGGGGTCCTATTGCATTGGTTTCCATGCATGCCAAAATCTCTTTTTTAAGCTTTCTGAGTTGATTTTCTCCCTCCTCTTAAAATCAATTAAGGTGGTCGGGTCATCATCTATCTCGTCCAAGTCCATAAGTTCACTTCCCAAACTCTTGGGCTCAACTTGATGGTCCAAAATTGCCTTCTACTAGCACTAAGGGTACGCAGACTTGAAACGATGGGTAATCGGGTTAGGATTTTAGGGAATTTCACAATGGGTGGACAACTTAGGGTTAAACCCAACTCCAGATTTGTTGAGATCGAAGGTGATGAGATGCTCCTCTAGCTGATGCGACCCAATTGTAGGCTCTTCCTTTAAAGTGTCGCCAGCATCCACGAATAATAGGCAGGCCACACTGGGGCATATTTCTTGTACGCTACTATGGAAGAAGAGGGGGAACTTTTTGGTAGCATGAGTAAGGTGGGGAGATGCATGGGTGAAAATGGGCTTAAGGTGGTGCCATCCTAACAAAGATGAAATGGGGTTGTGGGCTGGACTTTTTTCCTGACGGTAGCTTTCTCAAACTAAAGAAGTAATTTACAAAAGATACCCGTTTGAACTTGACTTTAAGTGTCGACAATAGCTTGGCTAGTTCATCGAGCAAATCGATGTTGTTGCTGCTGTTGATTCCTTGTTCGACAAAGATTGTATTTACTCCGAAGTATAAATCGATAGATGGAGGAGATGGGAATGGAGCATGGTAAGGGTACATCATACGGTGGAAGTTGTCCCAATGCTAGAATACTAGGTTTTGAAGAACAAAAAGATGTGCTTGGGAGGTAGAGGGTGAAGTGATTTTTGACTTAAGACTGAGAAGGAGGAGAATTGGGTTGTTAGGGAGGGTGCCAGTTTGGACAAACTCAACATTCCCCTAGAGCCAACATGTTGGGAAATAACCAGCGAGTTCAGAGCCTACCTAACTATAAGTGGTAGAAGAACCAGGGTCCATGAGATTGGGTACAAGTATATTACCTTTGGAAGGAGTGACTTAATGTGTGAGATCACTTGGGGAAGAGGATTCTCCAGTGATGGTGTTCATCGGTTTGCCGAGGTAGGGGAAGTGCTCAAAAGCACCACGGTGAGATGCAATTGGGTCTAGGATGACCATCTGTGGGTAGCGAGTGTCAGCAAACAGCAAAAACATCACTTATCTTGGGACCCAAAACGCTTTTCACCAAAAATATCTTTGAAATTCTCCAATTAATTAACTACAAAAATCAGGCACCTTCATTCTAAATCTTTCATCTAAGTTGTATGTATGAAGAGACAAATTAATCACAAAGATTCCTCTTCATGATTAGTGTTGCTTAATTACCAATCATCCTAATTATTGTGGAATCACAGAGTACAAAATTACTATTAAATTTCAACCTTGACTGTTAGCAGTACATTGCTGCGCATTAAATGCAGAGGATACTAGGATACTGAGGTTAAGAATATAAAGAGGACAAAGGGCAAAAGCCCAGGCAATTCAAAGTAGGACCACTTTTCAAAAAACAAAAAAAAACACCTAATGGAATAATATCACAGAAAAGCCAATCTCTGATTAATGCAGCTAGCTTACCAACTTATCTGCTTCTTCCCACAGACATCTTGCATCTAATGAAGACATTCTTCCTCCTTTTCTCTTTTTTACCATTTGCAACTCTATACAGGTTTGAGCAACACGAGTTACAAAAGAATTGGAATATCATTTTCCAACAACTCAAAACTTAACAGTATGAATCCTACCAAGCTCCCCACACTCATTCTCAGCGCACTCTACCACATTTTCCAGTTTCTCCTGATTAATGACATGAGAATCCTCACATTCTAGGAACCATTTGATGCAGAGCCAAAGTCGTTTGACATACACTCCGACATTTGTTCACATTTTCACTGTTAAAACCCTTAAAAGTTGAGCTACCTGGAAATCAAGTTTCTTCCCTTTCATCCTCTCATCGAGAAGGGGTTCTACTTCCTCTAGATGAACTCAATTCTAGCACAGTGACAGCCAGCAGTACAAGCTGGATCGCAGACTGTAGCAAGATCTTGACCTTCATTCAGTACAGGGAAGACCTGCCGCAGACCACCGCTGACAGGTGCGACCCTTTTTAATAACACAAGACTATTACCAACAGAGAATAATATCATTGAATAACAACCAATACAAGAATTTAAAGGATGTCCCCACCCCCTTATAGCCAACCTCATTAACCACAAAAGCAAGTATTACGCATCACATATGTATATTCATAAGAATGTAAAATCCAACAGCAGAAATCAAAACCTGTTAGAATTTTAGCACCTGTAATCAACCTAAGGACTGAGAGAAAATTTAGAAAGAGCAAGAAGAATAGAAGAAGATTGAAGAAGAAGAGAGAGAGAGAGAGAGAGAGCATGTATGTGTTTTTGACTCCTTCCTGAAACTTTATTTGTAATGTAAAATCAAAACATAGTTCAAGAAAGTTTCCTAAACTGAGTTACAACAAAAAAAGAAAATTACATATTGCATAAAATTTCACAAATCTACTAAAAAGGAAAATATCATAGGGAGCTTACTTGTCAATCAATCAATACAAATAATAGAAAGTAACTAAAAAATAGAAACAAAAGGAAAATAGAAAGCATTCACAAAAGAAACTCTAGGCTGCTACTTCAAAACTACTGCACCAAGGCAACAACTCCAAGACTTCTCTGCGACACTAAATGTAGTGATCACCACCACACCCTCTTTCAATCCCAATCTGCACTATCCAATGACTTCTCTCTGATTGGATTCACTAATAGCACAGGGATCAAAGGCTTAAAAGGTGGATTGATGATTTTCTCACAAAAATCTTTCCTGGTCTGTCTTGTACATGCTGACAACCATCTACTGGTTATCTCGGGGATCCTACCCTCCCCCTGGACTGCAGTTTTTGTCTACGCACCACCTAAATACACGGAAAGGGTTATCTTTTGGGAGAATTTGGACAACTATCTTGACTCGATCACCAACTCCGTTCTTCATTGCTGGAGATTTCAATAAAGTAATCTTCGCTGATAACAAACTGGGGGGCAACTTCAAGATCACCCCCGCTTTGCAATCATTCCTAAAATTGGTGGACTCTCACTCCCTGTTGGAGGTGAATGCCCCAGGATCCTATTTTACCTGGACCAACCGTCAAAAACCTCCCAAACTCATCAAGGAGAAACTGGATCACGTCTTCCTCATCCCGAACTGGCTTGGCCTTTTCCCGACTACTCATACCCGAAGACTCCCTGCTTCTTGCTCTGACCATAACCCAATTCTCATCTCTGTGAGGAACCATAAGCGAATGGGGAAAAAACTCTTTCACTAACAAATAGCGTGGCACCTCCACCCCAGTTTCTCAAAAGCTGTTTCCTCGAACTGGGATGCTAATAGAAGTGAACCTTTGATAGGCAAACTTGCTAACCTCTCTAGATTCCTCTCTGCTTGGATTACTTTATCTTTTGGAAATGTAAATGAACTTTTTCACCGTCTTACCTGTGAAATCGACTTTCTGGAATCCACTGATTTCCCTGACTACCCGTTGATAAAAGAAAAAAAAGATCTCCTTTCTTGGGCCCTAGATGAGGAAGAATTCTTTTGGTTTCAAAAATCTAGAACCCAATACATCTCCGCAGGTGATAGAAATACTAGATTTTATCACCTCAACTCCAAAATCAACAATCATAGAAGGAAAATCGAGTCCGTTGTTCATCAGGGAACGACTCTTACAGAACCCCACCATATTGCCTTTGCTTTCTCCCAACACATGAAAGAGTTGTTCTCCACGTCTAACCCTTTGGACACTTCATTCATTCAAAACCTTTTCTCCCCTCTGAATGGACTTGAGAACCCGGAGTTGTTAACATCTATACCAACCATAGAGGAAATTAAATTGGTTGTCTTCTCGTTGGGACCTTACAAAGCACCGGGAAGTGACGGAATCAATGCTTTTATCTTTCAAAAACATTGAGATATAGTTAGCATTGATATCATGAACTTTGTGGAATCCTTCTTCACCCAAGGTACCTACCCTGGGGAACAAACCATACCCTTCTTTGCTTCGTACCAAAAAAGGATAATGCCCGGGCAGTGACAGATTTCAGACCCATAAGCCTTTGTAACGTCACTTACAAAATCATTGCCAAAACCCTTGTCCTACGGCTTAAGCCTTTCCTCAAACATATAATCTCTCCCCTACAAGGAGCCTTTGTTCCTAAGCGGCAAATCACTGAGAATATCTTCCTTGCACATGAAATCTTCCACTTCTTGAACAAAACAAAAAGCAAAGGAGGATATGTTGCTCTAAAACTCGACATGTCCAAAGCTTATGATCGAGTCGAGTGGAAGGCAATCACTGATTTGCTCTCGTTCCTGGGTTTTAGTCAAACTTGGTGCAACTTGGTCTCTCAGCTAATTAGTTCGGCTACTTACTCAGTCAAAATAAATGGTAGCCCCTTTCAGTGGTTTACAGGATCTAGGGGAATTCGTCAAGGGTGCCCTTTAAGCCCGTACCTTTTTCTACTCATCATGGAAGTCTTGTCCAGGATCCTCAATGAGTATAGGAGGCTCAACATGTTCAAAGGAATCAAAATTGCAAAAGACGCCCCGGAAGTATCTCACCTCTTCTTTGCGGATGATACGTTCCTCTTTTGTAGAGCGGAAAAGGAGGACATTCTCACAATCAAGGCAGCCTTGGAGCTTTTCACGGACATCACCGGCCAACAAATTAGCTTCAAAAAAAGTGGGGCGTTTTTCAGCAGAAATGTTGTCACAACCACAAAACCCAAATCCTGTCGATTCTGGGAATCTCGGAGATGAAAAAAGATGCCCTCTACCATGGAACCAACCTTTTCCCAGGAAAATCCAAAACAAGAAATCTCAATTTCATCCTGGATAAGATTAGAAACCGGTTTGCATCATGGAAAGCCTCCAGCCTCTCCTTTGCAGGAAGAGAGGTACTCATAAAATCTGTCCTTCAACCATTATCCCTCTATCATATGCAATGCCTCAGATTTCCAAAACTATCTGCAAACAGATTGACTCCCTCTGCCAAAGATTCTGGCTAGGCAACCCAACAAAAACAAAAACCCGACTCTAATCTCTTGGGACAAGTGTTGCAAACCAAAACCTCTGGGAGGTCTAGGCTTCAAAAAAATGGAGGACATCAACAAAGCTTTGCTTCTCAAGCAAGGATGGAAGCTGTTGAATGAACCTACATCTCTGTGGGCAAACATCTTAAAGGCTAAATATTTCCCTAAATCCACCCTGTTCAATCCCAAAGTAAGATATAAAAGCGGTTCTTGGCCGTGGCAGAGCTTGCATAGTATCACAACCGACCTCCAAAAAATGCTGAGCAGAAATGTAGGGGACGGTTCCAACACTTCATTCTGGTACGACCCCTGGCTACCAGGAGCAAAAGTGTCAAAGAACTGTTTCCAGCACACAATATCTGGATGCATGATACAACAGTTGCTCAAATGTCACAATACATAGCCACCAACAGGGAGTATCTTTTGAACTTCAATCTCCCATCTTTCCCACTCTCACTATTCAATCTTAATCTATCACAGGACTCATGGCAATCCCGCATCTCAACAAATGGAGACTTCTCTGCCAAATTGGCTGGTAAGGCGCTGACGAAACAAAGGTATGAAACAATGACAAACGAGTTTGCAACATGGTGGAGAACTTTCTGGAAGATGTGAATACACCCCAAACTCAAATCCTTCTTTTGGCGCTTACTAAATGAAGGGCTACCAACAAAAGCAGTGGTTTCCCAATGGAAGATGATAAATGACAGATGCGAACTATGCAACAATAAGACAGAAACAACCTGGCACATCTTCATCTCATGCGAATGGACGAAGAGAATCTGGGCAGCAGGACCCCTAGGCTTGCGAACAGAACAACTAGCACAACAATCAATCCTACATCTGTGCAATCATCTGCTAATTGGTCTCCAACCAGACATGCAAAAAATAGAGTGGTTCTTCTCAGTTTTTGTGACCACGTGTTACTTCATCTGGAAAGAAAGAAATAATGCAATCTTTGGAACAACCAAACCCAACCCCTACAAAATTTTGCAAAACATAACAAAATGGCTTCTAGACATAAAGTGCTCACCATGCATAAATGATGATACAAATAGCAATATCCAGGAACAGACAACAAATTGTAGTATAATTACTAATGAAACCATTTTGCTTTGTGCAGGGGTTCATAACAAATCACTAGACATTAGCGGCTGGAGTGCGGGGATTATGGAACGAGGAAAAATCGTATGGACAAGTGTAGGAAGCATGGCAAAAAGCAATTCAATGGAGGCAATAGTGAAGGCGATGAAGGAAGGGCTGAAATACTCCAATCAAATTCAAGAAGTCTGGATCAATGACGGAGCAATCACCCCTAGCTTCTTTAGCCCTCCCAAAAACAACTGGCCTATCCATCAAATAACTGACTTGGTAGATATTAAATCCAAATTAACCCATGCAATTTTTTGTAATTATAAATCCCCGACACTACTCAACTTTTTTGATACATTGGCTACAAGGAATATTGGTAGCAACAGCTGGAACCTAACCCTCAACCATAATGAGGCACATGTATCTTGTTTTAATCAGTAATGATAGATTGGTTTTTTTCTTTGATAAAAAAAAAAAAAAAAACTCCAAGACTTGCGCACCAAGGCAACATCTCCATAACTTGCGCAAATCTCAACACTCTACTTAACTAGAGTATACACAAAAAAAGCTCCAGTTTAGACAACTAATAATAAATTTTAAAGGCAACACCCATTTTGGAATAACAAGAACATATATTAAAGGTCCATCATCTCAAACACAAGTAGCAATAGCAAGCACCGATGAACACTACGAGAACTTCACTCACAAGATAATCAACATCAACTTTTTAAAATAACAAAAAAAAAAAAAAAAAAAAAAAAATCCTTTAATTCCTTATGTTAAATGAACCATCCAATAATGAGAACAATTAACAATATTGAAGACGAACAAAATCCATATGTATTGCAGCATCAAAGGCACTATCTAAATAATGCCAGTAATAAGGAGGAATCTTTACACTAATAGATAAAAATTGTAGCTCCAATGTATTAAAATCTATTGATACAACCTTTTGCAAGACGACAAAACCAATAGGTAAATGTATGGGTAGGTAAATATATTATTGATTACTGTAGACCACGTAGGTAGGTAAAAGGCAGTATATGTTACTGTGAACCAAGTAGGTAATGTAGTATAGGTTACTACAGACCAAATATATATAGGTAAAGGAAGTATAAGTTACTACGACGAAGTAGATAGGTAAAGGTAGTATAGGTTACTACGGACCGAGTATTTAAGTAAAAGTAGTATAGGTTACTATGGACCAAGTAGATAGGTAAATATAGTATATGCTACTACATACCAAGTAGGCAGGTAAAGGTAGTCATGTAGATAGATGTTATTGTAGAATACCATCTTAGGAATATAAAATATATTCAAAAATAATACTCTTCAAAAAACTTGAGTAGATATAAACTAAGACTCCAATCTCTGCCTCACGTATAACATTACATGTGGACAAATAATGATGGCAAATTACCAATATTTCAAAATCTCAGTTGAGGAACCACTTGGGTACTTTTAAGGAATCATTATAATAGAAAATTAAAAACCAACAACATCAACTCAAATAGGATAGCAGCAAAAATAGTAAACCACTTAGCAATAAGGGAAGACCAACCAATATTAGAGGAAGAGCGATAACCAATAGAATGTCCCAGAGACCCAAAAATTAGCAAATTAACTCAAAAGGAAATTATTGCAAAACATCATTAATATAATATTCCATCTTCCAGAAGAATAACACCATTGCAAGTCGATTCTAGTAGACAGAGAAGAAAGAAAAAATGGGGCTTTAGTAGATTCAGCTAAGTAGGGCAACAATAAAATGTCAAAAGAATTTTCAAACAAGTAGCTGTTATCACTCGAAACAAACAATGGCAGCAGTAAAATGTCAAAAGAATTTTCTCAAGTAGCTATTATCACTCGAAACAAACAATGGCAGCAATACGGTATCAATATATTCCCCCCCCCTTTTTTCCATACCATAAACTCTCAATGAAACAGTGGTAGCAGCATATAACTTGCAACCTAATTCAATACACCACAATACACCATCAACATAACTTTTCAGAGTACAAAAACTCAATAAAACAGGGGAACCAGTACTATATCTTGCACCAAAATGACATACGGCATTGGCAGTTCTTCAAACATAAAACCAATTGAAGAGCCGTAGTAGTTGAAGAAATCACATGAAACAAATTTCATATGCGCAATAGAGGCAATCCAGAGAAGTAAAACATAATTGATTGAAAGCAAAATAGATGTTCAGGTTTGCAACGAGGTGTAT
The DNA here is from genome assembly GCF_041222555.1 of Hakea prostrata. Classification (NCBI taxonomy): domain Eukaryota; kingdom Viridiplantae; phylum Streptophyta; class Magnoliopsida; order Proteales; family Proteaceae; genus Hakea; species Hakea prostrata. Next base: position 27,302,030 of record NC_142600.1, on the reverse strand, counting down.
CAGATTAATAGGTCTACTTGTGTCTAGAAAACTTCACTAATTTCTAGATTTTGCAGTAACGGTAATAGCAGGCATATAAATCACTTTATGAATTGTAAAGAAGTATCTAATATATCATTAATGCAACAAGAGGTGGTTGCGCACCAGATTGAAAGGAAAAAACAAAGAATATTGAGAGAGAAGTAGCAGTCCCTAAGCTGATTAAACTGATTCTGATACCATGTTAGAATTTTAGCACCTATAATCAGCCTAGGGATTGAATGAAAATTTAGAAAGAGGAAGAAGAATAAAAGAAGAGTAAAGAGGAGAGGTGTTAAATCAAATGTGTTTTGCCTCCCCCCTAGTACTTTGTTTATAATGTAAAATCAAATCTTAATTTATGAAATTTTCCTAAACTGAATTATAACAAAAAAGAATATTATATATTGCATTAAATCTCCCAAACCTACTAAAAATGAAACTATCTTAGGGAGATTACTCGTTAATAGAAAATAACTAAAATAGAAAGTATCCAAAAAGGAACTCCAGGTTGGAGCTCCAAAACTTGTGTGCCAAGGCAACGATTTCAAGACTTGCGTGCCAAGGCAACATCTCCATAGCTTGCACAAATCTCAACAAAACCATACACTAGCACCCAAAAATTTATATATAGGAATTTAAAGCCAATAAAGATGGGCCAATATTGATGTGAAGAATGGGAGAAAGACCACCACTTGCCACATGCACCCTGCAAAAACAGATTGCTTTGAAATTCCTTCTCCCCCTACAAAATAAAAATGCCGCTAATTAATGCCTCCACATCCTTTAATTTGACTCGCAAGAACCATACAACTGAGTAATATAACCTTCGTGGCAGAATAGAGAAAGAATCAAACCCTTTAACCAAGCTTTTTCAAATAGACCGTTTAATTATTGGATCTCAAATGCTAATGCCTTCCTTAATGATTCTACATAAAATCAAAAGCACCAAGTTTACAATCATGCTCATTTGAATGTGTTCTTTTTTATCCTCCAAAAATACATTATAGTACTATAATCCTATAACCAGGAATCAAGGTTTGACAAGGCCAGCAGAGGACCAAGTTCATGCATTTCCTTGATGCAAAAATCACTAAAAGCGTGACAATTTTTAGATATTCTAGTAGCTTGCGACTTTAATAAGGCAAGAAAATAGAGACAAACGAAAAAAGTAAAATAAAATAAATGAAGAAAAAGCAAAGAGGGAGAAGAAAGTAAAAAGGAGAATATACTAGAGGGTAGGAAAGCTCAATAGAGAGTAGAGGGGGCAGGGGTGTAGAGTTGGGCAGGATAAGCACAGCCTTCACTCAACTAGGACACATCCAAATTTTGCAAGGGGGTTGTATTGAAATATATTCTCCAATTCCAATAGTCCACGAATACTCTTTAAGCCCATATTGTTTCCCCTTCCAATCACACTACAAACATGAAAGGGTTAAGCTCTAACATATAAGAATTCTAATTATGAATTGTAAATAGAATAGAAACTTAAACATAATAAATGGAAAATCGAAAATGGAAAAAAAAAATTAATAATAAAAAAAATTAAAAAAAAAAAAGAAAGAAAAGAAAGAAACTTTTGTTTTAGAATTATTTCAATTGAGGCAACTTAGGGTTTCATTGTGCCAAGTGTGTTTGTGGGACCCTAAATCTACTTTTATTTTTGAAATTGAGACCATATTTTTCAAGTTATTGAAGAGTCCTAATTAGGTTGGAATTCCCAAGTAACAAGGGGTTCCCTTAGTTACAGTCAACTTCCTATAAGGATTCTGTAACTACTTCTATTTTTAAATTTGAATCTTTCTAGAATAAAATAGGATAAGAGTATTTGTGATGTAAACTATTTCAGGGGCATTAGAGGGCCTAGGATTACCTTTCTCAGACCCTATATCCCCTAATCATACCAGCAGTATTTAGGTCATTTTTGTGGAGTCGACGGTTAGGGTGACATTGGGTCCAACTTGTTATTGGGACACTAGATCTAGTTTCATTTTAAAATTTGAGTTAATATATTGTGAGATATTGATACCATACCCCTTGATTCCTAGGTTGGGTGGGAATCCCCAAGTTTCAGCTTTGCTTCCCATTAAGATTCCATAGCTACTCTTTGATTCCTTCCCTTGAATCTGCAAGATGAAGGTAGAAAAAGGAGTCTAGAGAGTTCAGTCCCAAAGTAGTCTAGTCTTAGCCCTACGCCCTAAATTGAAGGACCCACTACAAAAGTTCAACCTGAAGTCAAGCCCCTTCCAATCCAAGAAGAATTAAAGCCAAAAGACCAATAAGTTCTACAAATAGAGGGCAGCTAACTATACAGGTCAGACCGAGCCTCCTCACCTAGATAGAAGGTCATCCTCATCCAGTTAGAAGCTTCCTCCAGAGTGTGCTAGAAAAGATTGACAAAGTTACCCTCGGGAGTAAAAGATCAATTAGCCAAGGTGTCCCATCCAAGAAGGGGAGTTCCCCAACTTTCACCCACCAACTTCTGATCAAGAAAACCCATAGCCACCACCAAAGGCAAACCCAGGAGATGCCAACAAGAAGCTAGCCTTCTTGGACCAATATCAATGTCCTAGAGAGATTACAAAAGTATAGCTGATATCCATGACTCCTACAACTACTTTAAAAGAGTCCAATGGTGACCCTAAGGTTAGAATAGTGAGGACCAAAAGGAGACTCTAGTCCTTGAAGTCCAAAATATGATAATCTACAAAGGTGCCCTCACAGAATGACAAAGCATGGTCAATTCAGCAAGACAAATTAAGAGTTTTAAGGAAGTCCCCACCCTATTGGAGAATCCTCATGTCTTTAGTACCATAGAGAAGACAATGTTGCCCCCATACATCAGGGCTCTACCAACCCCTATTCCTTGCAAGACAGGCCCTTCTTTGGGTCTAAAAATATGTCTTAGAATAGATGTTACCAGGATTTTCCAAGTTCTAGCTACTATACTAATAGAGGTGGTGCCATTTCACTAACTTTCATCTTTCCTCCTTAGGCTTTTGATTAAAAGGCCCCTACCCCATCCGCACTAGTTCTAATATACCAAAGTTCTGCCTTGAAGTAGTATTCTTTTATGTTAAAACATCAAAAGACATTAAGATAGACAGTTACATAGTTCGTTCATGCGACAGGTTGTTGCAAAGTTTTTCTAAGTAGGGGGGATTTAAATATAGCAACATCAGCTTTAATACAAACCGATAACTGTAGCAAAATGGGGATAAGATTAACATGCCAATTTTAAATCTTTAGTTGAGGAAAATTTTGAAATATGCTAATGAAAACCTAATAATATTTCCCAAAAATTCATACAAGAATGCAAGAAATAACAAGATAACACTGGTTTTTATGGTGCCAGTCACCCCCCACACCTCACGGTGTTCCCTCAGCCTACGGCTGCCCACAAGAACTCTCCAAAATTCGATGATCTTCCTTCCCTCTTTCCCTCTATTTATTATTTCAAATAACCCTAACCAACCCTCATTCCACAAGGCCTCTCATCCTAGGGTCCTAACACTACCGACCCCTTGAAAATCACCTTGTCCTCAAGGTGATGGAATTGTTGAAGTTTAGTCGTGTGATGGTGCCGCATAACCATAAGTAAATCAAAATCATCCTCCTAGGCTGAATAACACACCCACTGCTCAAAATCAGACTTGGAGCGTTTTTTTTTTTTTTTTTGCCTGCAACGAAATTAATCCCCATCGCACCACTGCATCTCAAGGAGCCTGCGTGCAGCTGTTGGAAGAAGATGGATTTTCTTCAACCGCTGCAGCCCCAACCTTGCCGCCTCCCTTTCTATTATGAAGTTCAGAGGTTGAAGACGATGGTTCCCCAACTTGTTGGTTCGGTTGGACCATTTTCTGGCAAGTTCTTGGTTCAGGCTTGGTTTGGGTTTGGGTTTTGACCCGTTTGAGTTATTTGGGTTTAAAGTAACGCTGAAAAGGCTTGGATTTTGGGTATACGAAATGGGCCAGGCCCATGAGTGATGATGAAAAGGAGTAAGGTCCAAATACTTAAACCCATGGGTGAAGAGTAATGAGCTGATCGTTGGTTTAATTGTAGGGATTAGGTTTTGGGTTATGAAACTGTAATGGGCCCAAAATAATTCTATTAAATGGGCTAGACATGAACACTTAAAATCATGGGTTAACAAATATGGGTTGGATATTGAGTTAATGAAATACGATGGGCTGGGGATTAATGGAATGGGCTGGGCCCAAGGGGGTTTCTTAGGAAAACGTACGGCCCAATCTTTGAACTTGGATCTCTTGGGCTCTAAATCTGATTCTAAGCATACCTGAATTGGGCCCGAATTAGAAGCTCCTTGGCCCTTAATGTTTGAACCAAACTGATTGAGCGATTTGGGTTGAGCCGAACCAACCTAAAAAACCCTAAAACTCCACCGTCTTCTTCCTTTCCTGCGAATAGAATTTTTGGCCGCCTGCAACTTGCCATCGATTGTACCTAGCCTCCTTCTATGCTTCTTCACTTCACTGCATCTCGATTTTATAGCAGAATATTGCTCCTCCACTCTGGTTTGGTAGGTATCTTCACTCAATCCTATCTTCATCTTTTTGCTCCACGTTTGGTGATGCGTGACTTCCGTAGCCGGCAGTACTTCATCCTTCATTCGATACTTCTCAACCTAGTTGTTGTCTATCTCCAAATTTGATGTCTGTTGTCTCCCGTCACTAAACTCACACCTCAGTGCTTCTTTGAATCATGTCGAAGAAAATGCCGTCCAATTCTTGTGATAGATCCAGTCAAGTGTCTCTCCTTCCAGATGTTGGATCGCTACCCCCAACCACTGCTCTTCCTCGATCTGGTTCTCCCAGCAGAAGAGAAGAACCTCTAAAATCCATCTCTGAATTCCTCCTTCACCAGAAAACGAAGGCAATGATCACCTCCTTGGATCGTTACAGCTCTGATGCCAATTGATGAAACCCTAATAATATTTCCCAAAAATTCATACAAGAATGCAAGAAATAACAAGATAACACTGGTTTCTATGGTATCAGTCACCCCCCACACCTCACGGTGTTCCCTCAGCCTACGGCTGCCCACAAGACTCTCCAAAATTCGATGATCTTCCTTCCCTCTTTCCCTCTATTTATTATTTCAAATAACCCTAACTAACCCTCATTTCACAAGGCCTCTCATCCTAGGGTCCTAACATATGCCTTCATCATTATAGTATATTTCCTCTAGTTGAACTCTTGCTTGAGTAGCAAAATGGACTCCTTGTTGCATTCCATAAACAGTAGCTTGTAATCTTGTCCCTTGTTGATTAAACCCTTTGATAAAGTATTGTATTTTGGCATCCAAAATTACTGCCACACTCCAAGCTACTCTGTCTAAATCTGCCTTGGATCCTGCTTGAGTAGCAAAATGGACTCCTTGTTGTATTCAATAGATAGTAGCATGCAATCTTGTCCTTTTGTTGATAAACCCTTCGTTAAGGTACTATATTTTTCCATCCAAAATTACCCTCCACATCCAAGCACTCCAAGTTGTTTTGCCTAGATTTGTGTTATGTACCCTTCTGGCAGCCACACATCAACTGTTAAGGACATTTCCACACCAAAAATTTCCAAAATATCCAACTAGAAGCATTCCAGCACATTCATCAGGAGATGAATGCTTTCAAGAAGGGGAGTATTGATGTGAACATACACTAGCTTTGGTTGAACCCCAAAGTGGGCCCTAAAAACACCCAAACATGCTAACCAAACTGTATTCCAAGGGTATTTTGGTCATTTTTCAGCCCTTCTATGGCTCAAAAAGGGTCTCGTTGGAACCCCCTCGTTCCAAGGTTATGGAAATTGAAATAAAGAACAATATAATCACATGAAATTTGAAAGGAAAACCACGCTCCCTATTTTAATACCATTGCATGTGTCAATCTAATACTCCAACAAATATCTTAAGATTCCAAACTTGACCTGAAGAGAGAACAAATTTAATAGGTCAACACTAACTTCAGCGCTCAGAATTTTAAACTTAAATAGATATCAAGATAAAGTTTTAAGAAAGAGGCACAAACATGATTTAACAAACAAGAAACCCCTCTAGTCCCATACCCGCATGCTCAATAATTATTTACTATGCTTTATTGTCTCTAAATGCACCAGTCTGCGCATCTGGGAATCGTAATGCAAACAATTCAAACAAATGAAAAGTCGTATTTTTAAGAAATAAGAAACCACAAAAACGAAAAACGAAAAAAAAAATACTTTAGTCCATAGATGTTGAGATTGAGATCTGTTTAAACAATGTACATAAGCCCATATGCCACCAAAAAAGGGGTATTCAGTGCACTGTAACTCCCACCATTGCTAGGGCTAGAGACGGTCAAAACAAATTTGGCATTCCCATGCTATCCCAAATAGGTTGTGTAACTAACAAGGCAACAAAAGATTATATTTACAGATTCAATAAACTATCACATAGATACATATAATTATCCTATGCAAAATAGATCCACTCAAAATCATGTCCTTAATTCACACACAAACTTGAACTAAATTCAGTTAAAATCTGAACACAAATAATTAGACAAATATTATTGAACTGATACTCACTAAAATAGAGGAAAATCAAATCAACTCACATAATGCTGCAATAGATATGCATACTCACTCTCTACAGCTGGGGATATCATGTCCTTGATACACAATCAATCATTAACAATAAATAAATGCAACAAAGAAGTGCTCATTTAAAAACCATTAAACTAATTGAAAACCAAAAGCAAATCACTTAATAAATTAACAATCATTAAGTATGGGATACACACAATTTATGAAGTTTGGGAGAAAGATCACGATCTTTCCACTAAAACTGATCACTCGTAGATTCCTTTCTCCCCACAATATGAAAAATACCCCCAGTTAATGCCATGCACATCCTTTAAATTCACTCATAAGAATCATGCAACCAAATAGCATCTATATAGGTATGAAGTAAGACTTTTATATCTCAAAAATAGATAAAGAATAAACCCCTTTGACAAAGCTTTACAAATCAATAGTAGACTTAGGTTAATGCAACAACTAGACAAGTGGTTAGAAACTAAGAGGAGTGGACAATGCAAGACGATATAAGGTTAAATCATGACACCATACCTACTTTGTGGTGTATATCCTATGATTTTAGACAACAACAATAATTTCAACAATAGCACATTCAATAACATAAAATTTCATAAGGCTAACAAAAAAAAAAAAATCCAATCCTTAATGATATCAAAACACATGACTATTTCATTCTCTTAAACATATGATGTATGAATACCAACTTTGAGATTCATCATAGTGGCAAATACTTATGATACCTAACCTAGAGAGAAACCGTATATGACCAAATCGAACAAAAACATCTATGACTCATTCTAAACTTGTTACCTAAATCCAAAATATATCCAAACGTAGAACACAAATAAGTTTCACGTCTTTGAGATTAACCATAATCCACCCTAATAGCACAGAGCAACCACAAACTAATAGACACATTGCTCACATCCACATCATAATAAAAAAATAAGGACAACAAAAGATTATAAAAAACCATCATATAAATACATATACTCATCTTTTGCAAAACGCATCCACTCAAAATCACGTCCATGATTCACGCACAAACATGAAGAGAATAATCCAGTGCAAGTCTTCACATAACTGACCTACTGACCACTAAACTAATGGAAGAACATATCGACTTGTATAATGTCACAATAGGAACACGTAACACACTCCCTGTTTCCAATACTATTGCACAAGTTAATCTAGAATACTTTAACAATAGATACTTAAGATTTAAAATGACTTGAAGAGGAAACAAATTCAATAGTTCAACACCAACATCAGCATTGTAAATATCAAAGTGAAGAAATATTAGGACATAATTTTACCAAAGAAGGAGAGACATGATTATTCGAACAAGAAGCTCCTCTAGTCCCATAACCACAAACTCATTAATTATTTACTATACAATAGTATCTCTAAATGCATAAGCCTACAAACGCCCATAATCATAATACAGCAATTGGGCATTTCGAACAATTAAATGAAAACATGTATTTCAATAAATAAGGAACCAAATAAATAGACAGAGAAAGATACTCTAGGCCATAGATGAGTTGAAATGAAGAATACACCAGAGATATATGTTAGAAAACCAAACAAATAGCTCGGAAAAAAAAATACTCTAGTCCGAAAATGAATTAGAATAAAGAAGACACTAGAGATATAAGTACCTAAACCCACATGCCATTATTGCTTGCGCAACAATTCAAAAGCCAACATGCCTACACAAAAATTCAAAAACTACACCAGCAAGAGTCCATGAAGTATAGTATCAAGGACAACATGACTTCATTAGTCAAATAAAGAAAACATATAACTACACACACTTTAAAAGGAAAACCACACTTTAGAATATTTCAACAATAGATATCTAAGATTCTAAATTTAACCTGAAGAATAAACAAAATCAATAGTTTAGCACCAACTTCAATGCTCTAAATATCAAATTTAAACAAAAAAGGATAAAATTTTAGGAGAGGAGGAAAAACATGTTTATCATAAGAAGAGCTCCTATATTGCCAAAAACCACATACTCATTGATTATTTACTATGGTTAATATCTCCTAATGCACTAGTCTACAAACACCAATAAATGCAATGCAAACAATTAGGTTTCTTATAGAACAAAGAAACCCCAGAATTAATAACCTCGACCCAATCACAAATAACCAACTTGCCTACACAACAATTCAAAAACTACACCAGCGAGAGTCCACGAAGTATAGTACCAAGGACATCATGACTTCAGTAGTCAAATAAAGAACACATGACTACACAAACTTTAAAAGGAAAACCACACACTATAATATTCCAATGACAGATATCTAAGATTCCAAATTTGACCTGAAGAATAAACAAAATCAATAGTTTAGCACCAAGTTCCAAAGCTCTAAATACAAAAAAAGGATAAAATTTTAGGAAAGGAGGAGAAACATGATTATCACAACAAAAGCTCCTCTATTGCCAAAACCACATACTCATTGATTATTTACTATAGTTAATATCTCCTAATGCACGAGTCTACAAACACCATGAAATGCAATGCAAACAATTAGGTCTATTATTGAACAAAGAAACGAGAACTCATAATTCAAGAAATAAGAAACCAAATAAATAGAGGGAAAATAAATACTCTTCTCCATAGATGAGTTGAGATGGAGCCAATAAAGATATTTATTAAAAAAATGTACATAAACCCACATACCACCTAAAAAAAGAGGAGTATTCAGTGGACTGCAACTCCCATCATTTCAAGGGCTAGGGAGGTTTAAAATAACCTATGCCTTCTCATGCTATCTCCAATAGGCTGTGTACAAATTAATACCATCAAAAGATTATTATACAAATAAATACATATACTTATCCTCCAAAAAATAGATGCTCTCATAATTATTTCCTTGATTCACACACAAACCTAAAGAAGAAAATATGATGCAAGTCTAAAGACCAAGAGCTAAATGAAAATTACCAAACTAAAGTAAACATCACTAAAATAAAGGAAAATCATATCGATTTGTATGGTGCAGCAATAGATATGCACATTCATTCTCTCGCAGTAGGGGATATCGTGTCCTTAATACACAAACAATCCTAATAAGAAGCAAATTCAACCAGAAAAGAATGCCTTTATAAAACCATTAAACCATTCAAAAACAATAAAGGATATCTTTTAATGAACTAATGATCGTTAAAATGGGATAAACCAAATTTATGAAGTTAGGTCCAAAGATCACTCACTACCCGGCCACATGCACCAGCCACAAAAATAAATCACCCAGAGAGTCCTTTTACTCTCTCTCTCTCTCTCTCTCTCTCTCTATATATATATATATATATATATATATATATATATATATAAATTAAAAAAAAAAACTAATTAATTCCCCTGCACATCCTTTGCTTTCGCACACAAGAATCATGCAACCATAAAGCACCCATAGTAATATGAAGTATAACTACAAGTCTGCAATGCAACTCAAAAATGGATAAAGAATAAAACCCTTTCCCAAAGCTTTACAAACCAATAGCGTACTTCAGGAGACACATCTACAATGCCAACGTGCTAGAACCATGTTTTATCTTGAAGTCAAACCATCTTGAAAGAAAATTGCAATTAATTAGTGTGTATAGATTGTCCACAACAACCAACGCTTTTGGAAGTACCTTGAACCAATACCACAACTCCTATTATTGCGATGGCAAGGGACAACCAAAATAAATTAGCATTCCCACGCTTTCTCGAATAGGCTATGTAATGAAGAAGGCAACAAAATTTTATATTTACAAATAAAATGTACAATTATATCAATAAATATACTTATCCTCTGCAAAAAAAGATCAACTCAAAATCATGTCCTTGATTCACGCACAAACCTAAAGACCTAAATTCAATGAAAATCTAAACACAAATAACTAGATGAAAATCACATTACTGAATCAATGATCACTAGAATAGCGAAAAATCAAATAGGCAAGCAAAAAGCACAATAGATATGCATACTCATTCTTTGCAGGAGGGGATACCATGTGCATGACACAACCAATCTTGAACAATAAGCACTCATTCAAAGACCATTGAACCATTTAAGAACCAAAAGAGAATCACTTAATAAATTAACGATCATTAAATATAAGATAAACAAAATTTATGAAGGTTGGCAGAAAGATCACGGCTTGGTCAGATGCACCCTTCACAAAAACAGATCTCTCAATAATTCATTTCTCCCTACAAAATGAAAAATACCCCTAGTTAATGCCCTACACAACCTTTAATTAGCATCCATACTAATATGAAGCATGACTGCCATTAACTAAAAAACAGATAAAAAATAAAACCCTTTGACAAAGCCTATTAAATCAACAATGTATTTAGGAGCCACAATTGCAATGCTAATGGGATAGAGCAATCATTAGTCCATATGTTGTCCACCACAAGCAATTCTTTTGGAACCAACTTGATCCAACAACTAGAAAAATGGATAAAAACTGATAAGGATGTATAACGTAAGATGATATAAGGTTAAATCAAGACGTCATACCTACTTTTTTATGTATATTCCTATGATTTCAGTAACAATTTTAATAACATGAAATTTTATAAGGCTACCAAGGAAAACATCCAATCATTAATGACATCAAAACACATGACCATTTCATATATGATGTACAAATATCAACTTTAAGATTCATCATAGTGGTAGATACCCGCGATTCCTAACCCAACGAGAAACCATATTCAATTAAATCAAACAGAAACATCCATGACTCATTCTGAATTTGTTACCTAAATACAAAATACATTCGAACGTAGAAACCAAAAAAAAGTTCCATGCCCTTGAAAATGATCATAATCCACTCCATATAAATAATTTACGCACCTTCAACCATTAGTACAGAGCAACCACAAACTAATAGACACCTTGGGCACATCCAAATCATAGTAACAAATAAGGACAGCAAAAGATTACGTTTACATAATAAAAAACCATCATATAAATACGTACTCATCTTTCGCAGAACGCATCCACTCAAAATCACGTCCATGATTCATGCACAAACCTGAAGAGAATAATCTAGTGCAAGTCTTCACATAACTGAACTAATGACCACTAAAATAATAGAAGATCATATCAACTTGCATAATGTCACAACAGGAACATATAAACCACTCCCTGTTTCAAATACTATTGTATAGGTCAATCTAGAATACTTCAACAATAGATATCTAAGATTCAAATTTTAACCTGAAGAGGCTCAACATCAACACTGTAAACATTAAAGTTAAAATATTAAGATAAAATTTTAAGAAAGAAGAGAAATGATTATCCAACCAAGAACCTCCTCTAGTCACATAACCACAAACTCATTAATTATTAACTATGAGATAATCTCTCTAAATGCATTAGCTTGCAAACACCAGGAACCGTAATACAACAACTAGGCTTATTAACGAACAAAGAAATGAAAAAAAAAAGTATTTTAAGAAATAAGAAACCAAATAAATAGACAAAAAAAGATACTCTAGTCCATAGATGAGTTCAACCGAAAAAGACACTAGAGATATACGTTAGCAAACCAAATAAATTGACGGAAAAAAGATATCCTCTAGTTCATAAATGAGTTGAAATGAATTACACTAGAGATATATGTTAGCAAAATTAACCTAAATCAACATCCCACCTAAAAAAGGGCATTCTATAGCAGCTCCCATTGTTGCTTGGGCTAGAAGGTTAAAAATAACTATGCCCTCCCCATGCTATCTCGAATACGCTATTTAATCAACAACGAAAGCAAAAGATTATAAATACACAAACAATACTAAACAAGAAGTAAATTCAATGGAAAAAAAGTCATTTTCATTTAAAATACATTAATCCCTGCAAAAAGCCAAAAGAAACTATCATAATGATTCAACGATCAATAAATGTGGCTTTAAGAAAAGGAGACTTCTTTTAAGAAATCCTTGTACCCAAGCCATTCCTAATCCGAGAATTAATAACCTCCACCCAATCATAAATAACCCACATGCCTAAGCATCAATTCAAATACCACATCAGTGAGTCCACGAATAGTAAGGACAGCATGACGGCAGTAGTCAAATAAAGAAAAACAACACAAACCTTAGAAGGAAAACCACACTCCCTGTTTCAAGTACTTTTCCACAAGTCAATTAGGAATATTCCAACAATCATATCTAAGATTCCAAACTTAAGCTGAAGAAGAAACAAATCAATAGTTCAGCACCAAATTCAACGCTCTAAATACTAAATTTAAATAGAAAACAGAAAAAAAAAATTTAGGAAAGGACAAACATGATTACCACAACAAGAGCTCCATTGTGCGCAAAACCACATACTCATTCATTATTTATTATGTGTTAATGTCTCCTAATGCATGAGTCTACAAACACCAAGAAAAGTGATGTAAACAATTAGGCTCATTACTGAACAAAGAAATGAAAACTCATATTTCTAGAAATAAAAAACCAAATAAACAAACAAATTAGAAATAATTCTCTCCATAGAAGAGTTGAGATGGAGCAGTCAAAAAAGAAATCTATTAAAAAAATTGTACAGAAACCTACATGCCACCTAAACAAGAAAGTATTCAGTGCACCGCAGCTCCCATCATTACTAGGGCTAGGGAGATTTAAAATAACATTTGCCTTCTCATGCTATCTCGAATATGCTCTAGATGATACATCAAAATAGATGGTATTCCAAATTGTATCTATAGATCGAGATTTGGAAGTCCATCTACGAAGGTTGCGCTCCCATCAAAGATGATGAATCAAGGCACAAAACACTAGCTTACCGATCCGATCGCAAATGGAGGTACCTGAAAAGTTTCTCAAAATCCAAGTCCAATCTCGCTCAAACCCAAAGGAACGCCTCGAACATGGCCATATGGAGGCAATGGCTCCCCAGATAGATCCTGGAGAAAGGGCAAGAGAATAAAAGATGCTTAAGGTTCTCCCTTCCTGACCAACAAAAGAAGCAGTTAGGATTTACAGGGATGTGGCGTCTAATGAGGAAGGATTGAGTATCAAATAGTAAGCAGTTAGGAAGGATATGTATATAAATAGATGTGGCGGCTTATTAGATATACATATCCCCAAAAAAATAGATACTCCCATAATAATGTCCTTGATTCACACACAGACCTAAAGAAGAAAATTTGATGGAAGTTTAAACACCAAGAAACTAGACAAAATTTACCGAACTGAATTAATTATCACTAAAATAATGGAAAATCAAATTGATATATATGGTGCGGCAACAAATATGCATATTCATTCTCCCGCAGCAGGGGATACAAACGATCCTAAAAAAAAGTAAATTAAACCAGAAAAAAAGCCCATTTAAAACCACTAAACCATTCAAAAACACAAAAGGAAATCTCTTAATGACTTATTAATCATTAAATATGGAATAAACCAAATTTATGAAGGTTGGTACAAAGATCACTGCCTGGTCACATGCAACAGCCACAAAAATAAATCACCCGAAAAATCCTTTCTACACTATAATATAAAAAATAAACCCCTAGTGCCCATGCACATCTTTGCTTTCACTCACAAAAATAATGCAACCAAATTGCACCCTTAGTAATATGAAGTATAATTGTTATATAACTAAAAAATAGATGAAAAATAAACCCTTTCACAAAGTTGTACAAGCCCACAGGGCACTTAAGGAGATAAAACCACAATGCCAATGTGCTAAAACCACGACTCATCATGAAGTCAATAGAGATATTTGTTAAAATAATGGAGTGTATACTCATAGACAAGTCGAAATGGAGACAATAGAGATATCTGTTAAAAAAATGCACATAAGCCCACATGTCACCAAAAAAAAAAGAAAAAGGTGTATTTGGTGCACCGCAACTCCCATTATTGCTAATGTTAGGGACACTCAAAATAAATTTAGCATTCCCATGCTATCTCAAATAGGTAGTGCAATGAAGAAGACCACAAAATCTTATACTTACAGACATGTACCATTGTATAGATACACATACTTATCCTCCGCAAAAAAGATCAACTCAAAATCATGTCTCGATTCATGCACAAACCTGAAGACCTAAATTAAATGAAAATCTAAACACAAATAACCAGATGAAAATCACAATACTCAATTAATAATCATTAAAATAGACAAAAATCAAATAGGCATGCATAAAGCGCCATAGATATACATACTCATTTTCCGTAGGAAAGGATATCATGTCCTTGATACATATACGATCTTGAACAATTAAGTAAATTCAACAAAAAAGTGCTCATTTGAAAACCATTTTTAATCCAAAAAAGAATCACTTAATAAATTAACAATCATTAAATATGGAAAAAACAAAAATTATAAAGGTCGGGAGAAAGATCACGACCGGGTAAGATGCACCCTCCAAAAAAAAAAAACCCCTAATTACTTAGAAATTCCTTTCTGCTCTACAAAATGAAAAATACCCCTAATTAATGTCATGCACAACCATTAGTTTCACTCATAAGAATCATTAAACCAATTAGCAACCATATTGATATGAAGTATAACATATATAACTCAAAAATAGATAAAGAATAAAACCCTTTGAAAAGCTTTACAAATTGATGGTGTACTTAGAAGACACAGCTATAATGCTAATGTGCTATAATAATCATTAGCGTGTACAATGTCCACTACAAGCAATTCTTTTAGAAACAGTTTGATCAAACAACTTTCAAGTGGTTAAAAACTAATAAGGGTGGACAATGCAAGATGATAAAGGGTTAAATCAAAACATCATACCTGCTTGGTGTATATCTTATGATTCTAGAGCAACAACAACAATTTCAACAATATGAAATTTTATAAGGCTACCAAGGAAAACAATCAATCATTAATGACATCAACACACTTACACACATGACCATTTCATACTCTTAAACATAAGATATACAAATATTAACTTTGACATTCACCATAGCGCTAGATAACCACGATACCCATACCAACAAGAAATCATAAATGACCAAATTGAACAGAAACATCTATGATTTGTTTTGAATTGTTACCTAAATCCAAAATATATTCGAACGCAGAACAAAAGTAAGTTCCATGTTCCTTGAGAATAATCATAATCCACCCCATATAAATAATTTATGACCTTCAACTATTTTAGCACCAAGCAACCACAAACTAATAGAAATCTTGCGCACAGTCAAATCATAGTAACAAATAAGGACAACAAAATATTATATTTATATTTATATAATAAAAAACCATCATATAAATACATCTCATCTTTGCAAAACCATGATTCAAGCATAAGCCTAAAGAGAATAATACAGTACAAGTCATCACATAACTAAACTAACAATAACTAAAATAACAAAAGATCAAATCGACTTGCATAATGTCACAATAAGAACACAAAAACCACACTCCCTGCTTCAAATACTATTACACAGGTCAATATAGAATACTTCAACAATAGACCAACTCTAACCTGAAGAGGAAACAAATTCAATAGTTTAGCATCAACATCAGCATTGAAAACATCAAAATTAAAATATTAAGATATAATTATAAGAAAGAATGGAGAGACATGATTATCCAAACAAGAACATCGTATAGTCCCAAAACCAAAAACTCATTAATTATTTACTAGGCTATAATATCTCTAAATGCATTAGATTGCAAATGCCAAGAAACGAAATAGAATAATTAGGTTTATTATCAAACAAAAAACGAAAACATGCAGTTCATCATGAAATAAGAAAGCAAATAAATAGATGGAAAAAGATATTCCAGTCCACAGATGAGTTGAACTGAATAAGACACTAGAGAAATATATAACCAAACAAACAAATTGACCAAAAAATAAAAATTTAGTCCACAAATGAGCTGAAATGAATTAGACAAAAGAGCTATATGTTAGCAAAATGTACTTAAACCCACATGCCACAAAAAAAAAACCGTATTCAATGTACAACAGCCCCCATTATTGCTTGGACTGGGAGCAAAATAACTATGCATTCCCATGCCATCTCAAATACGCCATTTAACAAACGACAACAAAAGTTTATACATACACAAACAATGCTGAACAAGATGTAAATTTAATTTAAAAAAAAAATACATTAATCCCATAAAAAAGTAAAATAAAATATCATAATGATTTTTTTTTTGGGTAGACATATCATAATGATTCAACATATCATCAAATATGGTTTTAATAAAACATAGACTTCTTTTGAGAAATCATTGTACCCAAGCTATTCCTAATCCAAGAAATAGTAACCTCTGACTCAATCACAAATAACCAACATGCCTAAACAACAATTCAAAAACTACACCAGTAAGAGTCCACGAAGTATAGTATCAAGGATAGCATGACTTGAATAGTCAAAGAAAGAACACATATAACCACACAAGCTTTAAAAGGAAAACCACACTCCTCGATTCAAGTACTATTGCACAGGTCAATCTAGAATATTTAAACGACAGATATCTAAGATTCCAAACTCAAATGAAGAAGAACAAAATCTATAGTTCAACACCAACTTTAATGCTCTAAATATCAAATTTGAGAAGAAAAAAAAAAAGGATAATATTTTATGAAAGGAGGAGAAATACGATTATCACAACAAGAGCTCCTCTATTCCCAAATCCATATACTCATTGATTATTTACCATACATTATTATCTCCTAATGCACAAGCCTGCAAACAACAGGAAGTGTAATTTAAACACTTAAGCTTATTATTGAACAAAGAAATGAGAACTCATATTTTAAGAAATAAGCAACCAAATAAATAGACGGAGAAGAAATGCCCTTCTCCATAGATGAGTTAGGATGGACAAGTCAATAAATATATATATCTATTAAAAAACGTAAATAAACCCACATGCCACCTAAAAAAAAATAGTATTCAGTGCTCCACAACTCCCATTAATGCTAGGGTTAATAAGGTTTAAAATAACTTTCCCCTTCTCATGCTATCTTGAATAGGCTATGCACATGAAAAAAACAGCAAGAGATTATTATACAAATAGATATATATACTCATCCTCCAAAAAACAGATACTCCCATAGTGATGTCCTTGATTCATGCACAAACCTAAAGATGAAAATCTGAAGGAAATCTAAAGACAAAGAAACTAAATGAAAATTAATGAAATAAATTAATGATCATTAAAATACAGGAAAATCGAATCGATTTATTCTCCTACAGCAGGGGATATCATGTCCTTGATACACAAAGAATCCTAATAAGAAGTACATTCAACCAAAAAAAAGAAGTGCCCATTCAAAACCACTAAACCATTCAAAAACAAAAAAGAATATCTCTTAATGAACTAACGATAATCAAATATGGGATCAACCAAATATATGAAGGTTGGTACAAAAATCACTGCCTGGTCATATGCACCAGCCATTAAAGATAAAAACAGCTAGAGAGTCCATCCACGCTTTAAAATAAAAAAAATAAATGCCCCAGTTAATGCCCCTGCATCCTTCACTTTCACTCACAAGAATCATGCAACTAAAAGCACTCGTGGTAGCATTTAAATATAACTGCTATATCACTAAAAAATAGATAAAAGAATAAAACCCCCTAGTTTTTTTTTTTTTTTTTTTAATAGAAATAAAACCCCCTAGTTAGTATGAAGTATAACTACTGTATAATTAAAAAATAGATAAAGAATAAAACATTTTCACAAAGCTTTACAAATTGATAGAGTACTAGAGACACGTACAATACTAATGTGTCAGAACCATAATTCATCATGAAGTCAAACCATCATGAGAAAAATTAGTGACTAGCTAGCGTGTATATCTGTCCACAACAACGAATGCTTTTGGAAGCACCTTGAACCAAAAGGAGAAAAGTAAATAAAAACTAAGCATGGACAAAAGCAAGAAGATATAAAGTGAAAACAAGGCATCATACCTGCTCGGTAGCATATACCCAATAGACAAGTTGAAATGGAGACAACAGAGATAAATGTTAAAAATATGTACATAAGGCCACAAATAAAAAAAAAGGAATATTCGCTGCAACGCAACTCCTATTGTTGCGATGGCAAAGGACAATCAAAATATATTTAACATTCCCACACTTTCTTGAATATGCTATATAATGAAGAAGGCAGCAAAATATTATATTTACAGATATAATATACCATCATCTAGATAAATTTACTTATCCTCTGCAAAAAATATCAACTCAAAATCACGTCCTTGATTCACGCACAAACCTAAAGACCTAAACTCAATAAAAATCTAAACACAAATAACCAAACAAAAATCACATTACTAAATCTATAATCACCAAAATAGAGGAAAATCAAATAGGCAAAGCATAAAGCACAATAGATACGCATACTCATTCTCTACAAAAGGGGATATCATGCCCATTACACACAAACAATCCGAAAAATTAAGTAAATTAAACAACAAAGCGCACATTCAAAGACTTTTAAACCATTTAAGGACCAAAAGAGAATCACTTAATAAATTAACAATCATTAAATATGGGATAAACAAAATTTATGAAGGTTAGCAAAAAGATCACAACCTGGTCAGATGCACCCTCCACAAAAACAAATCACTCAATAATTCCTTTATCCCCTACAAAATGAAAAATACCCCCTAGTTAATGCCCAGCACAACCTTTAATTTCACTCATCAAAATCATGCAACCAATTAGCATTTGTATTGATATGAAGTATGACTGCTATGAATACAAAACAGATAAAGAATAAAACCTTTTGGCAAAGCTTTATATATCAAAGTGCACGTAGGAGCCACAGTTACAATGATAATGTAATAGAGCAATCATTAGCATTTATATTGTCCACTAAAATAATTCTTTTGAACCACTTTGATCCAACAACTAGAAAAGTGGTTAAAAATGAATAGGGGTGGGCAATGCAAGACAATGTTAAGTCAAATCAAGACATCATACCTGCTTTGTGGTGTATATCCTATGATTTTAGAGCAACAACAATAATTTCTGCACATTCAATAACATAAAATTTTATAAGGCTACCAAGGAAAACATCCCTTAAAGACATCAAAATACATGACCATTTTATACTCATAACATATAATGTACGAATATCACTTTGAGATTCATCATAGTGGTAGATACCCACAATACCTAACCCAACAAGAAACCATATACGACCAAATCGAATAGAAATATCTATGACACATTCTGAATTTGTCACCAATGTCCAAAATATATTCTAACATAAAACAAAAAAAAATTCTAGGTCCTTGAATCATAATACACCTAATATAAATAATTTATGCACCTTCAACCATTTTAGCAAAGAGCAACCACAAACTAATAACACTTTGCACACAGCCAAATCTTAGTAACAAAAAAGGATTGCAAAAGATTATATTTACATGATAAAAAAAAACCATTATATAAATACATATACTCATCTTTCGCAGAATCCATCCACACCAAATCATGTCCATGCACAAAGCTGAAGAGAATAATCTAGTGCAAGTCTTTACATAACTGAACTAATGACCACTAAAATAATAGAAGAACATATCGACTTGCATAATGTCACAATGGAAACACAGAAACCACACTCTGTGTTTCAAATACCGTCACACAGGTCGATCTAGAATACTTCAACAATATATATCTAAGATTCCAAGTTTGACCAGAAGAGGAGACAAATTCAATAGTTCAACACCAACATCGACAACGTAAACATCAAAGTTGAAATATTACAATATAATTTCAAGAGAGGACAGACATGATTATCCAAACAAGAACCGCCTCTAGCCCCATAACCACAAACTCATTAATTATTTACTCTATAATAATATCCCAAAATGCTTTAGCCTGCACACACCAAGAAATTTAATACAACAATTAGGCTTATTATCGAACAAAGAAATGAAAACATGTATTTCAAGAAATAAGAAACCAAATAAATAGACGGACAAAGATACTCTACTCCACATATGAGTTGAATTGAAGAAGACACTAAAAATATATGTTAGCAGACCAAATAAATTAACGGAAGAAAATACTCTACTCCATAGAGGAATTGACATGAATTAGACACTAGAGATATATGCTAGCAAAACGAACCTAAACCCACATGCCACCCTAAAAAAAAGGTATTCAGTGTATCGCAACACCAATTATAACTTTGGGCTGGGAGGGAAATAAAGATGGCAAAATCCCATGCTATCTCAAATACATTGTTCAATGAATAATGATAGCAAAAGATTATACATACACAAACAATATTGAACAAGAAGTAAATTCAATTAAAAAAAAGTCATTGTCATTTCAAATACATCAATCCAGTAAAAAACCACGAGAAAATATCATAACGATTCAATGATCATTAATGTGGGTTTAACAAAATATAGACTTCTTTTGAGAAATCCTTGTACCCAAGCTATTCCTAATCTGATAACTAATAACCTCTATCCAATCACAATTAACCAAAATGCCTAAGCAACAACTCAAAAACTACACTAGTTAGAGTCCATGAAGTATAGTATTAGGGATAGCATGACTTTAGTATTCAAATAAATAACACAAACTTTAAATGGAAAACCACACTCCTCGTTTCAAGTATTGTTGCACAGGTCAATCTAGAATATTCCAACTTCAGATATTTTAGATTTTAAAGTTACCCTAAAGAAGAAACAAAATCAATAGTTCAGCACCAACTTCAATGCTCTAAATATCAAATTTAAACAAAAAAAGGATAAAATTTTAGGAAAGAAATGAAACATGATTATCACAACAAGAGCTCCTCTATTGCCAAACCCACATACTCACTGATTATTTGTTATCCGTTAATATCTCCTAATGCATGAGTCTGCAAACACCAGGAAACATAATGCAAACAATTAGGCATATTATTAAACAAAGAAAGCAGAACTTATAATTCAAGGAATAAGAAACCAAACAAATAGACGGAAAATAAATACTCCTCCATAGATGAGTTGAGATGGAGGAGTTAATAAAGATATCTACTAAAAAAATGTACATAAACCCACATGCCACCTAAAAAAAAGAGTATTTAGTGCACTACAACTCCCATCATTGCTAGGGCTAAGGAGGCTTAAAATAACCTTCGCCCTCTCACGCTCTGTTGAATGGATTGTGTACAGAACAAAAGCAGCAAAAGATTATTATACAAATAGATACATATACTTACCCTCCAAATAATGGATACTCTCATAATCATGTCCATGATTCACGCACAAACCTAAAGCAGAAAATCTGATACAAGTCTAAAGACCAAGAAACTAAACGAAAATTACCGAACTACATTAGTTCACTAAAATAGAGGAAAATTAGATATTTTTGTATAGTGTGGGAATCGATATGTGCATATTCATTCTCCCGCAGCAGCGGATATCATGTCCTTGATACACATGATTCTAATAAGAAGAATATTCAACAAAAAAAAGAAAATGCCCATTTAAAACCACTAAACCATTCAAAAACAAAACGGGATATCTCTTAATGAACTAATGATCATTAAATATGGGATAAACCAAATTTATTAAAGTTGGTACAAATATGACTGCTCGGTCACATGCACCAGCCACAAAAATAAATCACCACGAGAGCCCTTTTACGCTATAAAATAAAAGATAAACCACCTAATTAATGCCCCTGCCCATCCTTTACTTTCACTCATAAGACTCATGCAACCAAAAGCACTCGTGGTAGTATGAAGTATAACTGTTTTATAACCCAAAGATAGATAAAAAAAATAAATCCCTTTAACAAAGCTTTACAAACTGATAAGAGTACTTAAGAAGGCACAACTACGATGCCAATGTGCTGGAAACACGATTCCTCATGAAGTCAAACCATCTTGCGAAAAATTAGCGACTAATTAGCATGTATATCTATCCACAACAACCAATGATTTTGGAAGCACCTTGAACCAATACCTAGAAAAGTAAAGAAAAACTAAGCATGGACAAAGCAAAAAGATATAAAGTGGAAACAAGGCATCATACCTACTTTATAGTGTATACCCCGTAGACGAATTAAAATGGAGAGGTATCAGTAAAAATAAAAAAAAATAAAAATAATAATAAATAAATAAATAAATAAAGAAAAGTAAATAAGCCCACATGCTACCAAACAAAAGGCGTATTCATCACACCACAGCTACCATAATTGCTAGGGATAGGGACGGTAGAAATAAATTTAGCACTCCCATGCTATCTCGAATAGGCTATGTAATGAAGAAGGCAGCAAAATATTATATTTATAGACAAAATATACCATTATATAGTGACATATACTTATCCTCCGCAAAATAGATCAATTCAAAATCACATCCTTGATTCATGCACAAACCTGAAGTCCTAAATTTAATGAAAATCTAAACACAAATAACCAGACGAAAATCAAAGCTCTAAATTAATGATCACTAAAATAGAGGAAAATTAAATAGGCGTTCATAAAGCGCAATAGATATGCATGCTCATTCTCCGTAAGAGGGGATACCATGCCCTTAACACACAAACAATCCTGAATAGAAAGTAAATTCAACAAAAAAGTGCTCATTTAAAAACCATTAAACCATTTGAAAACCAAAAGAGAATCACATAATAAATTAACGATCAATAAATATGGGAAAAACAAAATTTATAAAAGTTGAGAGAAAGATCCTAGCCTGTTCAGATGCATTCTCCACAAAAATAAATCACTCAAGAAATTCCTTCCTCCGCTAAAAAATGAAAAGTACCCCCTAGTTAATGCCCTGCACAACATTTAATTTCACTCATAAAAATCATGCAACCAATTAGCATCCATTTTGATATGAAGCATGCTGCTAAAACTCAAAAATAGATAAAGAATAAAACTCTTACCGATAGTGCACTTAGGAGTAACAGCTATAATGCTAATATGCTAGAGAAATCATTAGCATGTACAATATCAACTAGAAACAATTCTTTTGGAACAACCCTAATCAAACTAGACAAGCGGTTAAAAACTAATAGGGGTGGAAAATGCAAGACGATATAGGGTTAAATCAAGACATCATACTTGCTTTGCTGTGCATATCCTACAATTTCAAAGCAACAACAATAATTTTAGCAATAGCACATTCAATAACATGAAATTCAATAAGGCTACCAAGGAAAACATCCAATTGTTAATAACATCAAAAAACATGACCATTTCATACTTCCAGACATAGGATGTGCAGATATCAACTTTTTGAATCATTATAGTGGGAGATACCCACGAAACCTAACCCAACAAGAAACCATATATGAACAAATCAAACAGAAACATCTATGACCCATTCTGAATTGTTACCAAAATCCAAAATATGTTCGAACACAGAACAATAATAAATTCCAAAATTTCAGGTCCTTAAGAATAATCATAATACACCCCATATAAATAATTTATGCACCTTCAACCATTTTAGAACAGAGCAATACAAACTAATAAACACCTAACGCACATTCAAATCATAGTAACAAACAAGGACTGCAAAAAGATTATATTTTTAAACCATCATATAAATACATATACTCATCTTCCACAAAACCCATCCACTCAAAATCACGTCCATGATTCATGCACAAGCCTAAAGAGAATAATCCAGTGCAAGCATTCACATAACTAAACTAATGACCACCGAAATAATGGAAGATCATATTGACTTGCATAATGTCACAACAAGAACATATAAACCAGACTCCCTATTTCAAATACTATTGCACATGTCAATCTAGAATGCTTGCAACAATAGATATCTAAGATTCCAAGTTTGACCTAAACAAAAAACAAATTCAATAATTCATCACCAACATCAGCACTGTAAGCATCAAAGTTAAAATAATAAGATATAATTTTAAGAAAGGAGGAGAGAGATGATTATCCGACAAGAAACTCCTTTAGCCCTATACCCACAAACTCATTAATTATTTACTATGTATCTAAATGCTTTAGCCTGCAAACACCAAGAAACATAATACAACAATTGGGCTTACTATTGAACAAAGAAATAAAAACATGTATTTCAAGAAATAAGAAACCAAATAAATAGACGAAAAAAAAGATACTCTAGTCCACAAATGAGTTGACCTAAAGGAGACAAAAAAGATATACGTTAGCAAACCAAACAAATTGACAGCAAAAAATACTCGTCCGAAGATGAGTTGAAATGAATTAGACACTAGAGATATATGTTAGCAAAATGTACCTAAACCCACACGCCCACTTAAAAAAGGGATTGAATGTACTGCAGCCACATTATTGTTTGGGCTGGGAGGGTCACAATAACCATGAATTTCCCATGCTATCTTGAATACGCTGTTCAAACAAACGATTACAGCAAAGGATTATACATACACAAACAATGCTAAACAAGAAGTAAATTCAATAAAAAAAAATGCCATTGTCATTTAAAATACATTAATGCCATCAAAAACCAAAAGAAAACATCATAATGATTCAACATATCATTAAGTGTGGATTTAATAAAACATAGATTTTTTTATGAAATCCTTGTACCCAAGATATTCCAAACCCAAGAATTAATAACCTCGACCCAATCACAAATAACCAACATGCCTAAGCAACAATTGAAAAACTGGCCATTGAGAGTTCACAAAATATAGTATCAAGGACAGCATGACTTTAGTAGTCAAATAAAGAACACAAATAACCACAAGAACTTTAAAAGAAAAACCACTCCTCGTTTCAAATATTGTTGCATAGATCAATCTAAAATATTCCAACAACAAATATCATGGATTCCAAACTTGACCTGAAGATGAAACAAAATCAATAGTTCAACTTCAATGCTTTAAATATCAAATTTAAACAAAAAGAAGGGTAAATTTTAAGAAAGGATAAACATGATCATCACAACAAGAGCTCCTCTATTGCCAAAGCCAATCTCATTGATCATTTACTATGTGTCAATACCTCCTAATGCACAAGTCTGCAAACACAAGGAAACGTAATGCAAACAATTAGGCGAATGAGAATTTATATTTCAAGAAATAAGAAATTTATGAAAAATAAATACTTTACTCCATAGATGAGTTGAGATGGAGGAGTTAATAAAGATACCTATTGAAAAAAATGTAAATAAACCCACACAAAAAAAAAAAAAAAAAAAAAAAAAAAGAGAGGAGTATTCGGTGCACCATAGCTCCCATCATTGCTAGGGCTAGGGAGGTTTAAAATAACCTTCCCCTTCTCATGCTATCTTGAATAGGCTGTGTACAAAGCAAGAGCAACAAAAAGATTATTATACAAATGGATACATACACTTATCCTTCGTAAAACATATACTCTCATAATCGTGTCCTTGATTCATGCACAAACCTAAAGAAGAAAGTTTGATGATGAGTCTAAGAACCAAGAAACTAAACGAAAATTACCGAACTAAATTATCACTAAAACAGAGGAAAATCATATCAATTTGTATAGGGCGGCAATCGATATGCATATTCATTCTCATGCAACAAGGGATATCATGTCCTTGATACATAAATGATCCTAAAAAGAAGTAAATCCAACAAACAAAAAAAGCCCATTTAAAACCATTAAACCATTCGAAAACAAAAAAAGATATCCCTTAATGATTCAACACCAAATTTATGAAGGTTGGTACAAAGATCACTGCCTGACTACATGCACCAACCACAAAAATAAATCACCCCGAGAGTCCTTTCTGCTCTATAAAATAAAAAATAAAGAAAAATACCCCCTAGTTAATGCCCCCAACACATCCTTTTCTTTCACTCACAAGAATCATGCAGCCACACCCACGGTAGTATGCAGTATAACTGCTATATAACTCAAAAATACAGAAAGAAAAAACCCCCTTCACAAAGCTTTACAAACCGATAGTGTACTTAAGGAGACAACTCCGATACCAATTTGCTAGAACCATGATTCATCAAGAAGTGAAATCATCTTGACAGAAATTAGCAATTAATTAGCGTGTATATCCATCCACAACAGCCAATGCATTTGGAAGCACCTTGAACCAATAATTAGACAAGTAAATACAAACAAAGCATGGACATAGCAAGAAGATATAAGGTGGAGACAAGGCATCATACCTGCTCCATAGGGTAGACCCCATAGACGAGTTGAAATGCAGGCAATAGAGACATCTGCTAAAAAATGTACATAAGCCCTTACATGCCACCCAAAATAAAGGCGTATTTGGTGCACCGCAACTCACATTATTGCTAGGGCTAGGGAGAGTCAATAAATTTAGCATTCCCATGCTATCTCAAATAGGTTGTGTAATGAATAAGGCAGCAAAATATTATATTTATAGATAAAATGTACCATCTATATAGATGCATATACTTCCTCCGCAAAATATATCAATGGAAAATCATTTCCTTAATTCACACACAAACCTGAAAACCTAAATTCAATGAAAATCATAGTTGTCAAAGTATCTGCCTAGGTGGCCACCTTGTCGGCTTGGGCCACTTTTGGGTTAAGGTGCAGTTGGTGACTCCTTTGTCGCCTAGGCAACATCGTGTCACCTTACTTGGTGTCGCATTGGTATTCATTGACCTCTATCGGTCAACATTGCCTTGACAACCATGATGAAAATCTAAACAGAAATATACAGACAAAAAGCACAGTACTAAAGTAATGATCACTAAAATAGAGGAAAATTAAACAGACATTCATAAAGTGCAATAGATATGCATACTCATTCTCCGCGGGAGCAATTATCAAGTCCTTGATACACAAACGATCCTAAACAATAAGTAAATCCAATGAAAAGGTGCTCATTTAAAAACCATTAAACCATTTGAAAACCAAAAGAGAATCACTTAATAAATTAACGACCATTAAATATGGGATAAACAAAATTTATGAATGTTGGCAGAAAGATCAAGGCCTGGTCAGACGCACCCTCTACATAAACAAATCACTCAGAAATAACCCCTAGTTAATGCCCAACGCAACCTTTAATTTTGCTCGTAAGAATCAAGCAATCAATCAACATCCGTATTGGTAAGAAGTATGACTACCATAACTCAAAAATAGATAAAAGAATAAAACCCTTTGACAAAGCTTTACAAACCGAGTGTACTTACAAGTCACAGCTACAATACTAATGTACTAGAGCAATCATTAGCATGTATATTGTCCACTACAAGCACTTCTTTAGGAACTACCTTAATCCAACAAGTAGACAAGCGATTAAAAACAAATAGGGGTGGACACTACAAGATGATATAGGGTTAATTAGACATCATACCTACTTTGTGGTGTATTATAACCTATATGATTCTAGAGTTGACAACAATAATTTCAGCAATAAAACATTCAATAACATGAAGTTCTATAAGCCAACCAACAAAAACATCCAATCGTTAATAACATCAAAACACATGACCATTTCATACTCTTAAACATATGATGTACGAATATCAACTTTAGATACCCACGATACCTAACACAACGAGAAACCACGTATGACTCAATCAAATAGAAAAATCTACAACTTATTCTGAATTTGTTACCTAAATCCAAAATATATTCAAGTATAGAACAAAAAAAAGTTGCATTCCTTGAGAATAATCATAATCTACCCCCATATAAATAATTTATGCACCATCAACCATTTTAGTACAGAGCAACCACAAACTAATAAACACCTTGCGCACATTCAAATCATAGTAACAACTAAGGATAGAAAAAAAAATTATATTTACATAATAAAAAAACCATCATATAAATACATATACTCATCTTCCGCAAACCCCTTCACTTAAAATCACATCTATGATTCACACCCAAACCTAAAGAGAATAATCTAGTACAAGTCTTCACATAACAAAACTAATGATCACTAAAATAACGGAAGGTTATATCAACTTGCATAATGTCACAATAGGAACACAAAACCCAACTCCCTGTTTCCAATACTATTGCATAGGTCAATCCAAAATACTTCAACAATAGATATCTAAGATTCCAAGTTTGACCTGAAGAGGAAATAAATTCAACAATTCAGCAAAACATTAGTGTTGTAAACATCAAAGTTGAAATATTAAGAAATAATTTTAAGAAAGGAGGAGAGACATGATTATCCAAACAACCTCCTCTAATCCCATAACCACAAACTTATTAATTATTTACTATGCAATAATATGTCTAAATGCATTAGCCTGCAAACACCAAGAAACATAATACAATAATTAGGCTTATTATCGAACAAAGAAATGAAAACATGTATTTCAAGAAGATGGAAAAAGATACAATAATGCATAGATGAGCTGAACTAAAGAAGACACTAGAGATATATGTTAACAACCCAAATAAAGAGACGGGAAAAAAAATACTCCAGTCCATAGACGAGTTGAAATGAATAAGACATTAGAGATATGTGTTAGCAAAATGTACCTACACCTACATGCCATCTACCAAAAGCATGGTAGAAGATCTCGCTCTCGAGCAAAATCTTGCCACCTTGAAAAACCAAGATCTCGACCATCCTAGCAGATCTCGGTTGAGATATGCGATTTTTTGGCGTCAACTTGGTGGCCCATCTAGGAGGATTTTAGGGTCCCAATTGGGGTAAAACTTGGTATTTTTCCTATTTAAGGCCTTTTGAATACATTGGTGGCCTTGGATTTGTCAAAAAACAAACCTAAGTATTATTTATAAATCTACCCATAGTGTGATGTAAACCCGAAATGTTGTAGGATTAGGGAATCCAAGGTTATACAACGTCTAATATAGAACCATTACAACATAAAATGAAAAGCAAATGTATCAAATGCATCAAATAACCAAAATGTCATCAAAATTCCATTCATATGGGTATCACAATCTCAAATTTCAATAATAGAATAACAAAATTATACAATCATTAGAAGTTCTATATAAGTCATTAAATCATAAGTTCATAAGACAAGCAGAGAATGATTGATCTTCTTTCGGCGTTGTAGATGTGCTAGAAGTAGTTGCAATTGAAAATCCAACCGAAATTCGCAGAAAAATGACAAAAATTGAGAGTTTCAGCAAGATATGGCGAGATCTAGAACGAGATATTCCAACTCTCTGCTCTCGATCTCCATCTAATCTCGCTTCTATGAAAAAGTGAGATGTCTCGCAAGTGTCTCCCACCATGACCAAAGTGGTATCCAATGTACCACAACTCTCATTATTGCTTAGGCTAGGTGGGTCAAAATAAATGTGGCCTTCCCATGCTCTCTTGAATATGTTGTTTAACAAACGATGACAGCAAAAGATTATACACACACACAACGCTGAACAAGAAGTAAATTCAATTAAAAAAAATGTTAGTCATTTAAAATACATTAATCCCGTAAAAAACCAATAAAAAATATCATAGGGGTTTCAACGATCATTAAATGTGGGTTTAATAAAACATAAACTTCTTTTAAGAAATCCTTGTACCCAAGCTATTCCTAATCCAAAATTAATGACCTCGACCCAATCTCAAATAACCAACATGCCTAAGCAACAATTCAAACTACACCAATGAGAGTCCACGAAATTAAGGACAGCATGACTTCATTAGTCAAATAAAGAACACATTAAACCACACAAACTTTAAAAGGAAAACCACACTCCCCATTTCAAGTATTATTGCACAGGTCAAATCTAAAATATTTCATTGACATATATCTAAGATTCCAAACTTGACCTAAAGAAAAAACAAAACCAATAGTTCATCACCAACTTCAATGCTCGAAATATCAAATTTAAACAAAAAAAGGACAAAATTTTAGGAGAGGAGGAGAAACATGATTATCACAACAAGAACTCCTCTACTGCCAAAACCACACTCATTGATTATTTTCTATGCATTGATATCTCCTAATGCACAAGTCTGCAAACACCAGGAAACATAATGCAAACAATTGGGCTTATTATTAAATAAGGAAATGAGAACTCATATTTCAAAAAATAAGATATCTATTAAAAAAATGTACATAAACCCACATACCACCTTAAAAAAAGGGAGTATTTAGTGCAACTCCCATCATTGCCAAGGATAGGGAGGTTTAAAATAACTTTCTCCTTCTCATGCTATCTCGAATAGGCTGTGTACAAAACAAGAGCAGCAAAAGATTATTATACAAATAGATAAGTAAAATAGATACACATACTTATCCTACAAAAAGCAAATACTCTCATAATCATGTCTTTGATTCATGCACAAACCTAAAGAAGAAAATCTGATGGATGTCCAAAGACTAAGAAACCAAACAAAAGTTACCGAACTAAATTAATGATCACTAAAATAGAGGAAGATCAGATCGATTTGAATGGTGCGGGAATAGATATGCATATTCATTCTCCTACAGCAAGGGATATCATGTCCTTGACACACAAACGAAGAAGTAAATTCACAACAAAAAAAAAAAAAATCCAATTTAAAACCATTAAACCATTCAAAAACAAAAAAGGATATATCTTATTAATTTAATGATCATTAAGTATGGGATAAACCAAATTTATGAAGGTCGGTACAAAAATCACTTTTTGGACACATGCACCAGCCACAAAAATAGATCACCAAGAGAGTCCTTTCTACCATATAAAATAAAAAATATAACCACTAGTTAACGCCCATACACATCCTTTACTTCCACTCACAAGAAACATGCAATCAAATTGCATGCATGGTAGAATGAAGTATAACTCCTATATAAATCAAAAATAGATAAAGAATAAAACTGTTTAACAAAGCTTTGCAAACCGATGGTGTACTTAAAGAGACATAGCTACAATGCCAATGTGCTAGAACCTCGATGCATCATGAAGTCAAACCATCTCGAGAGAAATTAGTGATTAATTACCGTGTATATCCATCCACAACAACCAACGCTTTTGCAAGCACCTTGAACCAATAACTAGAGAAGTAAATAAAAACTAAGCATGGAATGGAAAAAAGGCATCATACATGCTTTATAGTGTATACCCCATAGACAAGTTGAAATGTAGAGAATAGAGATATTTGTTAAGAAAATGCACATAACCCTACATGCCACCCAAAAAAAAGTGTATTCAGTGCACCGCAACTCTATTATTGCTAGGGCTAGGGACAGTCAAAATAAATTTAGCATTCTCATGCTATCTCAAATAGGCTGTGTAATGAAGAAGGCAGCAAAATATTATATTAATGGATAAAATGTACGATTTTATAGATAAATACACCTTATCCTCAGCAAAATAGGTCAACTCAAAATCATGTCCTTGATTCATGCACAAACCTGAAGACCTAAATTCAATGAAAAATCTAAATGCAAATAACCAAACGAAATTCATAGCCCTTAATTAATGATCACTAAAATAAAGGAAAATCAAATACACGTGCATAAAGCGCAATAGACATGCATACTCATTCTCTACAAGAAGGGATATCAAGTCCTTGATACACCAATGATCTTAAACAAATTCAACAAAAAATGCTCATTTAAAACCATTAAGTCATTCAAAAACCAAAGGAGAATTTCTTAATGATTTACAGATCATGAAATATGTGATAAAACCAATTTATGAAGGTTAGGAGAAAGATCGCATCCTGGTCAGATGCACCCTTTAAAAAAACAAATCACTCAGAAATTCCTTTTTGCCCTACAAAATGAAAAATACCCCTGCAGATCCTTTAATTTCACTCATAAGAATCATGCAACTAACTAGCATTCGTGGTTGTATGAAGTATGACTTCTATAACTCGAAAATAGATAAAGAATAAATCCCTTTGACAAAGCTTTACAATCCAACAATATATTTAGGAGTCACAGCTAAAATGTTAATGTGCAAGAGCTACCATTAGCATGTGTATTTGTTCACTACAAGAGATTCTCTTGGAAGCACCTTGACCCAACAACTAGACAAGTGGTTACGAACTAATAGGGTGAACAATCCAAGACGATATAGGGTGAAAGCAAGACATCATACCTGCTTTATGGTGTTTATCCCATGATTCTGGAGCAACAACAATAATTTCAGCAATGGCACATTCAATAATATAAAATATTATAAAGCTACCAAGGAAAACAAAGCACATGACCATTTCATACTCTTAAACATACAATGTATGAATATCAACTTTGAGATTCATCATAATGATGGATACCCATACCTAACCCAGCGAGAAACCATATATCACCAAATCGAACGGAAACATCTATGACTCATTCTAAATTTGTTACCTAACTCCAAAATATATTCAACTAAGTGGGACGAAAATAAGTTTCACATCCTTGAGAAAAATCAAATCCACCCATAAGAATAATTTTCGCACCTTCAACCATTTCAGTGCAGAACATTCACTAACTAATAGACACCTTGTACACATCCATATCATAGTAACAAATAAGAACAACAAATGATCATATTTACATCATATAGATACAAATACTCATCTTCTGCAGAACTAAATTGAATGCAGATCTATAAACAAATAATGAGACAAAAACCACACAATTGAATTAACAATTACCAATCGACTTGCATAATGTTGCAAAAGATACGCATACTCATTCTCTGCAGTAGAGAATATCATGTACTTTGATACACAAATGGTCTAAACAAGAAGTCAATTCAATTAAAATGCACATTTAACAACCATTTACGCAATCAAGAACCGAAAGAAAATATCTTAGCGATTCAACGAACGTTAAATATGGATTAAATAAAAATATTCTTCTTTTCAGAGATTCATGTGTCCAAGCAGTTCATAGTCGAAGAATTAATAACCTACACCCAAAAAAATAACCAACATGCCTAAGCAACAATTCACATACTACACCAGTAAGAGTCCATATAGTATAATATTAAGGACAACATGACTTTAGCAGTCAAACAAAATACACATATAACCATATGAAATTTAAAAGGAAACCACACTTGACCTGAAGAGAGAACAAATTTAGTAGTTCAGCACCAATTTCAGCGCTCTAAATTTAAATTAAATAAATATCAGGATAAACTTGGAAAAACATGATTTTCCGAACTAGAACCTCTTTTAGTCCCATAACCACATACGCATTAATTATCAACTGTGTTAATGTCTTTAAATGCACCAGCCTGCAAACATCAGGAATTGTAATGCAAAAAGATCAAAATAAATGAAAAGTCGTATTAAAAAAAAAAAGAGGACGAATATTGTAGTCCAGAAGAGTTGAATGAAGGAGACAATAGAGATATCTGTTAACAAAATGTACACAAGCACAAATGACACCACAAAAAGGGGTATTCATTGCACTGCACCTCCCACTATTGCTAGGGTTAGGGACAGTCAAAATAAATTTGGCCTTTCCATGCTATCACAAATAGGCTGTGTAACGAAGAAGCCAGCAGAAGATCATATTTATTTATACAGATAAAATGTACCATCATATAGATGCATATACTTACCCTCCGAAAAAAAGATCCACTCAAAATCATATCCTTGATTTATGCACAAACCTAAAGAAATAAATTCAATGAAAATCTGAGCGCAAATAAACAGAAGAAAATAACAGAATTGAATTAATGATCACCAAAATAGAGGAAATGAAACATTAATTTGTGACTAACAATCAATCAATTTACCCAAAAAAAAACGTCTTGGCAAAAGAAATGTTCCTGTAACAAATGCTGATACTCCCCTTGGTTGAGTTTTTTTTCCCCGTGTGCCCGGGCGCCTCGCCTTTGGGTGGGTGGGCGGCGGGGGGCCGGCGATCGTCGCTCCCGGGTTTGGCCCCGGGTCTCCTGCCTTGCTGCTTGTGTGTTTGGTGGTGTTGGGTTGTGTGTTTGTGTAAATAAAAAAATTATTTCTGGGAAGTTGTTATCGGAAAATTTTTTAGCATGCATAATGCCGCAATAAATATGCACTCACTCTCTGCAGGAGGGGATATCACGTCCTTGATAAACCAAAGATCCCGAACAAATTCAACAAAAACTGCTCATTTAAAAACCCATTAAACCATTCAAAAACCAAAAGAGAATATCTTAATGATTTAACGATCATGAAATATGTGATAAACCCAATTTATGAAGGTTGGGAGAAAAGATCGCGGCCTGGTCAGATGCACCATCCACAAAAACAAATCACTCAAAAGTTCCTTTATCCTCTACAAAATGAAAAATACCCCAAGTTAATCAAGCAAATAGCATTCATGGTGGTATGAAATATGACTCCCATAACTCAAAAATAAATAAAGAATTAATGATATTAATCCCTTTGATAAAGCTTTACAAACCAATAGTGGACTTAGGGAGTCATAGCCATAGTGCTAATGCGCTAGAGCATTAGCATGTATATCTATCCACTACAAGCAATTCTTTTGGAAACAGCTTATCCAACAACTAGACAAGCGATTAAAAACAAATATAGATAGACAATGCAGGAAGATATAGGGTGAAATCAAATGATGTGAACTAAAATTCTGCCCCAGGCCGAAACCTACAGTGGGCCCCAAGGCCACTTCAAAGCGGCACACCTAAGGTAGGATGAACCTATTAAAGGGTATTTGGTCAATATAGCACTAATTGAGTTGCAAGTTTTATTCTTCAGAATTTTCTTTTTACTTTTTCATAGTCATGAGTTCTTGAGTCTTTGCATTCCTCTTTAAAGATAAGACTCTTAACAGTCTTTAATATTTAAGTCTTAGGGGGATTCTATATTCAGAGAGATTCCATCAGATCTATGATTATTATTTTGAGAAGTTAAGATTAATTGTAATGGGGATCCTAATCTATAGAGGAATCCAACTTGGGCTTAGAGTCTTTTAGTAAGCTATAAATAGACTATTATTTCTTTGTAATTCTCAGGTTTGATTATTTGAATAAGAAATATTGAGTTGAGGACCAAAGTTCCTGTTTGAGGGGTCCACAGCCAATTTTTAGTCAAGTTTCTTCTTCAAAGATCAGCAACACAGTGTGTCTAGCACTCTCCATCCAGAAATTCCAGCAAGTTTCAAGTAAGCAAGCAACCCCAGCCCCTTTCCTTCACTCTCCTTTCTTCACAGGCATTCCCCACCCATTCCCCTTCGATGGCACCCACCCCCTGCCCCCCCCCCCCAACCTCCCCAAACCCCAGCCAACCCCTCCTTGTTCCGTGCAACCACAACAGCCCCCGCCCCTTGGCAACAGCTTCACTAAGGTCCCACGACACCACCAACCCTTCCCCTGCCCATAGTACCCCCCCCCCCCAAAAAAAAAAAAAAAAAAAAACAAAAAAACTAAACATCTCTGCCCTGCCTCCCCTCTTCTTCCTTGCAGAAAGAACAGAAACAGAAAAAGAGAAAAGAAAAAGAAGACAAGAAAGCAAGAAGATGGGACCTGGGAAGCTGATGGATCTGAAGATAATTCATTTGCCTCACTAGACTAGTGGTTAAAAAACAGAACTGAAACCATTTGTTAATTCATTTACCCTACTTCAGGTTGAAGCTTATCAAGGATAACTGGATCCTCTTAGCAGTCACCATGACTAATATTTGGAACAACATTTTGTGCGAACAGTTCCAATGAAAATTAAATAATGACGGGACCTGGGAATCTGATGGATCTGAAGATTTAAGTTGCAGAAGTTCTACAGAGAACAATATTGATGAGATTTTCAATTATTTCTAACATGTTAGATCGGTTGGTCATTCAAACATACACTGGCATGATAGCATCACTACCTATCAAGGTGGAAGAGGAAAGAGCAAACCTACGTGTAGAATAACATACACATGACAGCAACTGCACATTGCTAATTGATCCTGCAATGGATTATTGAGACCCCTTGGAGAGAGAAGCTTGCAAAGCAGCAACTCTAGCATCCTTATCTCTTCCACGAGAATCAAGCGCATCCTAGTTTTTTTCTTTTTTCTGCCCCTTTTTTTTTTTTTTTTTTTTTTATTTTTTAATTTTTTTAATTTTTTTTTATAAGCAAGTACATCAACAGCAGGAACAAACAAATGGAATAATATCAGAGATAAGACAATCTTTGATTAATGAAGCTAGCTTTACCAACTAATCTGCTTCTTCCTTCATACATTTCCCATCTAAACAAGCATTATTTGCTTTAATTTCTGTAATAATACTACTGGATTCTTCCTCTTGGTTTTTTCATTTGCATCTCTAATCAGGTTTGAGCAACATGAGTACAAAAAATTGGAATACCATCCTCCAACAACTCAAAACTAAATGGTATAAAACCTACCAAGTTCAACACACTCATTCTCAGCACACTGTACCATATTTTTAAGTTTCTCCTGATCAATGACACAGGAATCCTCACATTCTAGGAACCATTTGATCCAGACCCAAAGTTGTTTGACATACTCCGTCATTTGTTCATATTTTCACTGTTAAAACCCAAATAAAAATGTCC
Source organism: Hakea prostrata (assembly GCF_041222555.1). Taxonomy (NCBI): domain Eukaryota; kingdom Viridiplantae; phylum Streptophyta; class Magnoliopsida; order Proteales; family Proteaceae; genus Hakea; species Hakea prostrata. Next base: position 27,265,072 of record NC_142600.1, on the reverse strand, counting down.
ACAAATTTCAAATTTTTAGAAGCATACAATAAGGGACGTCAAAAACGGGTAACAAAGCAAGAACAAAAATTCTAGCTACTTTAAAATTAACTTTCTTCCCTTTCAACTTCTCATCGAGAAGGGCTTCTCTTCTGCATCCTCTAAACAGAACCCAATGCTCTGATAGCAGTACTAGCTGTGGATCGCAGACTGTAGCAAGGATCTTGACCTTCAATCAATACAGAGAAAACCTGACGCACAGACTACTGCTGATCAAAGCCACTGCCTTTAATATCACAAGACTATTACCAAAAGAGAATAGTATCACTGAATAACAACCAATACAATAATTCAAAGGGTGTGTCTCCACCCCCTTAGCCAAGCTCATTAACCACAAAATCAAGTATTATGCATCAAACACGTACATACATAAGAATGTAGAATCCAACAACAGATATTAAACCATATACTAACACCCAAAAAATTATATTTGGGAATTTAAGGCCAATAAAACTAGGGCAATATTGATGTGAAGAATGGGAGAAAGACCACCACTCGCCGCATGCTCAGATACAGATTCCTCTGAAATTCCTTCTCCCCCTACAAAGTGAAAAAAAAATGCCCCTAGTTAATGCCTGCACATCCTTCAATTTGACTTCCAAGAACCATACGACCTAAGCAACCTTTGTGGCAAAATAAATAAAGAATCCAACCCTTTGACCAAGCTTTTCAAATAGATCGTATAATTATTGAATCTCAAACGCAAATGCACTTCCTCAATGATTCTACATAAAATTAAAAGCAACCAAGTTCACAATCATGATTATTTGAAAGGGTTCTTTTTTATACAACAATATCCAGCAGAGGACCAAGTCAATGCATTCCCTAATACAAAAATCACTGAAAGCTTGATGATTTCTAGATATTCCAGCAGCCTGCAACTTTAATAAGGCACGAAAACAGAGAAGAATAAACTAAATAACATAGAATAAACGAAGAGAAAAAGAAGAGGGAGCAGAAAAGCAGAATATATTGAAGGGAAGGAAAGCTCAATAGAGAAGAGAGGGGGCAGGGGTGGAGAGGTGGGTGGGAACAAACACAGCCTTCACTCAGCTAGGACACATCTCAACTTCCAAGGGGGTTGTATCAAAACATATTCTTCAATTGCAATAGGGCACCTCAATTAAAAACTAATGTCCATGAATACTCTAAACCTATATTGTTTCTCCTTTCAGTCACACTAACAAGTTCTAACACATAAGCACTCTAATTATTAGCATATTAGACATGTAAATAGAATAGGAACTTAAATTTAATAAATAAAAATGGAAACAACCACCCAAAAAAAAAAACTATTTTTGAATTTTTTTCAGTTGAGACAACTTGGGGTTTCATTGTGTCAAGTGTGTTTGCGGGACCCTATATCTATTGATGTAACCCTGAAATTTAGGGTTAGATTTTCAGGATCTTCTAATTAAGGAACCAGCACTACATTAGAGTTTTTAGGGTAAACTAGGGTTTCTTGAGATTTCAGGTAGTGTTTTAAAGGGGAATAGGCTGTTGGTTCAGTAGGTTATAGGTGCTGTTAGTGGTAAACTGTAAGCTAGGACAGAAATGGAAAGGTGGGGAGAGAGCTTCCAAGGTTTTAGAAAATTCTGAAAAATTCAAAATTCTGCAACTTCTCTGCGAGGAAGATGAAGTGGAGAAAATTTTCAACTCCTAAACCAGGGCTGTTAGAGTGAAACTGAGACTAAATCTTTGTTCAGCAGGCTTCGGTGATCCTATAGAAGGTATAATGGTGTGTTTTGGGGCTGGAATGAGGGAGTCCTAGTCGAGGTGGGGTCTGAAAACGTGGGAAGAAGAAGGAGATGGGGATGGCTTCTAGGGGAACGGGCTGGAATGATGGGCTTTTATGTGGAGAAAGGAAGGCTGTGATTGTTTCTTCAATACAGGAAGAAGAAAAAGAACTTGAAAATTGCAGAAACAAAGCTCAAACCCAGCCGCAGGTCACCCTCCCAGGGATCCCACGACTATACCAAGTCTTTCTTCAAACTCAATCAATTCGTTAATCATCAAATCTAAAAATTACAATGCAGAAAGAGTTTATTTATAGCCTAAAATTAAGAACACCGACTCAAACTGGGATCTCCTTACAGATGAGAACCAATTACAACTCAAACAGGACTCTATCAACACTTCACTACGAGATTACAGCCTGCCCTTAGATTGGAATCTCTTATAGACCCTTATTTATGACTCCACAAAAATAAACTTAAATAGCAACACAAACTTTAATGGATATGACTCTTTCACTGACTCATCAAAAATATATAAAAAATAAAATTGTATATCTGACCCTGGGATCGTGGGGAGCAAAATAAGACCCATAGGCCCAAAAAGAAGGGCTTGAAAAATGACCAAAATACGGTATTCGGCCAGCCTTAGGTGCACCTTTTTGGGTCTGACTGTGGCCCAATTTTCGGGGGGTCCAACCCAAGATACATCATCTACTTTTATTTGATATTCAGACCACATTTTTCAAGTTGTTCAAGAAACCTAATTAGGTTGGAATTCCCAAGTAATCAGGAAATCCCTTAGTTACAATATATTTCCTACAAGGATTTTGTATCTACTTCTTTTTTTTAATTTGACTCCATCTAAAGTAAAATATGAGAGTCCTCGTGATGTAAACTGTTTTCAAGGGCATCATAGAGCCTAGGATTACCATTCCCAAACCTTACGCCACTAATCATACCGGGGGTATTTTGGTCATTTTCATGGAGCCCAGAGTCCAAGCTTAGGGTGACACTAAGTCCAGCTTGCTAATATTAGGACATTAGATCTACTTTTGTTTTGAAGTTTGTGCTAATATGTTGTGAGTTATTTAAAAGTCCTTGTCAGGGTATGATTCCTAGGTTGTGCAGGAATCCCTTGGTTTCAGCTTTCTTCTTGTTAGGATCTCATATCTACTCTTAGATTCCAAATTGGATCCATCTAAAGTAATATATGTTAGAATCCTTGTTTGAGTTAGTCTCATTAGACAAGTAGTCGTACTTGGCATTAAACTATTAGTTTTAAACCAAGTTGGCTTCCTAAGTTGAGTCGTAGTTTGTTTGTTTTTTGGAGGCAATAAATAAAGCCTCCATCGTCTCTATTTGCAAGTTAATTTGACTAACAAAAATGAGAATTGAATTTGAAGGCAAGAGAGGAAGTCATGGGCTGAGGAGGGGGCATGCAGCACTTCAAGACTTGAGTAATTTTCAGCAGTTCCCTTCCATCTACAGCAAGCTTCTTTGACTCCAGCAGCCTTCCCTTATTCCCCAGTATGTACCGCATACCCCAGCCCTTTCCCAGCCCCCTTCTCCATCTTTCCTAGCACCAACAAGCATCCCCAGCCACTTCCCTCTTCCCTACGGCAACAACCTACCTAGTTTTTCATCCCCAACCCCCCCCCTCCCCCTCCCCCTCCCAAAAGTATTGCACCGATCCATACACACCAGCCCTCTTAGTTACACAAAAAGACCTTCATCCATTAGGTTTCAAATCCCTACACTACATCTTCTTCATTAAATGCTGCTATTCATCTTCCTATAGAGCTAAACCCTATTTCAAAACAAACCCTCCACCACACTACAAAACCACATAGAATTAGCAAATCCTGTACCTAATTCACCTCCCCTTAAAAAGTCCTAACCCCAGGTGACTTCCCTAAGAGTCCTACTCCAAGTAGCAAACCTCAAACCGAACACAAACCCTTCCCAATTAAACCTAAATTATAAAATAACAACAGCATTCCCATCCTAACCTAAGCAAAACCCTAAGAACCAAGTTTCGTCGTGCTGCTAGGCGAAGCGGTGAAAGGCCAACCAAGATCGGATATAGCTCTTCAGCAACTAAAACTAAAGCAAACGGCATTACATAGCATCCCGCAAAAACCTGGATACACTCTTCCATACTTCTCCTTAATATAATATAAGCATATCCTAGCTAATTCCTTTCCAGGCAACATTCCTTGCAACAACCAGACCTGTTGTTGTGCCCATGGTGTGGTGCCCCCTAACGGAATCTTGCCACCTATCCTTGCTTCCTTTAGCTGACTCCATCCCTGCATATCCAGCTGGGTCTGATCCCCTGTGCCCCCTCTATCTGCTGCAGAGGGCACCCTACTACCATCTTTCTTGATTCAATCTGTCAAAAAGGCAACAGGTTCAATACTACAGGAAGGGTCCACCAACTATAGAATCAGACAGAATACAAACATTCTTTTAGTTAATCAAGGAAAATACAAATCCAATAAAATTTACTTTCTATTTCAAACTCCGAAACACATGTCCCTTCAGTGATAACTACACCTTAAATATTCAAAGTTACAAACAGAACCTGAAGAAGAACAGATTGAACAATTCAACACCAACTAAGAGACTACAAAATCAGTAAGAAATCAACTCACAACCAAAGAACTAGTGAAAAATTCTAAGGAAAATGAGGTCATCCTAGTGATTTAGTGTAGAACACTTCCACTAATATCATTAACCATGAGCCCATCAAACTTTGTAATGCGTCATCTTTTTATGAGCGTCACTCAAATAACATCATTACCATAACCAATAATTGGATCACTTGTCAAATGGTACAGTCACATCTTACACTGCAAGCAACCAATCAAAGCAAATACAAAAATTACACAAGGATAAACAATGACAAATGGAGCACAGACTGATATCTACATTATATACTGCTTCACACGTCACAACGTTATTAACTCCTAATTGACGGTGAAGGCAAAATTATTTGACACTGCTTTATACACCACCACAAAGAAACGACTTATTCTCAATGCTGTGGAGAAGTCAAAATGCAACTCTAGAAACGCACAAATGAAATTTGAAAAGAATAACACAAACTGAAGATGGATGGTAAGAATAGTGAAGGAACTCGGAAAAGAAAAACCAGACGAAGGTACCCATTCCCTAGGCCATACATTAGCCAATAGTGAAGAAACTCGGAAAAGAAAAACCAGACAAAGGTAACTCATTCCCTAGGCCATACATCAGCCAACGCTACTATATTTCTTGATCTCCCCCCTTCCAAAACCTGCAGCAGTTCAAAGATTGTACCTGTCAGAGTCCACAAAATATGGCATCAGGAATTGATAGCTTCATGTTATGCAATCAACAAAGGAATGCACAAGCACACAACAAAGTAGAGAGGTCAAAGACACTCCCCAGTTCAAATTTTGCTGTATATGTCAGGAAAAACCCAACAATAGATATTCAGGATGCCAAACTTGACCTAAATAGGAAACAGATTCCATAGTTCAGTGCCAACTTTAGCACATAGTGCTTTATCATTCTCTATATGTATCACTCTATCAACACCATTATCATATATCAAAGAGTTGTTTACTTATCCAACAATACAACCATTCTCTATATGCAACACTCTTATCAGCACCATTATCATATATCAAAGACTGCGTTACTTATGCAACGAATACAATCACATCCTACATTGCAAGCAACCAACATAGCAAATACAAAAAATATATAGAGATAGATAACGATAAATGGTATCAACCTTTTGCTTTGCTTCAGCCTAATGCCATTGATTCACAGCTGACCCTAAGGGAAAAAACTCAACAATGATTTATACCAAAACCACGAAACAACTTATTCTCAAAGCTAAAGAGATAAAACTTGAAAATATATTATTTTTTATAATTGCTCTAGTTCAAGAGACCAACAACTCTATCTAAGAAGAACAAATGGAAGTGCAACATTAAAGTCGAAAAACCATTAACAAAAGAATACAAAGGCAAGCACTTAAAAAGACATTCAGTACAAGAGTCTTATCACCTTAAATGGTTGCAGCCTTACTCACGCTTCTAAACATAGCCATCCAAAACCCTCCAAAATTGGGGAATCATGTCTCAATATTATTACCGACATTCTTGCAATTTTCAATCCATTCTGGCATTCTTATCTCAAGGAATTTATCTAATATCCCCCATGGGATGGGTTTATGTATTCTAAGGATCCTAATTATTTGACCACTAACATTAGCCTAACCTTCATAAGACATCACAAAAAATCCCTATATCCCCTAAATCCCAAAACATAGCCGAACCTAACCCTAAAACCCCACAACTAACCCATTCCCTTCAACCACAGAGTAAACTAAACCCTAATTAACTGCTTATTCTAATGAAGAGGATGCTGGAGTGAACCTAACTCTAGGTCAACTGTCAAAATCGTTACAAGGTAAACCACAGAATTTCGTTTACAAGACCTGGACACACAACAGACCCTTTTGTTTGGATTGGTGGTCCCCCCCCCCCTCTTTTTTCTGGGAGGGGGAAGTGTGTGAAGATTTTTAACATCACTTAAACAAGTGTACATATTATCCACATGGGGTAAAATCAACAACACTATACATAAACTCAAATTTCTTTTTGTATATATATTCACTTCTCCGATATCGATGACCAGCAAATATCTATAGAAGCAGACTGGAATGATATACTTAAGCAGAAAAAACCAATAACAAAGAAGTAGAGTACACCTCGCATGCCACCTGAAAATGCGCATTTGGTGCACCAAAGCTCCCATTATTTCTAGGGCTCCACTACATAGGTCACAGTGACTGCAGCCTTTCCAATGCAATTTCATGATCAGAAACTATGACCATTAAGTAGAGGAAGAAAACTAAGTAAAACCATTGACTTGCAACAAGAAATTAGAAACAGAAAAGGGTAAAGAACAGGGGAGAATCATAACGAGAGATAGGGCATGTGTTGAAAGCAAAAGTCAACATGCACTACCATTTTACCAATTCCATCCTTCAGAAAAGCAGCATCCCTCCAAGGATAACCTTATATATTCAAGATTACTAACAAAACCTAAAGAAGAAAACAGATAGAACATTTCAATGGCCACCTAAAAGATAACTAATAAGAAATCAACCCACAAAAAATAAATAAATAAATAATAGTGAAAATTTTAAGGAAAAAGTGACAAGCATACCCTTCAACCAATATCACCAACCATACACTGATACACCCCTCAATCCCACGTAAAGCTTTACAATTCTCTATATGCACCACCACCATTATCATAAATCAATGAGTTAGGTTACTTTATCCAACAATACTACAATCACATGTTACACTGCAAGCAACCAATCACACCAAATACAAATTATATAGAAAATGGATAAAAATACATGGTACCATAGACAGGTATAAACATTTTGCATTGCTTCATGCCTAGCGATGCCATTGACTCATAGCGGAACCTAAAGATAGAACCACTCAACAACAGTTTGTACCTATGCCAAGAAACAACTTGTTCTCAATGCTAAAGAGATAAAACATGAAAATATATAATTTTTTTTAGTCAAAACCAATAAAAACCAATAAAAACCAAACTCGATATTGCACATTGCTCTGATTCAAGATACCAGCATCTCTACAGTAGAAGCACAAGCGACAGTGAAACATTGAAGTTCAAAAATTCACCCTTGATAAACAAATATAAAGCCATGCTCCTTGAAACACATTTATTATCACCATTGATGAGACTGGGAAGATCATAATGATTGCTTACTCACACACTTTTCCAAATAGACAAAATCATAATTCAAACCCAAGACAGTAGAATAGCAAGAAAACTAAGGAACCCACAAAGTTGCAAGACAAAATTGGATACTACGAAAAAAAGTAAGTGGGAAAAGGTACGAAGAAAGTTCTCCTCATTACCATCCTCTAGGAAAGCAGCAATAGATTCGACACTGCACCAGGAAGAAAAGAGTACAAGATGTTTAGAATCACCAATCGATTTCAAACAAGTTTGTAGCCACGATTATGAAACACATGTTCCTTGAAAAAGTAGCTCGACCTCACATATTTAAGATTCCAAACAAAACCTAAAGAAAGGAACAGACCAAACAGTTAAGTGCCAACTATCAAATTACTAAATCAATAACAAATCATCACTTCACCAATAAAAATTTCAAAATTTTGAGGAAACAATGTTGAGTATGATGTTCTAATAACTAGTAGTATTTCTATCCACTCATCACCTCAGTGTTATGCATATCTTTCTTTGTGATGTACTTCACTCTACAAATCAGAAGTTGGATTACGTAATCAACCAATACAACCATGTCATACATTATGAGCAGCCAATCACAACAAATACAACAATTAAACAAAAGAAGAACGATAAATGGTACCACAAACTGGTGTCAACATTTTGCACCGCTTCAGAGCTAACAATGTTGTTAGCTTGTAAGCAACCCTAAAGGGAAAAAAATTATTTAACACGCACACAAATATACAATATAGAAGTTGAAAAAGAGGAAATGAAAACTCAATTTCAATGCACTTACCATGTCAACATGGTAAACTAAAAAAGCTACTACAGACAGAAGTAGGGCAGTTAAAACAGAAAGCACACTAGGAAAAAAGGAACCTGAAGCTAATACGTTCTATAGACCACTGCTATACTTGTTGATTCTATCCATTCCAAAACCAACAGTAATCCAAATACTGCTCTAGTCCATGTCCACAAAGTATGGTATCAAGAATTGATGGCATCAAGTTATATTAGCCAATAAAAGAATAGAAACCACCACTAAAAATTCAAAAGGAACTTCACACTCCAAATTCTGCAGTGCTTCCATCCAGAATACTCCAAGATACTCAAGATTCCAAACTCAACCTAAAGAGGAAATAGATCGAACAGTTCAGTGCCAATTTCAAGATCACTGGTTATTAAAGATACAGATCTTCTTCGTCAGTCTAATAATCATATATTCTTCAACCATTTGCCATAGACACTGATAATTAAGCAAACAATCAAGCCTCCTCTTCAACAAAGCAATGTGTAGTTACTTTGCAAAAATTAAGAAAATAAACGAGTAAAGATAAATGAGATAATGGATATATCAACATTCAATGCCAGGTAAATGAGACAATGGATAGATATCTGCATTCTATGCAACTTGTTAAATGCATGATTTGAACCACCAAGACTCCTCACCAATAGAGACTGCATGAAGACCTAGGGCAGCATCTCTACTTCCCATGATCCCACTGGAGAGCCACACCACTAAAGGGAATTTTGGTGATCATTTTTCATGTTCCCTAACACCATCTTGATTAATCTCAGATCAAATGTTCACCAGGACTCCAGATCTACTCTTACTCCACATCTAAACACTACTAGTCCATCTGGGAGTCTTCATTTGAAAAGAACTGTTACAGTCAAAGCCCTAGTAGTAGTTAGCAATCCTTTTTTATCTTTAATTTGAGAATTTAAATTCAGCTGTAGTTAATAGTGATTAACTCTTATTGGAGTTGGGAGTCCTATTTAGAGTAGGGGTCTTTTAAGTAGTAGGTTTGTTTCAAATAGGACTGACTCGATATTGAGTTTTACTAGGAGTTCTTTTATTTTCACTATAAATTAAAGGCCAGTAATTGTGAACAGTCAGACTTGATTATTAAGTAAAATTTGCAGTACTAAAAGTCTAATGCATTGTGGTTAATGAGATTCGCCATGGGGCTGGAGACATCCCTTAAATTATTGTATCGACTGTTATCAATCTTGGGATTTTTTTTTTTGCGGGGGGGGGGGGACTTGTGAAATTAATGATGCTCTTTTGTTTATAAGTATGCTTAAAATAGAATTATTAAGATCTCATCTGCTGGTTTCTTAAACTACATAAAACTTAAAAGTTCATGAAAATTAGAAGCATTCTAAGATTCTCAAATTAAACCCCTAAACATAAAGAAACAGATTGGAACCCAGAAGCAAACCCTAGCAATAAACCCTAGAAAGTGAAGACCAGACAGACAGAACTAAGGAATAATTTATTAATTCATTTACCTTACTTAAGGCTTTTCAGGGACTACTGCTTCCCTTTAGTAGTCACCATGTCTCATAGTTGGGACAACATTTTGGGAGAACAGTTCCAGTGAAAATTAAACAATGATACGACCTGGGAAGTTGATTGATTTGAAGATTTAAGTTGCAGGAGTTCTAAAGAGAAAAATATTGCTGAGATTTTCAATTATTTCTAAAATGTTAGATCGGTTGGTCAAAAGTACATACATTAGCATGATGACAACACTGTCCATCCAGGTCCTGGAAAAGAATTTTCAGCTTCGTCTGCTATTGAGTATACAAGGAGTAAAGAGCAAAGTTACGTGTAGAATGACATACACATGACAATAACTGCACATTCAACCATAGAGACTTACCTTGAGAGTAGCTAATTGATTCAGCAATGATGATAGTGACCCCTCCGAGAGAGAAGCTTGCACACTTTCAGCAGCAACTCTAGCATCCTTTTCCCTTCCATGAGACTCAAGCACATCTTATGGTTTTTTCTTTTTCTTTTTTTTTCTTTTTTTTTTTTTTTTTTTGAATAAATAAATACATTAAAAGCAAGAACAAACAAATGGAACATTATCAGAGATGAGACAATTTTTTATTAATGTGCAAGCCTTACCAACTAACTGCTTCTTCCTCCATACATCTTGCATCTAAAAAAGCATTATTTGCCCTAAGTTCTGTAATAATATTATTGGATTCTTCCTCTTCTTTTTTCATTTGCATCTCTAAACAGGTTTGAGCAACACGAGTTCAAAAATGAATATTAATCTCCAACAACTCAAAACTAAACGGTATAAAACTACCAAGTTCAGCATACTCCTTCTCAGAGCACTCTACCACATCTTTAAGTTTCTCCTGATCAACAACAGTGGAATCCTCACATTCTAGGAACCATTTGATGCAAAGCCGAAGTTTGCTCGACATACTCCGTCATTTGTTCACAATGTCATTGTTGGAACCCGAAAAAAATTGTACATAAAGTAGAAATTTTCAGTAGCGTACAATGAGAGAAGTCAAAACAGCTATCAAAGCAAAAACAAATATTTGAGCTACTTTGCAGTCAAGTTTCTGCCCTTTCATATTCTCATTGAGAAGGGCTTTTGCATCCTCTAAAGTGAACTCAATGCTACCACACTGACAGACAGCAGTACTAATGGATCGCAAACTGTAGCAAGATCTTGACCCTCATTCTGTACAGAGAAGACCTGACACGCAGACCACTGCTGACTGGTGCCACCATCTTCAATATCACAAGACCATTACCAAAAGAGAATAATATCACTCAATACAATAATGTCACCGCCCCCTTAGCCAACCTCATTAAGTACAGATCTTGACCCTCATTCAGTACAGAGAAGACCTGACACGCAGACCACTGCTGACTGGTGCCACCATCTTCAATATCACAAGACCATTACCAAAAGAGAATAATATCACTCAATACAATAATGTCACCGCCCCCTTAGCCAACCTCATTAACAACGATATCAAGTCTTACGCATCAGATCTGTACATTCTTATGAACGTACAATCCAACAACAAATATCAAACCATATAGTGGCACCTCAAAAATTACATTTACTTCGGAATTAAAGGCCACAATTGATGTGAAGGAACCCAATTGGTATTTCTCGTATCACCACTTTTGGGTACCATATAGGAACCCCTTTGATGTCACGTCCCACAAGGAAATCACATCTTGCACGCATCCGATCCTAATAACAAGTATGAGCAGCAGGACACATCCACCCAAAATCATGTTCTTCGCCTAAAGCTCAATCTTGAAGGAAAAGAAACAAATTATATGACTTACCGTTGATCTAAGACCAAGAAACCAGATGAAAATCACAGTAACTAATTTAGTGATTACTTAAACAGAAGAACATCCAGTCAACTTGTATAATGTCTCAGTAGATATTCATACTAATTCTCTGCAGCAGTTACTCCATCAAACCCATGCCCTCGATACAGAAACGATCCCGAAGAAGAAGCAAATTCAATGATTCAACGCTCATTTAAAGATCATTAAACCAGCCAAAAACCAAATTGATTTAACGATCATTAAATAAGAGATAAGCCCAATCAACTTCTCTTCAGAAATCCTTGTATCAAGCTCTTCCTAATCCAAGAATCAATGATAACCTACACCCAAAAAAATAACCAACATGCCTAAGCAACAATTCATATACTACACCATATAGTATAATATTATAAGGACAGCATGACTTTAGCAGTCAAACAAAATACACATAACCATATGAAATTTAAAAGGAAACCACACTTGACCTGAAGAGAGAACAAATTTAGTAGATCAGCACCAATTTCAGCGCTCTAAATTTTAAATTAAATAAATATCAGGATAAACTTGCACAAACATGATTTTCCGAACAAGAACCTCTTTTAGTCCCATAACCATATACGCATTAATTATCAACTGTGTTAATGTCTCTAAATGCACCAGCCTGCATACACCAGGAATCGTAATGCAAAAAGATCAAAATAAATGAAAAGTCGTATTAAAAAAAAAGAGGACGAATATTGTAGTTCAGAAGAGTTGAATGAAGGAGACAATAGAGATATCTGTTAACAAAATGTACACAAGCACACATGACACCACAAAAAGGGGTATTCATTGCACCGCACCTCCCACTATTGCTAGGGTTAGGGAAAGTCAAAATAAATTTGGCCTTTCCATGCTAATAGGCCGTGTAACGAAGAAGGCAGTAGAAGATCATATTTATTTATACAGATAAAATGTACCATTGTATAGATACATATACTTACCCTCCGAAAAATAGATCCACTCAAAATCATATCCTTGATTCATGCACACACCTAAAGAAATAAATTCAATGAAAATCTGAGCGCAAATAAACAGAAGAAAATAACAGAACTGAATTAATGATCACCAAAATAGAGGAAATGAAAAATAAAATTAGCATGCATAATGCCGCAATAAATATGCACTCACTCTCTGCAGGAGGGGATATCACGTCCTTGATAAACCAAAGATCCCGAACAAATTCAACAAAAACTGCTCATTTAAAAACCCATTAAACCATTCGAAAACCAAAAGAGAATATCTTAATGATTTAACGATCATGAAATATGTGATAAACCCAATTTATGAGGTTGGGAAAAATCGCGGCCTGGTCAGATGCACCATCCACAAAAACAGATCCTCAAAGTTCCTTTATCCTCTACAAAATGAAAAACACCCCAAGTTAATCAGCAAATAGCTTCATGGTGGTATGAATATGACTCCCTAACTCAAAATAGATAGGTTAATGTATTAATCCCTTCGTAAGCTTTCAACCATAGTGGCTTGGGTCTCCTGTGCTATGCGCTGGCTTGCTGTTATCTATCCCTCAGCTTCTTTTGGACGCTTATCCCACTAGCAGCGGTTAACAATAGGTGCATGCGAGTTAGGATGCGGGTTGGGTGTCGTTTTGAACTTTCTGCCCCGGCCGACCTCGTGGGCCCCCAGGCCACTTCGGGCGCACCTGGTGGTGCTTTGGGTTTTGGTCAATATAGCCATTGAGTTGCAGTTTTATTCTGCGTTTTCTTTTACTTTTTATGAGTATGAGTTCTTGGTCTTTGCATTCCCCTTTAGATAAGACTCTTAACAGTCTTTAATATTTAAGTCTTGGGGGATTCTATATTCGAGATTCCATCAGATCTATGATTATTATTTTGAGAGTTAGATTAATTGTAATGGGATCCTAATCTATAGAGAAATCCCACTTGGGCTTAGAGTCTTTTAGTAAGCTATAAATAGACTATTATTTCTTTGTAATTCTCAGGTTTGATTATTTGAATAAGAAATATTGAGTTGAGGGCCAAAGTTCCTGTTTGAGGGTCCACAGCTAATTTTTAGTCAAGTTTCTTCTTCAAAGATCAGCAACACAGTGTGTCTAGCACTCTCCATCCAGAAATTCCAGCAAGTTTCAAGTAAGCAAGCAACCCCAGCCCCTTTCCTTCACTCTCCCCTCTCTTCACGGGTAACAAAGCAAGAACAAAAATTCTAGCTACTTTGAAATTAACTTTCTTCCCTTTCAACTAATCATCGAGAAGGGCTTCTGCATCCTCTAAAGAGAACTCAATGCTCTGATACCAGTACTAGCTGCGGATCGCAGACTGTAGCAAGGATCTTGACCTTCAATCAATACAAGAGAAAACCTGACGCACAGACTATTGCTGATCAAAGCCACTGCCTTTAATATCACAAGACTATTACCAAAAGAGAATAGTATCACTGAATAACAACCAATACAATAATTCAAAGGGTGTGTCTCAACCCCCTTAGCCAAGCTCATTAACCACAAAATCAAGTATTATGCATCAAACACGTACATACATAAGAATGTAGAATCCAGCAACAGATATTAAACCATATACTGTCACCCAAAAAAATAAATTTGGGAATTTAAGGCCAATAAAACTAGGGCAATATTGATGTGAAGAATGGGAGAAAGACCACCACTCGCCGCATGCTCAGATACAGATTCCTCTGAAATTCCTTCTCCCCCTACAAAGTGAAAAAAATGCCCCTAGTTAATGCCTGCACATCCTTTAATTTGACTTGCAAGAACCATACGGCCTAAGCAACCTTTGTGGCAAAATAAATAAAGAATCCAACCCTTTGACCAAGCTTTTCAAATAGATCGTATAATTATTGAATCTCAAACGCAAATACACTTCCTCAATGATTCTACATAAAATTAAAAGCAACCAAGTTCACAATCATGTTTATTTGAAAGGGTTCTTTTTTATACTCCAACAATATCCAGCAGAGGACCAAGTCAATGCATTCCCGAATACAAAAATCACTGAAAGCTTGATGATTTCTAGATATTCCAGCAGCCTGCAATTTTAATAAGGCACAAAAACAGAGAAGAATAAACTAAATAACATAGAATAAATGAAGAGAAAAAGAAGAGGGAGCAGAAAAGCAGAATATATTTAAGGGAAGGAAAGCTCAATAGAGAGGAGAGGGGGCAGGGGTGGAGAGGTGGGTGGGAACAAACACAGCCTTCACTCAGCTAGGACACATCCCAACTTCCAAGGGGATTGTATCAAAACATATTCTTCAATTACAATAGGGCACCTCAATTAAAAACTAATGTCCATGAATACTCTAAACCTATATTGTTTCTCCTTTCAGTCACACTAACAAGTTCTAACACATAAGCATTCTAATTATTAGCATATTAGACATGTAAATAGAATAGGAACTTAAATGTAATAAATAAAAATGGAAACAACCACCCAAAAAACTATTTTTGAATTTTTTTCAGTTGAGACAACTTGGGGTTTCAGTGTGTCAAGTAGGGTTAGATTTTCAGGATTTTCTAATTAAGGAACCAGCACTACATTAGAGTTTTTAGGGTAAACTAGGGTTTCTTGAGGTTTCAGCTAGGGTTTTAAAGGGGAATAGGCTGTTGGTTCAGTAGGTTATAGGTGCTGTTAGTGGTAATCTGTAAGCAAGGACAGAAATGGAAAGGTGGGGAGAGAGAGCTTCCAAGGTTTTAGAAAATTCTGAAAAATCCAAAATTCTGCAACTTCTCTGTGAGGAAGATGAAGTGGAGAAAATTTTCAACTCCTAAACCAGGTCTGTAAGAGTGAAACTGAGACTAAATCTTTGTTCAGCAGGCTTCGGCGATCCTATAGAAGGTATAATGGTGTGTTTTGGGGCTGGAATGAGGTAGTCCTAGTTGTGGTGGGGTCTGAAAACGTGGGAAGGAGATGGGGATGGCTTCTAGGGGAAGGGGCTGGAATGATGGGCTTTTATGTGGAGAAAGGAAGGCTGTGATTGTTTCTTCAATACAGGAAGAAGAAAAAGAACTTGAAAATTGCAGAAACAAAGCTCAAACCCAGCCGCAGGTCACCTTCCCAGGGATCCCATGACTATACCAAGTCTTTCTTCAAACTCAATCAATTTGTTAATCATCAAATCTAAAAATTACAATGCAGAAAGAGTTTATATATAGCCTAAAATTAAGAACACCGACTCAAACTGGGATCTCCTTACAGATGAGAATCAATTACAACTCAAACGGGACTCTATCAACACTTCACTACGAGATTCCAGCCTGCCCTTTGAATGGAATCTCTTATAGACCCTTATTTATGACTCCACAAAACTCAACTTAAATAGCAACACAAACTTTAATGGATATGACTCTTTCACTGACTCATCAAAAATATATAAAATAAATTGTATCTCGACCCGGGATCGTGGGGAGCAATAAGACCCATATTGGGCCCAAAGAGGGCTTGAAAATGACCAAATCGGTATTCGGCCAGCCTTAGGTACACTTTTTGGGTCTGACTGTGGCCCAATTTTCGGGGGGTCCAACCGAAGATACATCCTCTACTTTTATTTGGAATTCCGACAACATTTTTCAAATTGTTCAAGAAACCTAATTAGGTTGGAATTCCCAAGTAATCAGGAAATCCCTTAGTTACAGTCTATTTCCTACAAGGATTTTGTATCTACTTTTATTTTTTTTAATTTGACTCCATCTAAAGTAAAATATGAGAGAGTCCTCGTGATTAAACTATTTTCAGGGGCATCATAGGGCCTAGGATTACCATTCCCAAACCTTACACCACTAATCATACCGGGGGTATTTTGGTCATTTTCATGGAGTCCAGAGTCCAAGCTTAGGGTGACACTGAGTCCAGCTTGCCATTAGGACATTAGATCTACTTTTGTTTTAAAGTTCGTGCTAATATGTTGTGAGTTATTTAAAAGTCCTTGTCAGGGTATGATTCCTAGGTTGTGCAGGAATCCCTTGGTTTCAGCTTTCTTCTTGTTAGAATCTCATATCTACTCTTAGATTCCAAATTAGATCCATCTAAAGTAATATATGTTAGAATCCTTGTTTGAGTTAGCCTCATTAGACAAGTAGTCATACTTGCATTAACCTATTAGTTTTAAACCAAGTTGGCTTCCTAAGTTGAGTCATAGTTTGTTTTCTTTTTGGAGGCAATAAATAAAGCCTCCATCGTCTCTATTTGCAAGTTAATTTGACTAACAAAATTGAGAATTGAATTTGAAGGCAAGAGAGGAAGTCATGGGCTTCAAGAGGGGGCATGCAGCACTTCAAGACTTGAGTAATTTTCAGCAGTTCCCTTCCATCTACAGCAAGCTTCTTTGACTCCAGCAGCCTTCCCTTATTCCCCAGTATGTACCGCATACCCCAGCCCTTTCCCAGCCCCCTTCTGCATCTTTCCAAGCACCCACAAGCATCCCAAGCCACTTCCCTCTTCCCTACAGCGACAAACTACCTAGTTTTTCCCCCCCCCCAATTTAGGAGTTTCCATCGGTTAGTCTGTAACTCTCATGGGTTGTATTGTTTTACCATTGAATGGTTTTGTTTCCTATATACGCTTGTATTGCCTTTTGGTTACTTTGAGGTTCTCCGTTTGCTCCACAACACATCGTCTTCCATCCTCTCCTCTCCTCTCCCCCATTCCTCACCTTTTCTTTCTCAAAATAACATGGTTCGGGCGTGGGTCTTCTTATTCCTTTCGTTCTATAGGAGGAAGTTGTCTGGGGTCTGCTGTTCCTTTCGTTCTGCTTTTGGGCATCTTCTTTGCTGCTGTGTTCTCTTCTTGGAGCTCTTGTGTTGCTTCCTTCGTTCTTTTTTCTCTTGTTGGCTTGCTTCGCTGCTCTTTTTCTGTTTGGTCTTGAGTTTTGGTGGTTTTGGGACTTCGGTGATCCGATTGTTTGAGCTTGCGATCTGGTTTCTTGTTTGGCTTGGTTTCGTGGTTTGGGCTTGATCGGTTAGCGGTGTTTTCTGTTTGGTTTGTTTTGTTTCGTTTTCGGTTTGGTTTGATTTTATTGGTTTATTTATGTTTATGAGTTATCTGTTGGTTATCTGGTTTCTGTTCTGGTTTCGTTGGTTTTTGTTTCGTTGTTTGTTGTTTTTCGGGTTTGTTTAATTGTTTGATATGGGGCTTCATAAATACTATGGTGTTATTTCTTCATCCTCTCATCGGTTGGGTTGGGGGTGGATCAATTTCCCCTGGGGGCTTGTTATTGTTCTTCTGGACGGGGCGTGTCATTTGACTGCTGTCCCTGTGTGTGCTTGGGCTTGTTGTGCCGTCTTGGGCGGTGTTTATTCCTTGGCGATACATTATAGATTTGGTGACTCACCTCCTGTGGGTTATGGGGTTTTGAATGTTTGTTTCTGGTCGAATTCTGCTGTCTCGTTGTCCGGGTTTTATCGGTAGTGGGTGAGATATTACCCATTTTTGCGTTTTGATGTATGAAGAACTAACTCTATTCTACCTATCTCCTCGATGTCAACTTGCAAAATCAGCAATTAGTTGTTTGGGTTTCTTGGGGGTCTTGGAGGGTTTGAGGCGGTTGGCCGGTTCTTGGTAGTGATCTGTACCCACGTTGCCGCACTTTTCAAGGTTCTTCGTGTTGCGGGGTACCTCTCTGCGAATTCAGCTTTGGCCGGTTTCTCGAGGCACCTCGGCGGGTCCTTGGTGGCAAATATGGACGACTGGGATATCTTGGAAAATATCCAGGTTCACACAACTCTCTCGCAGTCCGGACAAGTTAAGACTTGTCATCATTGTGGTCGTCCGGGACATATTCAACGATCTTGTTGGAAGCTTCGTGGGCCCCCACCTGGCGTGCAATTATCACTTCGAATCGGCGCCTACACCCTAAGTTCATCCGGGTGGCTGTGTGGTCGGGGATTTATTCGTTTCACTCGGTTTCGGCCACTCAACCACATCACCCTCCACCCTTGTTCACGGTTGCTACTAGTTGCCTTTCAACCACATCTCACCCATGGTCTTGTTCGGGCTTCGTCTTGGCCGGGGCTCGTTTTTTCCTCTTTTGTTCCATCATCCTCTTTGGTTACACTTGCTGATGGTTCTCATATCATGTTAAGGAGTGGGTACAATTCAACTCACTCCATCCATTACCCTACCCTCGGTTCTTTACATACCTAATTTGCCATTTAACCTATTATCTGTTCAAAATTTACTTCCACTAATCTGTTTGGTGAAATTCTTTCCTGCTATTGTTTATTTCGGGATCTTCGACGGAAGTCTTGGTGGGCCGTTGTCCGGGGTTGTATCTATTCGGGAGATATCCTCTCTGCTTGTTCTAGTTTTCCATCCCCATCAAATACATTGTCGGTTGGGGCATCCCTCTCTGGACCCTATTGGTGTAGTTTTCATTCTCTTTCAAAGTTGGATTGTGAGTCTTGTCATTTGGAAAACTTCATCGTGTGGTTTTCCTCCTCGTATGCACCTCGCCACCCTTTCTCTCTCGTTCATTCGTGTGTGGGACCCTGTCTGTTGTTCTACTTCATTTTCTGCTTTGTTACATTTGTGGATGATTTTTCAGGTCACTTGGCTTTATTTAATGAAAAATCGTTCAGATTATTTGACATATTTTGCAATTTTGTTATTGAATTCGTACTCAATTTGGTGTTCCTATTCGTACTTTTCGTAGTGTTGCCAGTTTTCTCTGATCCGTTTTGTATTTATGGCTTCTTGGGATTCTTCACCAATCTTCCTGTGTTGATACTCCTCGACAAATGGGGTTGCGAGGTGCACTTATTGAGGTCACCCGTTCTCTCTTTTTGAGTGGGTTCCTAAATCCTTTTGGGCTGTGCGGTTTGCTGCTTGTTATCTTATTACGGATGCCTTCATCTGTCTTAGGTGCATTCCTCATTCTCTCTTATTTCCTTCATCTCCCTTATTTACTTTACCTCCTCCGTTTTGGTTGTGTGTGTTACATTCGTAATCATCGCCGGGGATCTCTAAACTTGATCCACGTGCACTTAGTGTATTTTTGTGGGGTACTCTCCTCGGGATATCGTTGTTATTCTTCGACTTCGAAGTTTTTGTTCTGGATGTGTCATTTTTTGAGTCAACTTCTTTTTCACTTGAATCTCATAGTTTAACCGACCTAATGATGATCTTGTATTTTTCAAAGTGTTCTCCACGGTCGTTCCTTCCCCTCCACCTCCCCATCACCAGTGTACATCCCCCAAACCACCAGCTCCCCCTCTGCCCTCGTCTCTACCTCCTGCCGCTTCGTCTGTTGATCCTCCGTTCTCCAATCCCCTTGTTTCCCATTGCTCTTCGGGTCTCGTTCTTGTGTTCGGTATCCCATCTCTAACTTTATTTCATATTCTAATTTATCACCTGGGTTCTCTACTGCTTTATCTACTATCGAGAATTATCCTATTCCTAAGAATGTTCTTGAAGCTTTGTCTAATCCTGATTGGGTCAGTGCAATGAACGAAGAATTACAAGCCTTAGAAGACAATCAAACTTGGGATCTTGTGCCTTTACCCTCAGGAAAGAAAGCTATTGGTTGTAGGTGGATATTCACTGTGAAAGTTAATCCTGATGGTTCGTTAGCTCGCCTGAAAGCTCGTCTCGTTGCCAAGGGCTATGCTCAAGTTTATGGCATAGATTATGTTGATACTTTTACGCTTTGTTGCCAAGCTTACTTCCATCCGTATTTTAATCTCTCTTGCCGCTACATACAAGTGGCCCTTGTTTCGTTGGATGTGAAGAATGCCTTCCTTCATGGAGATCTACATGAAGAAGTGTATATGGAGCAACCACCGGTTTGTTGCTCGGGGGAGAAGAATAAGGTTTGTCGCCTCCGCAAATCATTATATGGTCTCAAGCGAGTCACCTCGAGCATGGTTTGGACGCTTTACTACTGTTGTAATAGAATTTGGGATGACTCGTTGTGAAAGTGATCACTCTCGTATTCTTTAAAAACTCGATGCGGGCAAGATCTTTCTTGTAGTATATGTTGATGATATTGTCATTACGGAGAGATGACACTTCAGGAATTGATAGGTTAAAGACCTACTTACAAGAGAAATTTCAGACCAAAGACTTGGGCAAGTTAAAGTATTTTCTAGGAGTTGAAGTTGCCCAATCAACAAAGGGCATCTTCTTATCTCAACGGAAGTATGTCTGGATTTACTTTCGAAACAGGAATGTTGGGATCAAAACCTATAGACACTCCCATGGAATGTAACTTAAAGTTAATGCCGAAGATGGAACCATTCTTGATGATCCAGAGAAGTCTGAAGGCTTGTTGGGAAGCTGAATTATCGACTGTGACTAGACCGACATTGCCTTTCTGTCGGTGTTGTGAGCCAATTTTTGTCCCCCCACACGAACATCACCTGGGATGCGGTTATACGAATTCGAGGTATCTTAAGAAAGCACCAGGACACGGGCTTCTTTACACTAATCATGGACATAAAAATGTAGAAGGATTCTCCGATGCTGATTGGGCTGGATCACCTATTGATAGAAGATCGACTACAGAGCTCTGCACTTCATTGGAGGAAATCTTGTATCATGGAAGAGTAAGAAACAAACTGTGGTAGCAAGATCAAGCGCAGAATCGAGTATCGTGCTATGGCACAGGTAACATGCGAGATGGTATGGATAAAACAATTACTCCAGGAATTAGGAATTATTGATGACACACCAATGAAGTTATGGTGTGATAATCAAGCTGCGGTTCATATAGCATCAAATCCAGTCTTTCATGAACGTACCAAGCATATTGAAGTAGATTGCCACTTTGTTCGTGAGAAGTTACTGCAAGGCATAATATCCCCCAAGCATGTGAGGACTGGAGAACAACTTGCAGATTTGTTCACCAAAGCTCTAGGGAATACAAGGGTTACCTATATTTGTAACAAGTGGGAATGAGTAATATATATGCTCCAGCGAGGGGGAGTGTTAGAAAAGGGCAATTTAGGAAGGGATTGATCCATCGAGAGTTAGTACTTTGCGCTAACTCTCGATAGGAAAGGGTTGTAGGAATTAAGAGTTTTATACCAATTGAAATAGGTTTATGTTTTCCTATATAGAATAGACTTGTAAATTAGCCTATATATAGAAAAGTTACTTTGAGGAGTTCTCACAAGATTTAAGAGACTCCACAACACAATCGTGGCTTCCATCCTCTCCTCTCCTCTCCCCCATTCCTCACCTTATTCTTTCTCAAAATAACAAGAGCTAAACCCTATTTCAAAACAAACCCTCCACCACACTCCAAAACACTTAGAATTAGCAAATCCTGTACCTAATTCACCTCCCCTTAAAAAGTCCTAACCCAGGTGACTTCCCTAAGAGTCCTACTCCAAGTAGCAAACCTCAAACCGAACACAAACCCTTCCCAATTAAACCTAAATTATAAAATAACAACAGCATTCCCATCCTAACCTAAGCAAAACCCTAAGAACCAAGTTTCGCCGTAACTTATAAATCATGTTCTAAGACTATTTTGTTTACTTCAGCAACTAAAACTAAAGCAAATGGCATTACATAGCATCCCGCAAAAACCTGGATACACTCTTCCGTACTTCTCCTTAATATAATAAAAGCATATCCCAGCTAATTCCTTTCCAGGCAACATTCCTTGCAACAACCAGACCTGTTGTTGTGCCCATGGTGCGGTGCCCCCTAATGGAATCTTGCCAACTATCCTTGCTTCCTTTAGCTGACTCCATCCCTGCATGTCCAGCTGGGTCTGATCCCCTGTGCCCCCTCTATCTGCTGCAGAGGGCACCCTACTACCATTTTTCTTGATTCAATCTGTCAAAAAGGCAACAGGTTCAATACTACAGGAAGGGTCCACCAACTATAGAACAGACAGAATACAAATATTCTTTTAGTTAATCAAGGAAAATACAAATCCAATAAAATTTACTTTCTATTTCAAACTCCAAAACACAAGTCCCTTCAGTGATAACTACACCTTAAATATTCAAGGTTACAAACAGAACCTGAAGAAGAACAAATTGAACAATTCAACACCAACTAAGAGACTACAAAATCAGTAAGAAATCAACTCACAACCAAAGAACTAGTGAAAAATTCTAAGGAAAATGAGGTCATCCTAGTGATTTAGTGTAGAACACTTCCACTAATATCATTAACCATGAGCCCATCAAACTTTGTAATGCGTTATCTTTTTATGAGTGTCACTCAAATAACATCATTACCATAAACAATAATTGGATCACTTGTCAAATGGTACAATCACATCTTACACTGCAAGCAACCAATCAAAGCAAATACAAAAATTACACAAGGATAAACAATGACAAATGGATCATAGACTGATATCTACATTATATACTGCTTCACATGTAACAACGTTATTAACTCCTAATTGACGGTAAATACAAAATTATTTGACACTGCTTTATACACCACCACAAAGAAACGACTTATTCTCAATGCTGTGGAGAAGTCAAAATGCAACTCAAGAAACGCACAAATGAAATTTGAAAAGAATAACACAAACTGAAGATGGATAGTAAGAATAGTGAAGAAACTCGGAAAGGAAAAACCAGACGAAGGTAACCCATTCCCTAGGCCATACATCAGCCAATAGTGAAGAAACTCAGAAAAGAAAAACCAGACAAAGGTAACTCATTCCCTAGGCCATACATCAGCCAACGCTACTATATTTCTTGATCTCCCCCCTTCCAAAACCTGCAGCAGTTCAAAGATTGTACCTGTCAGAGTCCACAAAATATGGCATCAGGAATTGATAGCTTCATGTTATGCAATCAACAAAGGAATGCACAAGCACACAACAAAGTAGAGAGGTCAAAGACACTCCCCAGTTCAAATTTTGCTGTATATGTCAGGAAAAACCCAACAATAGATATTCAGGATGCCAAACTTGACCTAAATAGGAAACAGATTCCATAGTTCAGTGCCAACTTTAGCGCGTAGTGCTTTATCATTCTCTATATGTATCACTCTATCAACACCATTATCATATATCAAAGAGTTGGTTACTTATCCAACAATACAACCATTCTCTATATGTAACACTCTATCAACACCATTATCATATATCAAAGAGTGCGTTACTTATGCAACGATACAATCACATCCTACATTGCAAGCAATCAAGGATAGCAAATACAAAAAACATATAGAGATAGAGAACAATAAATGGTATCAACCTTTTGCATTGATTCAAGCCTAATGCCATTGATTCACAGCTGACCCGAAGGGAAAAAACTCAACAATGATTTATACCAAAACCACGAAACAACTTATTCTCAACACTAAAGAGATAAAACTTGAAAATATAATATTTTTTAAAATTGCTCTAATTCAAGAGACCAACTCTATCTAAGAAGAACAAATGGAAGTGCAACATTAAAGTCGAAAAACCATTAACAAAAGAATACAAAGGCAAGCACCTAAAAAGACATTCGGTACAAGAGTCTTATCACCTTAAATGGTTGCAGCCTTACTCACGCTTTTAAACATAGCCATCCAAAACCCTCCAAAATTGGGGAATCATGTCTCAATATTATTACCGACATTCTTGCAATTTTCAACCCATTCTGGCATTCTTATCCCAAGGAATTTATCTGATATCCCCCATTGGATGGGTTATGTATTCTACGGATCCTAATTATTTGACCACTAACATTAGCCTAACCTTCATAAGACATCACAAAAAATCCCTATATCCCCTAAATCCCAAAACATAGCCGAACCTAACCCTAAAACCCCACAACTAACCCATTCCCTTCAACCACAGAGTAAACTAAACCCTAATTAACTGCTTATTCTAATGAAGAGGATACTGGAGTGAACCTAACTCTAGGTCAACTGTCAACATCGTTACAAGGTAAACCACAGAATTTCGTTTACAAGACCTGGACACACAACAGACCCTTTTGTTTGGATTGGTGGTTCCCCCCCCCCCTCTTTTTTCTGGGAGGGGAAAGTGTGTGAAGATTTTTAACGTCACTTAAACAAGTGTACATATGATCCACATCGGGTAAAATCAACGACACTATACATAAACTCAAATTTCTTTTTGTATATATATTCACTTCTCCGATATCGGTGACCAGCAAATATCTATAGAAGCAGACTGGAATGATATACTTAAGCAGAAAAAACCAATACCAAAGAAGTAGAGTACACCTCGCATGCAACCTGAAAATGCGCATTTGGTGCACCAAAGCTCCCATTATTTCTAGGTCTCCACTACATAGGTCACAGTGACTGCAGCCTTTCCAATGCAATTCCATGATCAGAAACTATGACCATTAAGTAGAGGAAGAAAACTAAGTAAAACCATTGACTTGCAACAAGAAATTAGAAACAGAAAAGGGTAAAGAACAGGGGAGAATCATAATGAGAGATAGGACATGTTTAAAGCAAAAGTCAACATGCACTACCATTCTACCAATTCCATCCTTCAGAAAAGCAGCAATGGATTCAATGCTGTAATGAGCTGAAAGAATGCATAAAATATAGTAGGAAATAAATATGAACAAGTTTGCAATTAATTAAGGGAAGAAAACATCCTATTAAAATATGAAAGTAACTCCCTATTTCAAGCTCTGAAGAAAACATCCCTCCAAGGATAACCTTATATACTCAAGGTTACTAACAAAACCTAAAGAAGAAAACAGATAGAACATTTCAATGGCCACCTAAAAGATAACTAATAAGAAATCAACCCACAAAAAAAAAAATAAATAAATAATAGTGAAAATTTTAAGGAAGAAGTGACAAGCATAACCTTCAATATCACCAACCATACAATGATACACCCCTCAATCCCACATAAAGCTTTACAATTCTCTATATGCACCAACACCATTATCATAAATCAATGAGTTAGGTTACTTTATCCAACAATACTACAATCACATGTTACACTACAAGCAACCAATCACACCAAATACAAATTATATAGAAATGGATAAAAATACATGGTACCATAGACAGGTATAAACATTTTGCATTCCTTCATGCCTAGCGATGCCATTGACTCATACCGGAACCTAAAGATAGAACCATTCAACAATGGTTTGTATATATGCCAAGAAACAACTTGTTCTCAATGCTAAAGAGATAAAACATGAAAATATATAATTTTTTTTAGTCAAAACCAATAAAAACCAAACTCGATATTGCAAATTGCTCTGATTCAAGATACCAGCATCTCTACAGTAGAAGCACAAGCGACAGTGAAACATTTAAGTTCAAAAATACACCCTTGATAAACAAATATAAAGCCATGCTCCTTGAAACACATTTATTTATCACCATTGATGAGACTGGGAAGATCATAATGATTGCTTACTCACACACTTTTCCAGATAGACAAAATCATAAAGACAAAATCATAATTCAAACCCAAGACAGTAGAATAGCAAGAAAACTAAGGAACCCACAAAGTTGCAAGACAAAATTGGATAGTACAAAAAAAAGTAAGTGGGAAAAGGTACGAAGAAAGTTCCCCTCATTACCATCCTCTAGGAAAGCAGCAAAAGATTCGACACTGCACCAGGAAGAAAAGAGTACAAGATGTTTAGAATCACCAATCAATTTCACACAAGTTTGTAGCCAAGATTATGAAACACATGTTCCTTGAAAAAGTAGCTCAACCTCACATATTTAAGATTCCAAACAAAACCTAAATAAAGGAACAGACCAAACAGTTAAGTGCCAACTATCAAATTACTAAATCAATAAGAAATCATCACTTCACCAATAAAATTTTAAAAATTTTGAGGAAACAATGTTGAGTATGATGTTCTAATGCAAGCCCCCTTTGCTAGTAGTATTTCTATCCACTCATCACCTCAGTGTTATGCATATCTTTCTTTGTGATGTACTTCACTCTATAAATGCCATTAACATAAATCAGAAGTTGGATTACATAATCAACCAATACAACCATGTAATACATTATGAGCAGCCACTCACAACAAATACAACAATTAAACAAAGAAGAACAATAAATGGTACCACAAACTGGTGTCAACATTTTGCACCGCTTCAGAGCTAACAATGTTGTTAGCTTGTAAGCAACCCTAAAGGGAAAAAAATTATTTAACACGCACACAAATATACAATATAGAAGTTGAAAAAGAGAAAATGAAAACTCAATTTCAATGCACTTACCATGTCAACATGGTAAACTAAAAAAGCTACTACAGACAGAAGTAGGGCAGTTAAAACAGAAAGCACACTAGGAAAAAAGGAACCTGAAGCTAATACATTCTATAGACCACTGCTATACTTGTTGATTCTATCCATTCCAAAACCAACAGCAATCCAAATACTGCTCTAGTCCATGTCCACAAAGTATGGTATCAAGAATTGATGGCATCAAGTTATATTAGCCAATAAAAGAATAGAAACCACCACTTAAAATTCAAAAGGAACTTCACACTTCAAATTCTGCAGTGCTTCCATCCAGAATACTCCAAGATACTTAAGATTCCAAACTCAACCTAAAGAGGAAATAGATCGAACAGTTCAGTGCCAATTTCAAGATCACTGGTTATTAAAGATACAGATCTTCTTCGTCAGTCTAATAATCATATATTCTTCAACCATTCGCCATAGACACCGATAATTAAGCAAACAATCATGCCTCCTCTTCAACAAAGCAATGTGTAGTTGCATTGCAAAAATTAAGAAAATAGACGAGTAAAGGTAAATGAGATAATGGATATATCCAGAGTCTATGCCAGGTAAATGAGACAATGGATAGATATCCGCATTCTATGCCATTTAACTTGTTAAATGCATGATTTGAACCACCAAGACTCCTCACCAATAGAGACTGCATGAAGACCTAGGGCAGCATCTCTACTTCCCATGATCCCACTGGATAGCTGCACCACTAAAGGGCATTTTGGTGGTCATTTTCCATGTTCCCTAACCCCATCATGATTAATCTCAGATCAAATGTTCACCAGGACTCCAGATCTACTCTTACTCCACATCTAAACACTACTAGTCCATCTGGGAGTCTTCGTTTGAAAAGAACTGTTACAGTCAAAGCCCTAGTAGTAGTTAGCAATCCTTTCTTATCTTTAATTTGAGAATTTAAATTCAGCTGTAGTTATAGTGATTAACTCTTATTTGAGTTGGGAGTCCTATTTAGAGTAGGGGTCTTTTAAGTAGTGGGTTTGTTTCAAATAGGACTGACTCGATATTGAGTTTTACTAGGAGTTCTTTTATTTTCACTATAAATTAAAGGCCAGTGATTGTAAACAGTCAGATTTGATTATTAAGTAAAATTTGCAGTACGAAAAGTCTAATGCATTGTGGTTAATGAGGTTCGCCATGGGGCTGGAGACATCCCTTAAATTATTGTATCAACTGTTATCAATCTTGGGATTTTTTTTTTTTTTTGGGGGGGGGGGGGGGGGACTTGTGAAATTAATGATGCTCTTTTGTTTATAAGTATGCATAAAATAGAATTATTAAGATCTCATCTGCTGGTTTCTTAAACTACATAAAACTTAAAAGTTCATGAAAATTAGAAGCGTTCTAAGATTCTCAAATTAAACCCCTAAACATAAAGAAACAGATTGGAACCCAGAAGCAAACCCTAGCAATAAACCCTAGAAAGTGAAGACCAGACGGACAGAACTAAGGAATAATTTATTAATTCATTTACCTTACTTAAGGCTTTTCAGGGACTACTGCTTCCCTTTAGTAGTCACCATGTCTTAGTTGGGACAACATTTTGGGAGAACATTCCAGTGAAAATTAAACAATGATACGACCTGGGAAGTTGATTGATTTGAAGATTTAAGTTGCAGGAGTTCTAAAGAGAAAAATATTGCTGAGATTTTCAATTATTTCTAAAGTGTTAGATCGGTTGGTCAAAAGTACATACATTAGCATGATGACAACACTGTCCATCCAGGTCCTGGAAAAGAATTTTCAGCTTCGTCTGCTAATTTGTACAAACTTATATGTTGAGTATACAAGGAGGAAAGAGCAAAGTTACGTGTAGAATGACATACACATGACAATAACTGCACATTCAACCATAGAGACTTACCTTGAGAGTAGCTAATTGATCCAGCAATGATGATAGTGACCCCTCCGAGAGAGAAGCTTGCGCACTTTCAGCAGCAACTTTAACATCCTTCCCTTCCATGAGACTCAAGCACATCTTATGGTTTTTTTTTTTTTTTCCATTTTTTTGAATAAATAAATACATCAAAAGCAAGAACAAACAAATGGAACATTATCAGAGATGAGACAATTTTTTATTAATGTAGCAAGCCTTACCAACTAACTGCTTCTTCCTCCATACATCTTGCATCTAAAAAAGCATTATTTGCCCTAAGTTCTGTAATAATATTATTGGATTCTTCCTCCTCTTTTTTCATTTGCATCTCTAAACAGGTTTGAGCAACACGAGTTCAAAAATGAATATTAATCTCCAACAACTCAAAACTAAACGGTATAAAACTACCAAGTTCAGCATACTCATTCTCAGAGCACTCTACCACATCTTTAAGTTTCTCCTGATCAACAACAGTGGAATCCTCACATTCTAGGAACCATTTGATGCAAAGCCGAAGTTTGCTCGACATACTCCGTCATTTGTTCACAATGTCATTGTTGGAACCCGAAAAAAATTGTACATAAAGTAGAAATTTTCAGTAGCGTACAATGAGAGAAGTCAAAACAGCTATCAAAGCAAAAACAAATATT
The DNA here is from genome assembly GCF_041222555.1 of Hakea prostrata. NCBI lineage: Eukaryota > Viridiplantae > Streptophyta > Magnoliopsida > Proteales > Proteaceae > Hakea > Hakea prostrata. The sequence goes on along the minus strand of NC_142600.1, from coordinate 27,235,655 downwards.
TGAGCTACTTTGCAGTCAAGTTTCTGCCCTTTCATATTCTCATTGAGAAGGGCTTTTGCATCCTCTAAAGTGAACTCAATGCTACCACACTGACAGACAGCAGTACTAATGGATCGCAAACTGTAGCAAGATCTTGACCCTCATTCTGTACAGAGAAGACCTGACACGCAGACCACTGCTGACTGGTGCCACCATCTTCAATATCACAAGACCATTATCAAAAGAGAATAATATCACTCAATACAATAATGTCACCGCCCCCTTAGCCAACCTCATTAACAACAATATCAAGTGTTACGCATCAGATCTGTACATTCTTATGAAGCGTACAATCCAACAACAAATATCAAACCATATAGTGGCACCCCAAAAATTACATTTACTTCGGAATTAAAGGCCACAATTGATGTGAAGGAACCCAATTGGTATTTCTCGCATCACCACTTTTGGGTACCATATAGGAACCCCTTTGTGTCACGTCCCACAAGGAAATCACATCTTGCACGCATCCGATCCTAATAACAAGTATGACCAGCAAGACACATCCACCCAAAATCATGTTCTTCGCCTAAAGCTCAATCTTGAAGGAAAAGAAACAAATTAAATGAGTTACCGTTGATCTAAGACCAAGAAACCAGATGAAAATCACAGTAACTGATTTAGTGATTACTCAAACAGAGAACATCCAGTCGACTTGTATAATGTCTCAATAGATATTCATACTAATTCTCTGCAGCAATTACTCCATCAAACCCATGCCCTCGATACAGAAACGATCCCGAATAAGAAGCAAATTCAATGATTCAACGCTCATTTAAAGATCATTAAACCAGCCAAAAACCAAATTGATTTAACGATCATTAAATAAGAGATAAGCCCAATCAACTTCTCTTCAGAAATCCTTGTATCAAGCTCTTCCTAATCCAAGAATCAATGATCTTGATCCAAACACAAAAGACAACCATGCCTCAGCTCTGTTTTCTGTCGATCTAGCGCATCAAACTAGAAAAAGTAAAAAAAAGAAAAACAAGAAACCATACCCTCAAGATGCATGAAAACCCCCATCAAAGCAAACGCATGAATGTTCCGCACATCACAGCAATCAAAGGAAAAGACAGATGAAGACTATTATTGAACAAAAACACGGCTAATCCACGAACTCACTCCATGGAAGCGATATACCGAAAACCCCAACGGCTGCTATCTATAGTCGGGATACACCCAACAAGCTTCTCTTTAAAAATCCTTGTATCAAGCTTTTCCTAACCCGAAAATCGATAATATTCATCCGAGCACAGCCTCAGCTCTGCTCTCCATCCATCTAGCGCAACGAAGTAGAAAAAATAAACAACAAACCATACTTGCTTAAGATGCATGAAAACCTCACCAAACAGGCGTCCGAATCTAATGCACATCACAGCAATCAAATCAAAAAAGAAAAAACAACACACAGAGATTAAGACACAAAAACACACAGCGAAACACCAACTCTTTTTCCCTTCCCTGACAGAAATAGAATCGACGAATTCACTGCAAACATTTTAAAAGCCCACAGCTGCTATTTATAGTTGAAGCGGGTCTTTCGTTATGGACAGATCAGATTTTAACGGACCGATCCAACGGTTATGTAAATTTTCTATTTCACGCGTGAAAGCAAAGTCGGTGGATATTCCTGTCACCGACAGAACTACGATCTCCCAGAAAATCCGTTAAAATATTTTCATTGAAAAAACGTTTTCAATATAACTAATAAAACTGCACGTGGTACATCTAATAGAAATATAAACTACTAAATGAATCATTTTTAATATATAGATTAATTAATTAATAATTAGAAAGACATTACAAAGTGGGTCCACACAGGAGGCATAGTAGTCAAACTCGGGTGGCATATTTGAATGTATTCTAATTTAGACTTCTTCTGTTTACACCTAGAAGAATAGTACTGTTTTTTAAATGTATATGACCCTCTTAGCCTAATTTCGACGTCTAGAACTTTTATGGTAATCTGTTTTTTTCTTTAAAATCTTTTAGAAGTAAAGAAATTTATTTTTCACTTTTTAATTCGAATTCTTCTAAAATGGAATTAAAAAAATTGTTTGCTTTTGGGGAGAACCATAAAAAATCCCGTTTTCATTCCCCAAATTGTTAAAAAACGGTGGGTTGGTCAATTCATTTTTGTCATTAGAAAGGAACTTAGCCGCCAAATGTGAGCACCATGGCTTTTTCTTTTCTTTTTGAAAATTTGAAGGGTGTCAATTTATAGTTCGAATCGATAAAATCGAACTGCACCTGCCCGTTATAGCCCGAACCGAACCTTAATGGCCCATAATTGGGCTGAGGGTTGTAGAGCCCACACCAACCCAAAACTGAACCGCAACCCTTTATAATCCATTTTGTAATTTTACATTAAATAATATTTGAATCATTATATTACCATTAGAGAAGTTGGTATAAACAATTAAAAAAATTAAGCATGAATTCAAAGATCAAATAGTCATTTTACCACTTAATATCTAGGTTCTTGATTTCTATAGAATGGGTGGATTTTTTTTAATGGAAATTGACCAATAGCAACTTTGCTTTCCATATAATTTTTGTTTTTATTGTAAGATGCTCAATTATTTCTTCTTGTTCTTTTTCTTATACACCATAAACCGTTAGTCAACCCGAATCTAAACCGTTAGTTAACCCAAATCCAAACCGCACCGTTGACACCCCTAGGAAATCTCCATAGCCACTTCTTTTAGAAAGAGCCAAAAAAGAATCGGCGAATGTTTTCATTCCTAGGATGCGAACTCACCACCAATGATTGAGAATTTAAATTTTCCCTTCTTCTAGGGTTATATATTCATTAAGATGTATTATTTTTTATTTTGTTTCATAATTCTAACTAATATAGATGTCAAAAGAGCTTGAACTCTTTGTAGGAGTTTTCTTCTGTTTTCCCGTCTAAAGATAAATATATAAAACAAAATTTCCTTTTCTACATATGAGGTCATTCTGCCATATTATTTTGATGTAAAACATAAATCGTGGCATTGATAATTGTAATGGTTAATTTGTAACTTTAGCTTTGGGCTGAACCAGGAATGAACCGTTTGGTTCAAGTCTTTGTATATATGTTTTACGGTTTGGGTTGAGAGAGTGTTAAGGTCATTTTTGTTGGATTTCATACGGGCTTTGTTCTCTCTCCTCTCTCTTGTGCGATCGTTGCTCTGTCGATGTTGTTGCGGCTGCTAGTGGAGATGGCGTTTTCCAGCAATCAAGATGTGGATTCAGGCGTATGGCAGCATCAGATTGTTCACCATGATTAGCCCTTCTCCTGTGTACATGTTTTCCCAAAATTTGTAAGAGACTTCTACTTCTCATATTGGAATTAGACTCTCTCTTGAGTCTCAGAGACGTAGGCTTAACTTGGCCGAATTTCATGATCATTTATGGTATTTTTTCTTGTTCTCTCCTTAAGATTTTTTAGGTTCATCACGAATAATCACAACATTTGGCATTAGAGCCAGTTTCGGTGCTCTTTGTGATAAACCCGAATTACTTGATTTGGTCTAAAAGACTCAAGAATGGATTATCGATACTAGAGCTACAAAGCATATTTGTGCTGATCGAAATGCCTTGTTCAAATACTTAAGCATTGGAACAGGTGAAAATATATTCTTGGGAAATTGTAGTTAGGGGTGTCAACGGTGCGGTTTCGGGCTGAAAAACACCTAGCCCAAACACGGCCCATTAGCAAAATAACGGTTTTGGGTCGTTTCGGTTTAGTGCGGTTTGGGTTCGGGCTAACGTTTTAGATTCGGGTTGACTAACGGTTTATGGTATGTAAAAAAATGAACAAGAAGAAACAATTGAGCATCCTACAACAAAAGCGAATTTTATATGGAAAGCAAAGTTGCTATTGGTCAATTTCCATTAAAAAAACCCATCCATTCTATAGAAATCAAGAACCTAGATATTAAGTAGTAAAATAACTATTTGATCTTTGAATTCATGCTTAATTTTTTTAATTGTCTATAATGATTCAAATACTATTTAATGTAAAATTACAAAACGGGTTATAACGGGTTGCGGTTCGGTTTCGGGTTGGTGCAGGCTCCACAACCCTCATCTCAATTACGGCCCATCAAGGTTCGGTTCGGGCTGGTTCGGGCTATAACGGGCTGGTTTGGTTCGGTTTTTAACAGTTCGGTCTATAAATTGGCACCCCTAATTGTAGTACTTCACCGGTGTATGGAAAGGGCCAAGTGAATCTGAAACTAACTTCAGGAAAATTCCTTCTCCTAATTGATGTGCTTCATGTTCTCAACATAATGAGAGAAACTTGATTTCGAGGGATCTTTTAATCAAGGTTGGTTTCAAGTTAGCTTTTGAGGCAGACAAGGCAATTATTACTAAGAATAATATCTTTGTAGGAAAATGTTATAATTCCAATGGTTTATTTGTATTAAGTGTTGACAACATTATTAATGGAATTGCTAGTATTTCTTACTTGATTGATTCTTATGCTATTTGGCATGCAATACTAGGACATACTAATTTTTCTTATATTAAGAAGTTACATAATGAAGGTCATATTGAAGGAATCCTCAACCCTCTTCTATGAGATCTCCTATATGTATTAAATCTAAGTTCACTAATTAAATTACCACATCCCATTGTTATAGGAAGACAAAAGTGAATTATTAGACTTGATTCATAGTGATCCAGGAGATTTTAAATCTCATGAATCAAGAAGAGGATAGAGATATTTTATAATCTTTATAGATGATTTCGCTACATACACAAGGGTGTACTTGTTAAGAACTAAAGATGAGGCTGAACAAGCCTTCCTATCTTATAAAATTGATAGAATAACCAAATATGACACTATTAGTTTATCAAAGTTTTGTGAGGATAATGGTATTATGCATGAGACAACAACCCCTTATCAACCACAAAAACGGTGGGAGGGAAAGAGTCAAAGAACTAGACAGGTTGGGGACCGCGGCCGCGCAGCGGCCGAGACTGGCCCAGCTTGGGCTGGGCCTCTACGCACGCCCTGACCGGGAAGTTGGGCCTGGGTTTTGGGCCTGTGCTGCTTATGGTTTTCCTCTGTGGGGGCGTTGGCCGGCCGTGGCCTTTACTAGTACATCTATAACTAATGATATTAACTCTTCACAAAAGAGAAAGGAAAACCTCTCAAGATCCTATGAACTGAAACCAAGTGACAAAAATCACTTAAGAAGTAATTAAAAGACAAAGAAAAGAATCCAATTTGGGTGATGGTATATGTATATATATTTAGTAAATGATCCTTTGGAAAATGATGTATATACATTCAGGATTGACAAAGATCCTTTAACTTATTAACAAACAATTACTTCTTTGGATTCTATTTTTTTTGGAAAGAAGCAATACAAAGTGAGTTAGACTCAATTATTGCAAATAACACTTGGGAGGTGGTTGATTTACCTAAAGAATCCAAGGTTTTAGACATTGCTAAGTGGATTTTTAGGAAAAAGATGAAGCTTTCATCTTGATGGTACCCTTGACAAATATAAAACAAGGTTAATGGTTAAAAAGGTTTAGACAAAAGAAAGATGTCGATTATTTTGATGGTTTTTCCCCGGTTGCAAGGATAACCACTATTCGAGTATTCATTGCAATAGCACCAATATATAAGTTAGTCATACATCAAATAGATGTAAAGACCGTTTTTCTTAATGGGGACCTAGAAAAGAAATAGTATCAAACAACCGAACGGTTGCATTGTTCAAGGGCAAGAGCATAAAGTTTGTAAATTGGTCCAGTCTTGGTATGGACTAAAACAAGCCCTTAAACAATGGCATGAAAAATTTGATAGTGTTCTATTGGCAAATGGGTTCCATGTTAATGATGCTAGTAGGTGTGTCTATAGCAAATTCCATCATAAACGGGGTGTTTTTATTATCCTATACATGGATAATATGCTTATAATGGGGACTAGTCTCTTGATATTGTAAAATCAACTAAAGCTTTTCTAATGTCTAACTTTGAGACTAAAGACATGGGTGAGGGTGATGTGATCTTGTGGATGAAGATAATGATAAGTGAAAATGAAATAATTTTGTCTCAAGCCCATTATGTAGAGAACCTACTAACAAAGTATGGTGTTATTGTTGGAAAATGCCATGTCAGCATTTGTGACATCAGCCTCCATTGGTTTTGATTATAACAAACATGAATTACTAATGGCTATATTGAGTTGTGTTATTTTAGTTCAACATGATAACAAGTGGACCAACTCCAAGTCAAAGCCATATGCTCATGCTCAAGTCAAGCCCAAGCCAAGATCATACCAAAATGGACATGAAGATGGACAAGAAATCTAAGTCAAGATGACCATGCCAATATGAACATGAAAATGATCATGAATAATGGAGTACAAGAAGACTCAAGAACTTCAATGATCAAGACTTAGATGAAATTAGGACTTAAGACACCTCCATATGCACTTTAATGTAATTGTATGTAATCATGTGCATATCATGTCACTAGACTAACCAAGGACATAGTAGGAAGGTGTATGAGGCTTAGGGTTGAACAAAAAGACTAAAAACCCAAGCCAAGTCCATGTCCTAAAGTAGGACAGCAAACAATGCACCAGACGGAATTTCGTCTGAGATGGATGACTGTCTGGCAGACGGATGACCGTCTGAGATGGAATCCCCGGAATTCCGTTTGGTTTAACTACAACACAACGACTTGTTTTTAACGGCTATTTCCCAGACGGACAACCGTCTGGACTGAAAATTGGACTAAAATTATGTCCGTTTTCTATCCTTTGGGGATTGGGCTAAGGCACTTAAAGGCCATCTATTTAAGCCCAATTCACCCCTTTTGAGAGGGTTGAATCTCACACTTGATCAACTACTCCCCAAGTAATCTCATGCTCTCAAAATACAAGAAAGCCATTGGGTTTTGCCTCTCACCCTCTTTCCAACCTTGAAGAACATACCAAGGTGTTAAAGTAAGCTTGTGGAAGTCAAGCTTGAGGTGATTGAAGGCTTTGGTGGTGCATGCATTTCATATCTTGAACATACAACTCTTATTGCATCACACACACACACAAGAGGTAGAGTGTCACACATCTTGTTAAGGTAATTCTCTTGTAACTGTTTTCAATTCTAGTCTAGGTAGATTAGAATTGGTTTTGGATACTTTTGCCCATGAACAAAGATTGGTTGGGTGTTCTTGCCCATGAACAAAGATTGAAGAGGGTGCTCTTGCCCTAAGATAAACAAAGATTGTAAAGGGTGCTCTTGTCCCATAACAAAGATTGTAAAGGGTTTGATCTCTACCCATTGTATTGAAAAAGAATCACTAGTGGAATACTCTCTTGAGGCCAAGAGAGGAGTGGACATAGACTTGCAAAGACGAACCACTATAAATTATTTGTCTTGTTATTCATTTGAATTTTCAATTTACCTTGTATTTCCGCACAAACCAAAAAATTGGGACAATCCACTAGTTGCAACCTAATCACCCCCCTCTAGGTTGCACCAATAGTTATATTAATGAGAAGTTTTTAATAACTCCATTATTGTTTGAGTGGTATTTCATGAAATAATAAGGGTGAACCAATTGACAAAAGAAGTATTCACAAATAATCGATTCCACGTCTTATTTAATGAATTGTACTAGACACGACATTGCACTTGTAGTTGGAAAATTAAGCCAACACACAAGTAATCCGGGGAAAAGAACATTGGGATGCCTTAACTCAATTGCTAATACATTTAAATGGTACAATGACTTATGCTTTGCAGTACTTTGGTAATCTTTCAGTCCTTGAAGGTTTTTGTGATGCAAATTGGATATCAGGTTCAAGTGAAACATTGGCTACAAGGTTTCCACTTTAGGCGGTGGAGCGGTTTCTTGGAAATCGGTAAAACAATACTGTGGGATGGGATGCACCTTGGGGAAAAGAACATTGGGATGCCTTAACTAAATTGTTGATATATTTAAATGGTACAATGACTTATGCTTTGCAGTACTTTGGTAATCTTTCAATCCTTGAAGGTTTTTGTGATGCAAATTGGATATCAGGTTCAAGTGAAACATTGGCTACAAGGTTTCCACTTTAGGCGGTGGAGCGGTTTCTTGAAAATCAGTAAAACAATACTGTGGGATGGGATGCACCATGGAATCCGAGTTTATGGCTTTAGAAGTTGAGTGGCTTAGAAATCTTGTATCGGGCATACCTTTATGGTCAACACCATTGCATTCTATCTATTTACATTGTGACAATCAAGCAGCAATAACAAAGGCTAAAAACAAGGTATCCAATGGTAAAAAGAGACATAGACGTCTCATGCATAACCTAATATGGCAATATATAAATAATGGTACCGTTGCTCTTGACTATTTTAAGTCAAAGGAGAATGTGTTTGACATGCTTACAAAGCCACAAGTTACTAAGCTTATTCAAACTACATTTAAGGGAATAGGATTAAGGCCCGTGATTCATGAGTCTAGGTGATAAACGACCAATCCATATGACAGAAAGTCCCTGAAATTAGGTTCAATGGGTAACAACGAAATCACTGGTTGACTTGTAAGTACTATTAAAGTAGCCTATTTTAATTATATAAAAGAATCGTACTTATTGCAATGAACAAAGGGTGAGTTATAAAACTCTTAATTAGCCAAACAACTCATATAATATGAGGGCATGTTATATGCGGTACATGCTAGATGACTAACTTAAGTGAATGTAAAGAGGTGAGGCCACCTATAAGGAAAGTTAAAAGGTGAATTTTCTAAAACATTCACGGAACCAAGATGGGGACATAGCCTAAAAAAATGTCCAAGATAAAATTAAAGGGTTTAATTTGAAAGGTTGAGTAATAAAATATGGTTAGCAAGGCAGTTGACCACACTAGTGAGGAAAAGTTCAAAAAGTTTGACTTCACCTATTCTCTATGGCGTGAGTTTTTTTTTTTTTTTTTTTTGGCCAAAAGAAAAAAGTAGCGATTATATTAAATGAAAGAGTTTAGATCAAAGGACCTATACAAACGAGAGGATATCTACGTTACTAAACTTAGGGTAGGTTCAAGTCCAGAAGATATCTACGGCAATGTATTCTATTAGTTTAAAGTGCTCAAGTTGTTTGCTTTATCGACTTCGGTTCTTTTTTTTTTTTTTTTTGTTTCGCTGTGTGTTTTATTGGTATGTTGTTGTGTTTTTTGAAACTTGGGGGGGGGGGGAATTGTCTATTTTGGAAGGAAAATAAGTTAAAAAAACATCATTGGTTGGTTGATGATGATGTGGCATGGCTTGATTTGACTTTAATAATTAGCATATTCCTTTATTAAAGATATGAATAGTTAAATGGGTTGATCCATTTAGCTTATTGGATATGGTGAATTGGTTGATCCATTTAGGATTCATATCCATTGGGTTCCAACTCAAGATAGATGTTTTTTTGAGACCAATGAGCACCTCTAGTGTTCTTAGCTAAAAGAGGTGTTTGTTTGAAATAAAGTGTATCTTCAAGCCAAGAGAAGTGTTTTTTTTCAAACAAGATGTCTCTTTGGGACTAATAGGTGTCGCTTCAAGTCAAGAGGTGTCTCTTGGGAAAGACACATCTCTTCCACCAAGAGGTGTCTCCTGCGGAAGACAAGTCTCTTCCACCAAGAGGGATACCCTTCTACCAAGAGGGTGCACCCTCTCACTAAGAGGTTTCATTCCTATACAAGTAGAGGGTCTTTCTAAGGATCCAAAGTGGATTTTTTGTCCCCTCTCTCTCTCTCTCTCATATTTTTCATCAAGCTACTAGCATTATGCTGTCATTGTTATGGTTTGAACACTACCTTGAAGAACTCAAAGGAGCTAATAGTAGGCGAAATGCTAATTTACTTTAAGAGGCTATAAAGACTGTTGTATCTTAGAGGCCAATTCGCATTCAACCCCAGAAGCACTACTAGGAGCGTCTGTGGTCTTAAGGAAGTGTCTTTGGCACACCTCAACCTATCATCTTGTCATTTCCTTAAACACTTCTATATTACATTTCTACAAGTAAGTCTTGATCTCATTTTCCTCTTTTATTAACTATAAAAGGAAATGGCATGGTTAAGTGTATCAAATAGAAATAACATAGTTAACTATTGATGCACCGCATGAGTGATTGATAGGCTTTACCAAAGATTGTACAAAGAATACAAGACTGCAATAAACCGGGTCACCGGCCCCCCCCGGTCCAAATGCTTTTCTTGCCCTATCCTCTGGTTGGTTGCCTCATTTGGTTTCCTGTTTCGTCCTTGTTTTTTTTTTGTCGATTGTCTTCTTAGTGGGTTCGTGCAATTGAAGACTAACATCCGCTGCACAGATCACCTTCCCGTCTTCATCCGCCCTGCTAGAGAGCCGTGTGATTAGTTCATCACCGCTTAGCCTCGGAGGTGGACTCCCGACCCCGCCGGCCGCCCATCCGCGCTCGGTCATCACGAGGAGATCGGCTGGCGTTTTGGCGCATCAAGACTAACAGTCTTTTGATTTTGAATGATAACCCCATGCATTGCATGTTAAATCTTTGTGTTCATTTCATTTGTTTGTATTTCTGCTAGTGAATTCTTGGTATTCATTCTAGCTCTGGAAGTTCAATTTAAATTATACTAGCCCTAGATTTCTACCTTCTTTGGGACTATTTAATTTCTTCCATGGCTTCCAAGGATCGAGAAAGGAATCATGCACTGTTTTGTGAGAAACTACTTTGATCAGATCAAATGAAAATTACACAACATTTCCAAGCTTAAATGTATCAAGCAGAGTATATGGAAGCAAAAAAGCAATACATTGAACCACAAAATAAAACAGGTAGCTATAATCACAAATACAGAGTCATCATCAAGTTCCAGCCTCACCGGCCACTCTCTCAGCTTACAATTCATACACCTGCTTGCCAGTGAACTTGACCTCAATAGGGCTCGCATTCTCTCCAATGGATCGCATGTTCAGACCAACTCCTTGACGGCCTGGGTTAACCTTCTCAGGGTAGACTCCATCCTTAGGGTGGAGGTATTGAACCTCACCATTAGGGAAAACCCTGTAGAACTGATACTTGATCTTGTACTTGGATCTCAGCCTAGTGCCAAGAGCCAAACATTGCTCCTTCCTTGCCAATTTAAGCAAGTTGGGACCTTGCCTCATGATAGCTGCTCCTCCAGTGGGCATTTCGAATATCTGTTCCTTGGGTGAATCCCAAGTGATGACATAGAATTCTTCCACTTGGGCTTTGCGTAGCAACCCACCTGTGCTGCCACCAAAGATTGGGGATGGAGTGTTTGGGTCCAATTCAGGTGGGGTGAAGCCTACTGGAGCTTCCTTTGTTTCTGTTTCGGTCTTCCCTTCAGCAGCTGCAGCTCTAATGGTTCTCTGTGATACTGAGAGACTGAGAGGTCCTGGAGTGGCAAAGGAAAAAGATGATGAAGATGGTTTCAAGGGAATAAGCTGGGTGCGACTGCCAGATTTGGGAGTGGAGAGGGTTGGGGTGAAGAGTGATGCTTGGGTTGCCATGGCCATCGGATGGTTGCAGCCTTCCAGGGGAGATGGGAGATGGGCTCTAGTTGCTGTTGTGAGAATGGTGGGATAATGAACTCAAGCTATTTGGATTGCAAGAGACACAGCAAAGGAATTCTGGGTGAGTGGTGTGCTTTGGACGTCTGGTAGATATTTGGATAAGGTGATATGTGTTGGACCAATGAAGATGCTTGATTTTGATATGAAGTTTCTCATCCACGCAAACTATGATCCAATTTTTGCTTCCCTTACAAGGGCGAACTGACCATTTCTTTTTCTCTACCTCGCATGATGAACTTGCCAATGGTATTTATGTAAACAACCACAGATGCAGGTGTTCTGTGTCCAGTGTCCTTGCGTAGAACTCTGATATGTCAATGATGGGTTAGTAAAGCGGTTAAAGACTCTACTTCCCACGGGGAGGTCTTGGGTTCGCACTCATTCGGCCGCATTAATTTGAGGATGTAATTATGGTGCGCACAAGCTGGCCCGGATGAACCTCATAAAAACAAATGTAAAAAAGAAGAAGTTAAATTTGGCAAAAAAAAAAAAAAAAAAAAGAACTCCGATATATTGCACTTAAAAGAATAAAAAAACTATTGTCCTTCAATATTTTAACTTAATTATTTAAAAGACTTTATTCTTTATAAAATTAGTATTGTTTTCTTAGTTGATAAATGTTAAAGACAACATTATGGTTGGATATTTAATGTCTATTTATGTTTTAGAATTAAAAATAAAAAAACAATATTATCCTTAATTAGAAAAAAAATGAAATATTAATTTTACACTAATATTCTTACAATCCCCGCTGGGAGACTCACCCACCACAGCCAGGTGTGCGACGCGGGTCGAACCACCGGTTTATAAAACCGAGGTTGGCAAAAAAAAAAAAAAAAAAAAACTTAAAAAAAGCTCAAAACTGAAAGTAAATAAATAAAGGTTAAAAAATATATATACCTAATTTTTTATTATCTTAAATTTCAATCTCGGTTTTGGGTTTCGTCTAGGATGAGAGAAGGAAACGAAAATGAAGAAATATGGGTTTTTTCTTTTATTTTCCCATGGTAAGAATAAAAGAGGGCAATTTTTTTTTATTTTTCTCTCTTAAATTTTGGTTAGAGAAGAAAATCATTTAATTTGGGTTATTTTTCCTAGTTACTAAGGATAATGATGTAGTTTAATATAAAGTGTAAGTAAGTAATATCTTATGCACAACAAAACTCTACTAAGTAAAGTAGCTTGAATGTATGTAAGTCCCCCTATGTGGGTGTTGATGGTTTTCTGGTGTCTTTGTTCTAAGGGTTTTGTGGACGTGATCCATTTTGGGCTTGATCCAACCCTTACCCTGGCTGGCTTTGTCTATTGCATGTACGATAGTTTGGTCATTTGCCGCTCCTTGGTTCGGTTCGAACCTTGTGTACTCATGCATTTGTGTTTGTACTTTTTTTAGTTCTCTGAATGAAGTATTGTTTACCCAAAAAAAAAAAGTAAAGTAGCTTGGAGACTTCTCTCTCAACTTGATGCATGTTGGGCTCAATTTCTTTAAAAAATCTATTTCCCAAAAACAACATTTTTGAAGGCAAGTTTAGGCAATAATCCATCACGGGCATGGAGAAATATCATTGAAGGTAGAGAAGTTTTCAAGAAAGGGCTGATTTGAAAAATAAGTATGGGAGACCATATTAATGTTTGGAAAGACCCTTAGATTCCTACACTAAAGGATTTCAATGTCCATACTACAAAGCATGATGAATGTGGGGTTTCAATTGTCGCAGACTTGATAGACCAACAGTCAAGAACATGGAACAATACATAAATCATTAGATGGTTCTTTCCAGAGAAAGCTAATGCAATCTTAAACATTAAGTTGGCATTGTTTCCTAATGAAGATGCACTAGTTTGGGGCTGCAGTAGAGATGGAAGTTTCTCAAAGAAAAGTGCATATAAAGTGCTAGTACAACATCAAGAGAAAAAAGAAAAGAAGATACCTTCTACATTTAAAACTCATAGCTGGGATGAGTTAAGGGAGGAACACTGGCAAGAGATTTTTACACTTGAAAGTGTAAAACATGGCAAAAAATCAGAAATTTCCTATGGAGAGTTTGTAATGAATGTTTAGCAACTACATCCAACTTACTTTCCAAGAAGATTGGGGTAGATGCATTATGTGGAGAATGCGGTTTAGAAGAGGAAATAACCTTCCATGTACTACTACATTGTCCATTTGTAAGGAGTGTATGGTTTGGGTCTCTCCTTTCTTGGAGAACCTCAGATGATAAATGTAAATCTCTACAAGAATGAATCTCTATACAGAAGGAATTCAGCAAATTATGAAAAACTTTTGTTCCTTTATAGTATGGTGGTTATGGAAAGCTAGAAATGACCAGATCATGGGAGATAAGAGTTGGAATCCACAAGAAGTAGTTGAGAAGGCGGTCTATACCATGCAAGAGTTTTGGGAGAATAAAAAACTAGCCAAACCAACTTCAGAAAGGAGGGTTGAATGTGAAGACACTAATCGGCTACCTTGGGAACCTCCTCCATTTGGTTTTGTGAAGGTAAATATTGATGCATCATGGGTTCAGAGAACAAAGGAAGTTGGTGCTGGCATTATTATTCAAGATGCTGAAGGCAAACTTTTGGGTGCTTCATCGTTACCTGGACATTATAATTCTATTGAAGAAGGATAAATTATTGCTTTTAGAGCAGAACTATTGGATGCACTTGCATGTGGATATGAGTAAATTTTAATTGAGTTTGATTATAAGCAGCTAATCAGATATCTTGAAGGTGAGATCCAACCTCCAATGGTAGTGGAGCCCTTGATCCAAGATATTCATTATTTAATGGATAACTTCATACATTGTATCATTGCCTATCCCTAGGAGTTCTAATGTAATTGTAGATCTCTTAGCCAGGAAGGCCTTTTTGGTTTTGGGCTCCAAAGAATGGCCGTTTTCCACTATGTGTTTGTAGAACTATGTTCACCCCCACCCCTTGCGGGCTTTGAATAAATTTATTGTTTACCAAAAAAAATAAAAAGTAAGTAATATAAACCTTAGAATTATTTTTGGACTTTTAGATAAATTAAATATGCTATATCATCACTAAACTAACTGAACTTAATGGCAAGGGGGTGTCACTAATAACATGCAAAGTCTAAGGTTGGATTAGCGATTAAAAAAGTGTAGGGGATAAAGTAGTACTTGAACTATAGTATTAGGGGACAATAGAGGTTAACACACAAAAAAAAAAAAAAAAAAAAAAAAAGGACAGTAGTAGTTATTCAAAAAAATTTTTGTTTATAGGAAAAATTTAATCTTGTTCCTTGAAATTACTTATTTTTTTATTTACTATTACTCATTTACTATCCTTTCCAAAGTTTCAGACTCCAAAAATATGAATTATTATCGCCTTCTCTCTCGATATTTTAAAATAGTAAAATTATCTTGATTGTTGAAAGTAAAGTTTTTATTTTGTTTTATCCTTGTTTCTCTCTCTTTTTACAAGAATCCAATATGTGTATTTGTGTATTTATTTATTTATTTTGCTTTCACAATCTTTTGTAGAATTCTATGTTTACAATTATGGTTTCCGTTCTCTTTTGATGAAATTTTATAAAATAGAAGAAATAAAATTTTACTTCTAATCATACTTAGTGGATTCTCATAAAAATCCTAGAAAGAAAAAAATAATGAAACATTTAATTATATTTAATGGATTCCTATAAAAAAAATGATGGATAAAGAAAACAATAAAAACGTATATACAAGAGAAAGACTTAAAAGAATACGTATAAAAAAAATACACGTAATCATGTATAATAGATACCTATAATAAAGAGACAAAAAACGAAGAAGAAAGCAAATAAAACAGATAAAAAAGAATCAACATAATTGATCAAAGAGGCAAAAGTAAAGGATAATTTGGTCATTTTAAAATTTTAAGGGGAAAAGAGAGATGATAATTCATATTTTGGCAGGAAACTTGAGAGGAGAAACAAGGTATTTTAGTAACTTTTTTTCAAAACTAAATTTCTTTTAAAATTTCATGGGAGAATATTTTTAGGGCCTGTTTAGTTACATGAATCTAGAGATTTCAAATCTCTGGATTCATGAATCTGAAAATTATACCCGTTTGGTTGTAAAAATCTCTAGATTCATGAAATCTAGAGATTCACTTTTTTATACTAAAAACATGAATCTATAGATTTATGGGTAAGAGGTGAAATTCAAAGATTTCAAAAAAGTTATACATTTGCACATTCACAAAAATCACGTCGATCAAATAGTTTTTTAGGATGAATCCACAGATTTCATTCCACAATCAAACATCTAATTTTATAAATTATAACTCCATAGATTTGAAATCTATAGATATTTGAAATCTCCAAACTCATGTAACCAAACAGACCCTAATTAGGGCCTGCTCGGTTACATGAATCCAGAGATATGAAATCTCTGGATTCATGAATCTGAGAATTATACCCGTTTGGTTGTAAAAATCTCTAGATTCATGAAATCTAGAGATTCACCTTTTTAGCTAGAGATTCACATTTTTACACTAAAAATGTGAATCTGTAGATGGGCAAGGGGTGAAATCCAAAAATTTCAAAAAAGCTATACATTTGTACATTCACAAAAATTATGTCGATCAAATAGTTTTTTAGGATGAATCCACAGATTTCATTCTACAACCAAACATTTAATTTTATAAATTATGACTCCATAGATTTGAAATCTCCAGACTCATGTAACGAAACAAGCCCTTAGTTATTTGTCATTGAGAGTTAATTGGGCCTGATTGCCAACAATTAAATTGTGACTCATATGCAATCTTTCTTGGGTGAATGGCTCATAAGTAACTTAAACATTAAAAACTCATTAAAAACTATATCTAATTATGTATAATAGACTCTTCCTAAAGGAGGAGAAAATTAGTCGAAAGTGTACAAAATATGATACTTACACATAATAATATGCTCTTGATATGAAAAGTTAAATTGCTTTTATAGTCAAAAGTGTACAAAATAGAAATATTGATTGTCAATATTATGTGTTGAAGTGATTGAAATCTTCAGTTAGTAGTTATACTTTTTGATATTTTGATATTATTTCTTTCGAGATAATCGGCAACCACACAACCAATGTTATTTATAACATCAATATCATTGATTGAAGGGACAAAAACAAAATTTCTTTTCGACCGCTTTGAAATTTTTGGTAAAAGAAGTGAATAGTTTAGAAATAATTGACCAGTTAAATAAACAATTTAATATAAAGAAGAGACAAATTAGACTAAAAAAGAAACGGTCGGACCAAAATATTCTGGAAAAATCCGACAAAACCAAGCGCTTAACGGTTAAGCGTCTACTTGGGCTTTGATCGGAGATTTAAACCCAAAAATTAGAAGCGAACCCAATGCTTCCCACCAACCAAGACAAAGTGAATTCCTTTTGGCGTTATTTCTTATGCATCCATAGGAACTAGACTTGGTTTACCAAAAAAAATATAGGAACTAGACTTGCAACCTAATCTCACCTACCTAACTAATATAGGCACGGCGCCTATCGAATGCCTCCTTGAATTATCAGGTTATTAGGAGAAGAAAAAGAAATAATGGAGCGAAATCCAATTTTCATTGGAGAAACCAAATTGTGAGAAGAAAAGAGAAACTTCAACAGAAAATTTACAAAGAACTAAAATGTAGAATCTCCCATCTCCCGCTGACCCTTCTAACAAAGGTATTATGAGGGATAAACCTATTATTGAATGAAGAAACCGTGTTGGACACTTAGGATTCAGGTGAAAACAGAAACAGTGACACTCGCAAAGGTAAATGCTACCTCAATGTCCAATTCACTTACAAGGTTTCTGTTTTCACCCAGGATCTCCAATTCCCAGGTCCTGTTTGCTATGCACAGCCCAATCACGCGTACCAGAGGAAAAGGGTCTTACTGTAAAATCATTTTCATTGTAATGCATTTCCAGTTCCCAAGATCCTATGATGACAAGTTCAGTTAGATATCAACTCTGTGGGAAGTAAAATGCATAGGAGACAAGGACACAATGTGGTTCTCTGCAAGAAACCATTGAATGAATTCCTTACAACAGTGGCAACATAGGACATCGTTGGAGGCAAACAAGACCTTATAACATCATGATAACTGATAATGTACATAGTAACTAAATCTTGGTAACTAGCCCTGCTCTTACGCAGGCATCAACCGCAATCTCTCTGCTTGATCCTGACTGCTCGCATGTGCATCTTCTTCTAATAATAATGACTGCAAATCACTTCCATTTGCCAAGCTATTAAACTCAACTGCCTTAGATGGCATAGTAGGGTATCTTCGCTGGGCAAATGTCATCAATCTCTTCACAGACTGGAGGTACTTACGTGTTGTCTCATCGTTCATGATGTGTGCCACACTATTCGTGTAAATCTTCTCACGGGCTGAACGCTCGTGGATACCAACCATAGTCACACCAATGGGCCAAGGTGCATTTCCAATAGCCAATTTGATATACTGGTCCATCGCAGCCAAGTAGTCTCGCTTCATACAGCATTCAACCACCACCAAAAGTGCCTGACGGATATCGTCTGGAAGAACCTGCAATGCAAGTCAATACATCAGCAAACGAGCTCAGAGTAATTTCATCTTGAAGCACCTCAGGTGAAAGCCAGAATGGAAAATAGATGCATTATTAAATGAAAAAAATCATACACATAATACAGAGGGGGGGGGGGACAAAGAAAAGCTTGACTCATAATGAAGTTAGCTGTGACTACATAAATGCTCAAGTGATGGGAAATTAGGGCAGAGAAACATAATGACCTATACAACCCACCTGAGCACAGAGGAAGGTGAAAAGCTATATTTAAAACTGCTAAAGAGAAAGGGCGAGATGAGATTTCGACATTGTAAGATGCATCAAAAAAGATAATGGTAATGTCATTCTAAACTTCTAATAAGGGATGACGACATTAAGAAGAATCAGGAAGAGCACTTGTGCAGCCAACCAGATGCAGGCTCTTTCAATGATAGAAACAGTAGTTCTAATAAGGGATGATGACATCAAGAAGCATCGCAAAGAGTGCTCCTGCAGCCTACCAAATGCACTTTTCCAGAAATAGCTCTCTAGAGGGTTTCACTAAGAACTTAGCCTTGTTGTGCCTCAGGACAAGTGGCATCTCAGTAGATCGATGTTTCTCCACTCTCTTCTAGTTAACCAGCAGGAGTTTCTTTTCTGGCGGCAAATGAATTGTATGACCAAGTTGATATATCGAGAACCTTTTCAACTATGCAAACCATATAGTTATAGATCAGCTTTCCCTATGCTATTTCAATTAAGGAACTAGGTTAAAATGACAAGGAGAACTTAAAAATAAAAAGAAGAAAAATAATTTGCATGGTTTGCTTTCTGAAATCCCACCAAGGCACCTATCTTTACCTATAATAAAACCAATTAATAACAAAACTAAAGGAAGACTTTCCTTTGTAGTGGAGCTCAATGCTTTTTAGTGTTGAAGTCAAGCACCTGCTATTGAGGAGCTGTTCTTGAGAACACTATTCCTAGCTATATATACTTGAGGAATACTCCTAGCTATGGTTGCTGTTATTTGTGCCCTAAGAAAGGTAGGAATAGACAAGACATTAGGACTAGACCTGTAAATGGACCAGATTCCGATCGGATAGACTACTATCCAAATCCGAATCTGGTGGAAATTTTCAGAAGGTATCTCAGATATCTGATAATAATCCGACCTGATAAACTATCAAATTATTGGTTGTTGATTGTCATCTTTGTTAATTTCTGATTTTCTAGTTACCGATTACTGGTATCTGAATCAGATTATCAACACTTTTTAGAGAAAAAATGTTTAATACTTTACTCTAACCGGATAATTTCTGATTTCCGATTTTCCGGTTACCGATTGGATTCAGCGGCTTCCAAATCCAATTATCAGTCATTCTCAAAGGAAAAAAAAAATCTAATACTTTACTCAAACAATATAAATTTTATCCGGATATTATCCGATCCGATAAACAATTATCTGAATCTGAATCCGATTGCTTATCAAAAGGATATAGATATTTTCCCGGTAAGAAAAATTCCAGATTTGGACCCTCTTAAATGAATACAAATGCGAACTCGGAGGTGGATTTTGGATATCCATTTATAGGTCTAATTAGGACATAACAATTATTTCAAAGTATAGCCTTTTTAAACCTCAGTAAAGTAAAAGAGGTGCAGAAACGCATAGGATTCTTGATTATGAGTGCCAAGAAAGCCTAAAGAATGGACCTAAAAGAATAAACATGATATTCAAAGCTCAGGTAATAATAGAAGCAGAAAGCTTATGAGTCATAACATGACACTACGGGAGAGGGCAACTGATACCCAACTGAGGAATGGAACCACTATTTTCAAGAACCAAATTAATTTTATGCCAGAAAGATCCATGATGGAATCTACTCTCTTACTAGGGAGACTCATGGAAAGGTATAGACAGGGTAAGAAAGATCTACATGAGGTGTTTAATGAAACCACAGTTGTTATATACAATTCTTATTTTTGGGTAATAAGTTATAAACCAAATACCCCTGTGATACTTGCCGCTTTGGTCTACCAAACCTTCCCTCATGGTTTTGAATGCGTGTTGTTATACACATGTTCCCCCAGGAAGAAAGTGAGTCATAATGGTTAAGAAGTTACAAAACCATCAATGTGCCTCTGTCAACACTTGAGTTACCATTTACCAAAACCACCCAAATCCTATTCTGCCAATCAGCAATTTTTTTATTCTATATCATAAGATATAAGATAGACAAATAATTGACTAGATTTTTTTTAAAAAGAGTGCATAATCACATCATACATTATCAAGTGTGCAGCCACAATTACTAGAGTATTCAGTAAGTTTTCACTAAGAACTGAATAGAAAAAGAAGCTTGTCAAACTATATCACCAAGGCTTAATCAATTAACAGTATACATCCAGCCAACCAATCCTTGGCTACTCATTAAGAAATGATCATGAGAATGGAGAAAGTAACTGAAAATAAAACCTTCCTCTTCAAGTGAGGGAAAAGGTACAAGAGGCTAATTTAACCTGAGTCAGTTTTCCACCTTAAGTTAACGGCTTGGCATATTGTTCACATGGCATTAAATGCTACCATTGTTCTCTGACAACCAAATAATTTCCTCACAGACAACAACAAACCCAAAGTCTATTGTGGACAATCATCAGAACCCTGATGCAATTTTTTCCCACTCTTCTACACAAGGATACAAGTACAACCACTAAATCTAAACCTCGTTCTCCTTAACCACTGGTTATTTATTTTTCTTCTTTTTTCACTGAAAGACAAGTATCCTCAGTACAAAGACAACTTTAATGCAGGATGAATCTCTACTTGGTAGACACAATTACAAATTTCAAACCAATGGTTCGTGTTATCCTTTTCACTAGACACCATGGTGAACTCTAACGGATTCCATCTACAGATTTTACATAACATATACCTACAGAAGCAATATAAAATGGAAGACGGATGCAGAAATTGTCAACACAAGTAGTTCCAATTTGACTTCAGTAGTTTGCATTAATGTAGAACCATGTCAAACCCTGCGAAAATAAATCACCAGTAATGGAATCTATAGAATTTATATTAGAGTTGTTTGGTGTTGTACTTGACTACGAACATCTGTTGGTCAATTCTTAGGAAGAGTTCTGTTCACATAATATGCCAAGAGCTAAACTTCACCGTTTACCAGGAACTAGAAAATGGCCAAAACTCAACTACAAGCTAAAAAGCTCAACCAGAGGGATTTACTGTTTTGTTAAGGTAAAAAAGGAGGAAAGGATCCAATACCTTCTTCCGGCAGAACTTGAAGAGGGGATGGAGATAGCGAGCACACTGCTTGAACGTAGCTACCATGGATTTTCCTTTCGCAGTCCTCCTCTCCGTCTCGGACATGTCGTCAAGCTCCTGTTGCCACTCATTCAAAAGCCTCTTAAAGAAAACAAGGATTTTATCTTCGTCACATAAATCCTCGAAATCAGCTTTCATCCGCTTTAAATCTTTGTCGCCATCACCACCAGAGGTACATCCGTCCCCACTCATGTCGTCATTACCACCTGCGCCGCCATCCCCATCCTCCATGCCATCGTCCTTATTCTTCCGTTTCCGGTCACCCATAATCCCCGATTTCTGTCGCTTCCTCAATTCTGCGATGTCCCTCAAGAAGTCGTTAGTCTGACCTTCGGTCATATCACTGTCTACCTCGAAAATACCGGCCTTGAGCGTGAGCTTGAGGCGATCAAGCCGAGCATCATCGTCTTCCCCAAAGAGAGTAATAGGTTGTTTGAGGAAACGAAGGCGGCGGATTACTTCTTGCTTGGGGAGAACGAGTTCGTCGATTTTCTGCTCATCGGTGATTTTTTCTAGGGTTTTGGAGGAGGAAGGTGGTATCTCGGATTTGGAATGAGGGTTCGAAGCGTCGGGGGTGGTGGAGGTGGTGTCAGTGGATGAATTGTGTTGTTTGTCGCGGAGGGATTTGGCTTCCAGCTCCCGCTTCTCTTCCTCGCGGATCCTCTGGATCCTCTTCTGCTCAATCTCTGAGCGTTTGAAGACCTTCTTGCCTCCCACATCTTGTGCTAAGTTCTGCCTCTTCTTCAGCAGCTCTTGTTTCAGTAGATCCATCCCTTCGATCTCTCTCTCTCTCTCTCTCTCTGTCGCTTATCCCTTCTCCGATGATCTCTGCGTTTCCTTTCGAGGTTTGGGACCCTAGGGATGAAATTGAAAGAGAGTAGTGGGTATTTTCGTCCGACGTGAAATTTATCTATTGTAATTTGTGGGGGGAAAGAGCCACGACTTAGATTCGAGAAGTCGCGATTCAGGAACAAAATGACCAAAATATCCTTTGTCACGGTTGTAGCCTTGTAGGCTTTGTCCATCTAAGTCAGATTCTCTATCCGACAAACCTTGCGTTTCTCTTGAAACAGAGAAAGGGGAAGAGGGAAGGAGAATAAACAACGAAGATTGTTTTGAAGCTTGGAGATGACGACCATTCGCAGATTTTGCTGCAACGATCTTCTTCGCTTCGCTTTCGTGAATCTCGATCATCTCACTGAGACTGTGAGTGTTCTGTCCGGTTTAATTTTTTCTTTAGATCTCCAATTATTGGATACTAGGATGTCCGGAATTGAACTAAGAGGTCCAAAAATCCAATCTTTGCAGTTCAATATGTCATTCTACATGACCTACTTGGCAAGGTGGCCCGATTACTTCCATGTTGCTGAAGCTCCTGGGCATCAAATCATGGGATACAGTACGTACTTACCCTCCTCAATTTTCCCCTCCTAATTTTTCAAGTATCCAAGAAAAAAGTTTATTTATTGTTTATTATTATTTTTTAATTCTTATCTGGGCTTCTTCTTTGTTTCTTATCGGAATAGAGTTGTAGTAATGGTAGCGAATTCAACCGGAAGACAGGCATTAGTAGTTTCGGTTTCTATTTTGAAGTTCTCTTTGTGAACTAATAAATTTTAGTCTTCTGTAGATAGAGCGAGCAATGCTAAAATCGTTCTTCCGGCCACCAAAAGGAAATGAAACATACGGGAAGAACTTCTGTTCTGATAAAAATATTTGTTTTTCTTTGGGTGCTCAATACTTCTGTTGTCAGTTGGTAAACATGATTGATCTTGTGATTTGTGAGGTTGGTCTTCAGAATTCAGCAGACTCATCTTGTTGAGATTCAGATGCTGTGGAAGTTTTCCGTTAGAAGGAGTGTTCCCTAGAAACATGGTAACAGGCTGGGTTGAACCAATATGATCTTTTAGGGATTGTTTGTTGAAACCCCAACCCAATTGTGCACATATATATTCAGTGACTCTCCTTTCAATTGTTTCACGGGAGTTAGATGATCGGGGAGACAGTTTTGAATCTCACAAGATTATCAATTCTTGTACAAATTTGCAACATTCTGGCATTTTCAACTATTTCGACTATTTTAGACTCCAACAAAGGGTGGCTCCCATATAGCCAGACCAAACCAAATGTCGTAAAACTTGGGCATGATTTATTTGGACCATAACAAAACCAAATGGTTTTGGCCACAACCACAAAAAGCTACTGAAGAACAAACCAGTCTAAAAAAGTCATCTTTAGCAGAAAGACGTTAAGTCTACTGTGATGCCCTAGACCTTGCTCAAAAGGTAACTTATGGGAATGACTTCCATGTAAAACACTGGTCTAAGCCTTGAATCTGGCTTTATAACAGGTTCTGAGCTAGAACCAAGCTCATTAAATATTGGGTTAATTGGACAAGCTAGTATAAAATTTAGTGCATTAACTTGAATAGGCTAAGGGTAATAACTAATAAGCATGTCAAACAAAAACCCTGCTTGTAAAATATGGTTTAACTTCTTGGTCCAATGGGGAAAACAATAGTCATGCTACGTGGATTGCCTTGGTGATAACCTAGAAGAAAATAGAAGATTCCAAGAGCAAGAAGTGACGTCATCAGATTCCTGGAAAATAGATATTTTAGAGATTCAGTACTAAGACAACGACGTCAGAAAAAGAGAACTTCTTAAAAGGAATATCTTTGTAAATAGTGTAATGGTCCTAGGGGCATTTATGTGCCCTAAATCATATTAGTGTCCTTTTTCCCTCTTTTTGTCAGGCCAGAAAATCAAATTGTATTGTAAGACATTGGCTATAGAAACCCCGGATCACGTCTATAGTAGACACTCTGATTCTTAGAATTACTCTGAAATGTTCTAAGCAACTATGAACATGAATGTGTGTCCTTGTAAATTTGCTACTTGATCGATAAAATCGTTTTCTTTAATATGGCAAGAGCTCCACTCTAATCCTATTAAGCTTTCTTTATATTTATAAGGGACCCGAAAAGGAACCTTAGCAAGGTAACAATGTAGTTATTGGTTTGTCTTTCCTTTTATTTTCTTAATTTCGTAGAGGAAGGATTTGAAGTGGCATGCCTACAGTTGTGCCTTCACCAGTTCCTACAACTTTCTTGCATATGTACAGAGCATACGGTAATTTGCATGTATAGGGAGAAAGCCAAGACCAAGAAAAAACAGTAAATAACTACTCGGCATCAGCTTGGCTCATGTGTACCGGCGCAACATCCGGCCTATTCCCCTCTGTTCTTGTCGGTTAATGAAGAAATCTGTTGCCTTTTGGTTCAATTGGATGTGGCTGTCTGATTTCTATTATAGGTCCATATGCTTACTTCTGCCGTCGTCTTTCAGTCATATTGTTATCCGTATGGTTATTCATTGAAGTAATATAATTTAAGGTCAATATTCTCCTATGGAGGGGAATGCTGGCAATGAATCTACCAGAAGTAAAATGTCGAGTACATCATATGACCACAATGCATGATTTTAGTTATCAATATTGTATCAGACTCTCAGCAGAGTGGAAGTAAGTACGTTATGATTGCCCTAGACCCTACTGCAGCAGGAGCCTTGTTCAGTGGGTATGCCCTCTTTAGTCATATCAGCCTATACTAGGCCAATATTGTATTCATGAAACCACTCCGAATCCTGGATTTCTGGTTTTAGAAAAAAATAGGAGTTCTGAACTTTTGAACCCTGTACCCGACCCATATAAATGGATATTGGCGATATGTATCATTGTCAGTATGAGTGCTGTCCAAGATGGATGCCAGACGCTAACCTAGTTTTGCCTGAACCTGTTTGGGAATCTGATGGAGATGAAATGGGTCCAATTAGGTTTTACTTTGAATGTGTTAGGAGATGGTAGAATTCCATTATAGGTCAGTTTTAGAGTTTAGTTAGGAGTTCTTATTTCTCTCTTCAATATAAGGCTGTAATCAGTGAATATTTCAGATTGAATATATGTAATCATGAGCGTTTAGTTGAGGGCTGTGTATTGTGTTTACGTGGTCTCCCCTCTCTTCTTTTTTGCATTCTCCACTTGTTCTCTGTGTTTCATCTCTCATCTCATCCCATCTTCTCTTATTTTCTTTTCCTACTTGAGTTTCTTAAACTCACTGCATCCATGTTTCAGTATTGCTAATAGTTCCCCAAGACTAGGGTCAATCTCCCTCCTCTATTCTTCTTTCTTCCTCGGGGGTGATTCAAGCTGCCAAATATGATATTTTAAACTTGTATTTTGTGAATCTTACTGTCAATATTAGGTTTGACATGAAGTCTGCTTATCTCCAGCTCGTGAACTTAGCCGACCAAAGTTATATCATAGCACCCAATTTTTCTGATTCAGCAGTTCAATCTATGGTTTATAATTCATGGACATTGATAAGATCCTTCCATTTGGCAGCATTTAGGATGGCATAGCCTTAAAGTTAATAGCAAGGTTCAAACGAGGAACAACTTATGGTGGATACCTAGGCACTTGGAGACAAGGAAGGGCGTAGGAAGTGACAAAATGCTTCGGGGAGCTGGAAATAAGCATAGAGCCGGAGATTCCTGAATAGTTTAACCTTTCAACTGCTGTTGAATCCATGGGCAGAAATATTGCTGAATATGGAGATTCTTGAATAACATCTTGGTAGCTTGAGGAAAATAAGACAAAATAGATTCATGTAGTAGCAGCAAGCGAAATGAGAGCAACCTAAACCATGAAAATGGGGTTGTGGGAGAGGAATACAATCATTGTGATGCTAGTTGAAGCAGTGGAGTACCACACCCTGGATGGCGAGAGTCCAGTAGCTAAAAGCTTCTCTAAGATTTAACCCAAGTAGCATGGGGCACATGGAACCCTGTGTGTATCAGCAAGACCTTCTTGCAAGGCTAAATACTCCTAGGTGATTGATGGCGTAGTAATACCCTGAGGGAAGGGTGGAAAGAACCCCTGCTGGGGAGTGAAATAGAACATGAAACCATAAGCTGCCAAGCAGTGGGAGGAAACTTGGGCTCTGTGCTTGTTGAAGAATGAGCCGACAACTCATAGGCAATGGCTTGGTTAAGGAAACCCACCAGAGCTATAGCAAAAGTGAGTCTTCATAGGGCAATTGTCACTACTTGTGGACCTAAACCTGGGTGATCTATATCCATGACCAAGATAAAGCTCGGGTGAAACTAAGTGGAGGTCTGAACCGACTGATGTTGAAGAATCACTAGATGAGTTATTGTTAGGAGTGATGTGCCAGTTGAACCCGGAGCTAGCTGGTTCTCTTTCAAGTGACCATTAGTTGGGTTCTTTATTGTAGGAGGTTGCAAATGATACCCTACAGTTTCATGGGATTTGGACTCAGATAGGGTCTGGCTCTGTGTTCTTTTTCTGGTTCTACCGCTGGTTTTGTTTCTTGTAGCATTGGGAGGTTGAAGAGGACATCTACTCTTCTAAATTGCTTTTGAGAACAGGTTTTATAAATTACAATAAAATGTTAACCCTTTTAAATATATTTCTAGCAAGGAAGAAAATTCAATTGAAATAGGAATTTCGACCTTGCAAAAGGCTGAAATTTCATGCTTCGGTCAAAATTTCAGTCAAAACTATACTTTTTTCTGAAAATTGAAACTTCAATTTCGGGCCTCATATGGACTCAAAATAATTTAGATTCTTGCATACTACCTATTTCAAGCATAATAAACACAATGGAACTAGTATTTTGCCCCAAAAAAAAAAAAGAACTATTAAAAATTTATCATTCAAGATTTCAAGTATATTAACAAATGACTAGTTCCGAATAGTGCAAATTGTGTTGCATAAAGGCATAGAATCATCAACATATATGAATTGTTTGGTAGCATGGTTACATATACAACAAGTCAACAAAATAAAGTGACTGACTAGATCAAGTAATGGTGTCTCACATTTATTAAGTTGAATCCTATATATCATATATACATAAAATAAAAATACATAATTCTAGAAAATAATTATTAAAATCAGAAAATGAACAAATGGTAGAAAATAATAAAAAGATAAGTTTAACAAAACACAATCATAGATCATAGTCCTGGGCTAAATATATATTAATTTCAAGGCAATACAAAATCATTTAAGACATGAATAAAACAAAAATAAAAGAGAGGAAGTTTGGAACTATTGGGGTATGACTCACGCTTCACATTCTATTGTTGCCGGAGTTTCCTTTGTAGCTGTTGTGGCTTAGGAGGTGTTTGGGGACAAAAAATGAGCAAAAGAGTTGTTTGAAGGCAAGGGAGTCATGGAAATTAGGTGAAAATGGGATATAAATCAATAAAAACTAAGGAAAAACATGTTGGAAACTTGGAATGTTGAAATGGTCAAAATTTAGGTCGAAACCTCAAAAATGGTCGAAATCTCTTAAATTTGACACTTTTCCGAAATAATTGGAATTTGGTTTTTGAAAAATGCAGACATTTCGACGAAATTTCGGTCGAATTTTCTTCTATGATTGCTTGTTTAATCCATTTGTGTTACTTCTAGAATTGCCCCATTTCTTTTGCAATGTTCTAGGTTTATCCCTTATTCTATCACGTTGTTTGTCAAGCCCGACTAATCTCTGTGATTAGGGAGTTGTCATTTCCGGGTTTTGGGTGGACCCCTTGGTGAGCCCAATAGGAGCTTGTGACTTGGTTCTAAGTCGACACTTGTATCTACTAAACTATAGTAAAGTTTGGTATAAGAGTAGTCATTGTTTTAAAACATGTAATTTAGTACATCCATGTACCTTGTTTGTATGTTTTCTTGCTGCCAAACAATATAGTGTAACTTTGGAAGTTAGAAATCACTATATCAAGGACAGAAGATGTGGGAGAATGATGTAGACAAGATACCTGTTGTTTCACTTTCCTCCTATAGGTCATTTAGGTCGTAGAACAAGAAATGTTCTTCCATTCCATTGAATTGGAGAGGTGCCGGTGATGCTGTTGCTGAGTGAAGCTGATGTAGCCTTAATTAAATGAGTGGCAATTCTTCTAAGATCATTAAGAGAACCAACTCATATGGGGTGGATAGATTTGGTTTTAGAGGGAAATGGTTAGGTTTCAAAGAGTATCAAGGATGCCTGCAGATCCTCTCCACCCAACTGCCCGTCCTTCCACCCTCCACCCTCACACATGGACTTGCCCGTAGATATGGTGTAAGTTCCTTAAGATGAAAAACTTGGGCCTATACGTGTTAGAATGGGTTGAAATGTGGAGGGAATGTAGTTAATAATGTAGGAATATTATTTGCCGAATTGGTTGGATTTGGATGGTTAATTTAGAAGATACAAGGACCCCCCTGGGGTGGGGGTGGGGGGGGGTGTTAGGGAGTATGAAAATTCAAGAAAAAATTTATGTTGTGAAATTGGACAAACTAGGATCTAAGTTCACTAGATTTGAGGGGATGATGTACCTAAAGTGTGGGATAGATCTATTGCTAGATTAGTGTAGATCTTACTTGAATTTTGGGTCTCTTGAAAAGTCCAAAAATTTATGAAAATGAAATAAAATGAAAAAGGTGATATGAGAATTGGAATGGAATGTAGGCTGCCAGATACTTGGGTGGGTAGCCTTGTAGAGCTTTGAGTGGAATATAGTGGCTTCTTAAATGTTGTCTATTCAGCCATGGCCAGATTTGGCTTGACTTCACCAAGAACCTTAACGGAATACTCAATTTATGGACCTTCTCTGACCAAAGTTGACATAAGCCAATGGCAACAATACACACATAAAAGTACTTAGGCTCCAAGGGAAAATAATCTATTAACAGACTGTAGTCTATTCTAATCAATGGGGGGCTGTTTATAGCCTTACATATGAAGTCCTAGTGAATTTAGGACTTAGAAACCGACTTAAACTAGAAAAATAGAAACTAACTGGTGTAGACTCTTAAAACCAAAATAAAACATTAGACTTTTTCTGGCCTTATAATTAATGTAGCCTTAGATTGAAGAGGTTCAACTAGGGTTAGCTTTCTAGGATCTCAACTCAAAAAGTAAGGGTTTAGGGTTTTGGGGTAGTTGGTTGGGATACATAAGAACATAGGTTATGGTGGTTGGATAGTTTTGGAGTGATCTAGTGTAATTGGGGGGGGGGGGGGGTATAGATGGATGACACAAGTTCTTGAGATATGGAGTGAAAAATTATTGGAATGAGTTGAAACTTGGAAAGAACCTAGTTAATGATTTATGGGGATAATCCCTAAAATTCCGTACTGTTTTGATGATCATATTGGTGTAGATCTGAGTAAATTTTGGTTTTTTAGGGAGTACGAAAGTAGAAAGAAAAAAAGGAACTTACGGTTGGAGAATTTAGAAGGTTAGAGGATTAGGAAAAGAAGAATTGGGGTTGGGGATAATGCAATTTATTTTTGCTGAAGATATTCTTGAATATCAGCTTGAATTAGAAAAGATATTGTTGGGAAAAGAAAATGGAAAAAGAGAAGATAAGAAACCACCCCCCAGGGGGGTGGAGAATATGGTCATAAAACTGAGCAATTACATCTATAATAGCCATATTTGCTGATATAGTTCAAACTCAAAGTTAGAAAGTAACTCTAAAATGGACTTTATACTAAAAAAAAGGAATGCCTAAACCAATCCTTAACCTATAAGGTAATCTAAACTAATTAGGAAATTGAACTAATAAAGTAAACAGGTTTAAAGTACTCTAACTAAACCAATGAAGGAAGTCCCCATATTCCTACTCTCTACCTGTATTTTAGGCCCATAGTTTTGGCCAATTATATGATAATCTCAGAAAATCGAAGGCCAAATACATATATGATCCAATTCTAGATTATTCTTAAGGAAAGAAGCCCAATTTTGGTGTTGATCTTGCATCAATAACTTAAGTTGGGCAGAATTTACATAATTAGACCAATTTAACTAATTAACTAATTCGTATCTGGCCTAGACGCTGGACTTTTGGGACCATGGAATTGTTACATGACCACATAAGCTTATTAAACAAAGGCTCCTCACTCATACTTGTTGACCTTAGGTTGTTTTCAGGGGAAAATGGGCCAATTAGGTGCTGGATCTGCACTAGAAGCATTCTGGCTTGCCTGGTGTATTGTCTTGATGCTTTGATACTTCTGAGTGGCAATCGGAATGATGCTTACTCATTACCTGAACACGGAGGATAACAACAATTTCTTTGCACCCTAAATTTATGTTCTTTTTTCTGTAAGTTACACACATATTGGTAGTCCCCAAAAACATATTCAAAAATATTTCAACAACTGCTTTTGTTTATCAAAAAATAGGGCTTGAAATTTTTTTGGTGCTGGATCTTACAACAATAACTGCCACTCAGCCTAATCCCAACTCCATGGGGTTGGCTCTTTGGATCCTTACCCTTCAATCAGCTATGTTCAAGGTCATACTAGGTGCTACATTTGGATTTTATTTGGTTTGCTTTAACTTAGATTCGTCTTGGCATTGTTAGATTTAGTTACATTTAGAGTCTTTTTACCCATTATCGCTGAATCCTTAAGTTCTTAACATTGTCATGTTTCTATCACTTACTTTTAGGCTTTGTTTCCTGGTTCAAATTTCTTTATTCTGCTTGCTTTTGATGCTCACTTAGAGAGGTTTTGTTTACTTTTGAACTAACTGAAAAATCTCATGTATCCAATTGGTAAGTCATAAGTGATTGTACTGAGAGAGTGCAAGAATCAGTTTAGAACGGGTTTCCTTGTATTTGCAATTCAGTGAAATTAGTCATCTACTCATGTGAAGTCTAGTTAAGAGACTGCTCCCCTGGATCAGGGATGAAAGTCTATGTAAAGCTTTAATTCACTTAAATCTATAAAATACTGTTGCTACTATACTGCTGTTTGGGGAGCCATTCGGATATCTACCTTGATGTATTTATGTTCTTAAATTTGAGAGTGATGCTTAGGTGATCCATGTAGCCCATGGAGATCTGTTACTGCAATGGTAGTAAAACCAATATTCAAATTATTTTTCATCCAAAAAGAAGTATAGAAATGATTCTTTATTCTATTTCTGTCCAATTTTTTATTCCCTATAAAATTGGTGTCCTCGCATTACTACAACCTGTCCACCCACCACGAAATTCCCCTTCCTTACTGCCCAGACATAATTCACCTCAAGGTTTCACAAAACTCCATTACGTTCGAAGCAGTGACCTATACTGCCATCCTATGAGGCAGCGTCAATATTATTCAGAGATGGATTCTGTCCTTGCAGCCTCTTATGATTCACATTTTTATGACATTCATCAGGGATAAATATGAATGCTAATTGGTGATGCCATATTATATTAGATGTCTGAGCATCGGGTAATAAACCATGCTTCTGTGTCATTTTATTTCATTCTGTATTCAGCATTTTAATTAAGGAAAGGTGTAGCATTTTTAATTTGCTAATTCAGATCCTTCTTCAATTCCTGCTACATTGTTTCTAGAAGATCTTCCTCTCCATGTGGAGGTTCTCTTCCAAGAGTTGGCACAGCTACTGAAATTTTGTCTTACATGTTTGCAGTTATGGGAAAAGTTGAAGGGCAGGGTGAATCTTGGCATGGCCATGTAACTGCAGTGACTGTTGCTCCTGAATACCGGAGGCAGCAATTAGCAAAGAAACTCATGCACATGCTTGAAGACATCAGTGACAAGATGTATGGGTGATACATAACTTTATACTAGTGGCAAGTAGCTGGCTTCTTGCTGACTTTTTTGGATCCGAGTTTTCTTCCTGATTGCAAAAGAAAATGTTCTTCAAACCCTTCCCCACCCCTGCCCCAGAAAGAAACCCCCAAAATCGCCCACCCAAGTAAAAATTTTGTAGGAGTTTTAGCTCATTGTAATGGCTCTCTTGTTGCCTGTACATTCTTATATGGCTTAAATGGAAAAACCAGTTTACATACTTTGAGCCATATAAAATGAATTTGACCTTCAGGCTCCTCAGAGAAGCTTGCTATTTAGCTGATCAGATTTAGATGATATTTATCTCAATGTTATTCATTCTGTGAACTAGCTAAATAATCAGTATATTGTCGTCCTTCTCAATGTATCATCTTGAAGTCTTCTGATGCAGTTAAAAATTCACTGCTTAATTGGTTGTTCATTCTTATAGGTAGTGAAAGTTACCTTGTGCAAGACCATAGACTTCACTTTTTAGTTCTGGAAACTGAAAGTATAGTCATCTAATGATGCCAAAGTTTGCATTCTCCAGTTGATCAGAAAGCCTAGTGGGTTTCTGTTTAGAGAACTTTCCTTATTGGGCAATGGGCTTAAGTTGATTACGAGTCTGTTCAGAAAACTATTATTATTGATTTTTTTTTTAATGAAAAAGAAAATCTGTATTAATTAGCTGCAGTTACAGGAGTTATCATAGTTTAAGCCCTTGGTACTACTGTAGTTACTAGTAGTTCTCCTAGCTAGATTAACTAACTAGTCTTTGAGTGTGGGTGACTTGAAATTACAGAACAGCTATATTAGAATCCGTTACTGTGTGTACCAAAACCAATGTGCTGACTGGACTTAATGTTAATTTTTAAATGGAGTGCGAATAATTTCCATTTTGTTTATTGCTCTGCAATGAACTTTTTAGTTCTTGAGTTGGTTTATGAGTATCCTTAAAAAGATAAATGCAACTTCCGTTAGCAATGACACTACTATAACATTCCTCGCATTGTTGTTTGTTTTATGGGTATCCATATCAGCCACATTGGGAACTAAGGAAGTGCTTTATGTTGACAGAGACAAGGCTTACTTTGTCGACCTCTTTGTGAGGGCATCAAACACTCCGGCAATAAAGATGTATGAAAAGGTACAACTTTCTGACATGATGTTTTGACTTCAAGTTGGACAACTTTTCATGCTCTGATTTTATCCATGCTGATTTTTTCCCTAAAATACTAATGAATTCCTTACCATTTGTAATGAAGCTTCTGCTGAGTTATTAAGCAATCATTTTCTTCATTAATTTCTTACCCTGATGGAGTACACTGCAAATTACAGTCTATATTGACATGTATTTATCTGGATTTGTTATTCATCATAGCTGTTAAGGACTCGTTGGGAATGGGTGGCTGCTGTAGAGTGTTATGTTTTACCCTGGAAGTGGTTCTTCCCATTCCCCATTCCCTCTCTCTTTTTTTTTTTTGGAGAGTTGGGAGAAGGGGGGTTTGATTGAGAGGAGCATATTGTTTTGTGCGTGGATCATATGACCCATTGCCGGTGGATTTTTTTTCCTTCTGGTTACATTAGTTACAGTACCTAACACATTCTGTTTTCTTTTTGTTACTTTGCTCATCTTGTTTTGTGTTCTCTATCTTATCAGCTTGGATATGTAATCTATAGACGGGTGCTACGTTATTACTCTGGGGAGGAAGATGGGTTGGGTGAGTCTCCATGTTCTCCATGTAGCATTAGTGAGTTTCATCAACTTCAACCCATATTTATATGTTTGGCGGATTATTTTTTTCAGATATGAGAAAAGCATTGTCTCGCGATGTTGAGAAGAAGTCGATTGTTCCCCTCAAAAGACCAGTAACTCCTGATGAACTTGAGTATGATTAACCGTGTAGCAATGGCTTGTTAACCAAATTTGGTAGGACTGAGTCTTCTTTGTGCTATTGCTAGTTTTCTGAGTGGGGGTAATTGGATCCCCTGTTGGCCTTGTATATTTTTCATCATTGTGGTTGTACTCTCAAGCTTATTCATCAAAGTAGTCCTGCATGAGAGCTTTACAGTGAAGGCAGGATTTGATGCCAAGATATTACTACAACCAACTGCGGTCCTCCTGCCTACAATTGTCTCTTTTTTTTCCCTTTCCTTTTCTCTCTTTTCTTTTCTGTTCTTTGTTGGTTTTTTGTTTTTGAGGGGGGGGGTGTTTGGTGGTGGGAATCCTGCCTAGATATCACTTCACCCTTTTGTTTAAACTTCACTTTATTATGACAAACTTGCAGAATTGTTCTTGTATTTTGGCTACCCAATCCATTGATTCTGTAGTTGGAAGTGGGTAGTCATCTTATATACTAGTTAGGCTGCAATCTTTTGGTAAGCAAGGTTGGCAGGTATGCTATATTTGGAAGGTAAGAAAAGTTGGGAAAAAATTGAAAATAAATCAAGGCACCTAACTTATCATCATTGATATACTTACACTTTCCTTTTCTTGCCCTCGAACATAGCCCTAGGGTTGCTTGGTGTTTTATGCAAAACATCCTCTAGAGATCTTTTTGATACACTGGGAGTAGTGGAATTATGTTCTTACAATAACAAATAGCTGTCCCCTAAACAAATGAGGTTGTCTATATATATCGTCGTTCTCCATTTAGTTTTTTCTCTGACCTTCCGGCGGTACTCCATTTGCCCTTCCCCCTTTTACCTTTCTTTTCAAATTAACTGCACTTCTCAGTTTTCTTGTTGCTTTTTGGCCTTGTGGCCGACTGCATTTAGTTGTGATGAGGCTGAGTTTTTTGTTGGTTGTTTAATCAGATCAGTCCTGTGGAAATCAAAATAAGTAATCTGACCATGTTCAAATGCAACAAAAATCTTGGTTTGAGGGACTGATCTGAAGGACTGTTCTATTGCATAACATGGTTTTCAATCTTACTGTAGTGTGTGAATCCATCAAAATGTCCAGCTGAATTTTTTCTCACCATTCTCCAACATGGTGGCAGTGGTCCGGCGTTGCTTCAGCTAGTTGGTTTAACTAGGTGGAGGACACCCTAATTGGCCTGGTCCCCCACTCCTCACCTGGTTGCCCTTGTGTTGTTTGTGTTCGTTTGTCTTGCTCTGCTGTGTTTGTATCCCGTCCCCACCCCAATCTAATTTTTCAGCCGTTGCCAAATTGATGGAGATTTGTGGAAGTATCTATCAAGTCATTTAACTTTGAATGACAAACTATAGGTCAAATAAGATGCTTCATTGAAACCTCTTGTGCTTCATTTGGGTAGTGTGTCTGCAACTGGCCTGCAGGCACATTCCAGCTTTTCACCTCAAATTCTTATCTCTTTAAGGCTGAAACGTTTACCACTAGATGCGTATTCCATTCTGTACAAAATAGGCTGTGCCATCAAATCCTACAGTCTTGTATGAAGCATTTGTTCAGATAAATGTCGATGGGGGATGGACCAGGCTACCCAGGTAGGGCTGGAATTGGTGTTGTGGGGGCAGGGATGTGGATGGATCAGTCATGTTTTGCTTTGCCTGTAGAATTCACTTAAGAAATTTGTACTATAGCAGAGACTGGACAAGTCAAAACAAATTCCAATCTTTCATTTAATACGTGAGAAGCTTGTAGACAACCTCATCAAACTTTCAAACAATCTTTTGGTTTCTTATTAACTCAGTCCAAATTACTTGAAAACCTACCATGATAATTGAAGGATTAGGTGAAGCATAACACAAGAGAAGTTGTGGTTATCACTTGATGTAAGTAGATTCATTTGAAGAGTCCAATATGGATGAAGATTTTCAACCCAGAAAAACTTCCCCCGACACCCTCTCCTGAAGTGACCTTGCTGTTTCTACCAAAAATTAGAGAATGACATTTGAGTGGTTGTTTCACAGCTTTTTGTTCCCTAAGTCGTTTTCTGATCAGACAAGCTTCTCCTATTTAATAGAGACATGCACCAATAGAGACAGCAAACCAGATTGGTTTCTAAGATTGCTGTGGAGAGCCAATAGAGATTCTGACTCAAATCTGACCAATTGACTCTTCGGACACTTAATCACATAAAAAGTAACAGAAAAATGACAAAGAGTTGCTTCAATCATTCTTCTGTTCCTGTTCTTTTTTCGTCGCTTCTTACTTGTGTGTTAGCATTTGATTCTAGTGCAATATATAGGTATGGATCGATCATGTCGGATTTACTTAGACCATGTTGTTGTTACTCGAATTTTTGGTTTAAGGACCATTGTCTTATTTCACTCCATTAATACAATATCAATCAAATCTTAGTGTTGGTCCTAATTGAAATCGGCATTGATGATTGACATTAATTGATCAATTCCTGGTAGCTATACTCATGGACAAACTTGATTGGGGTGATTTTCATTTCGACCACTTGAGTGTTGACCTAAGTCACTTTTAATGCGGAAAGAAATGACACTTTTCATTTGCATTTTTTTTATTGGGAAGCGTCAGATCGAAATTTTATGGGAATAATTTTTAATGGAAAAAAAAAGAAAAAAGAAAGAAAAGGAAGTGATGTGAAAAATATTATTTTAGGTAAATGTCATTTTTTAATGTAAAATTGACATTGTCAAACCTCAAGGGTCTAAATGAAAATTATCCATTTGATTGTTGCTAAAACAGATACTAGTATACTACTATCAAGTAAAATTAAAAATGCAATTAAAAAAAAAAAAGGTATGTTGATAAAATCAAACACGAACTACTATTTTGGGTTCTTTTAATTGTTTGATAAATTTAAAAAAAAAAAAAAAGAAGGTATGTTGGGCTTTATATAATTAATGATAATTAGGTTTTAACTATGATGTTTTGGTTTTTAATAATTATTTTAATTGAGGGTAATTTAGTATTTTAACTGCTAGGGTGATTACTGTAATTTAGGGTTTAAAATAAAAAATATTTTTAGTTAAGGGTAATTTGGGGTTCTAGAAAAATATTTAACGGTAAAAGTTAAATTTAACCGAGAAAGTTAACAGAGGGGAGGTGTTTGATATATTTGCTAGGTAAGTGATATTATCCAACTAAGAGGGGGTGTAAATGCAATTTGTCTATCTAAGAGGGGAGGTAAGTGATATTTACCCTTTTTATTATTTGAAAGTAAAATTAGTTAATCAGTTACATTCTCCTTCCCTCTCCCATCATTTTATCTTTTGGGATCCAAATATCATTTAAAAAAAATAAAATTCAATAATCATAAAAAAAGTAAGAAATTGAAATAAGTATTTTCAAGAAGTATCAATCTATATAATTATTATTCATAAAATAAAATAAAATAAAAACTATATCTGGGATTAATTTAATAAAATCCCTTTTTAAAAGCCTTAACAATAGGAGAATCTTACTTACTTCTCCAATAGAATAAAGAATTTTAATTAAAAAAAAAAAAAGAAATACAATCTATAGATAAAAACATGTGCATTTGCACTTGTGATTTTACTAGTCATACTATTATTATAAACGGTGAACCTAGACATAACTATATTTCATTTAAATGATCATCCCTCCCATTTGGTGATGAAGCACCACCACCATGGGCCATTGGGAAGGTACTTCTCGTGGCCATACAGACAAAGCAAAGAATGCAGCACCAGCAAGAAAGCCAGTTGCCCCTCAGATGTCACACCTCCACTAGAGCTCTCGGAACAAGGTGTTCTCACTATGAAAGAAAATATTCATTTATAATTCACTTCCTTTATTAGTTCTTAATCCCACCTTCTTCCTTTATCCCATTTTTATATTTTTATAAATATATAAACTAAGGAGAAAAAAAAAATATAACTTTCTAAATTCCATCCATTTCTCTTTCCCTCAAGATGAAACACAACATTTAAGGAACACCAAAGCCAATCATCACCACCCAATGCCTCTCCAAGCTTTTGCCTCAACAAAACTAAAATCCTCCTCCACTCGAAAACAAGATAAATATATAGCAACGACAATAATCGTGGCATGTCTTGCAACAAAAGCAGTTTTACCTCATGCGAGCATATCTCTGTTGTTTTCTTAAAAATATCTTCAAGTCCTTGTTGTCATTCCCTTACAAAGAAGTATACAGACATCATCATCAGTTCTATCATCAACTTCGCCATGGAAGAATAATGGAAGCTAGCCATCACGTACTCTCCCACAAACTCATCCAAACCACAAAAAAAGAGATGGATCTATTCTCAAAACACCAAGCTCAAACACAAATATGGCTTATTGGAATGCAAAGGAAGGGATTTAAGAATGTATTATAAAGGCAAAACACATCCATGACATCAAGAAGAATCAAGAAGAATCAGCTCAAAATTCCTAATGCATGCATACATACATACATACATTCATACATTGATCTTATGGAATCCCATTCACACCCTAAATTTGGATTCATCAATAAAAGTCACTAAGAAGGGTCGACAATTACATCTCCACGATCCCCTTCCATCGAGATCAAACTGTGCATAGTTCATGGATTCATGTATTTTCATTATCTTGCTAGCCTACCACCCATCTTTTTCATAAGCATCCACTTCATCATTCAATCTGAACACAAACTCTAATTGCAGGAGATCAAGGCCTTAATTTGCAGCACTGGACCATCTCTCTCAATCTACTCAATTTCAGTTAACAATCTCTTGTATAGTTGTTGCTCCAGAAACTTGCTCGGCAGCACAAGTGAACTAACCTGCAAAACATGTGCTCCATCGGGTTGGTCAAGTAAAGTCTCCGACGATCAAGTTAGTAGAAGCACACAACCTTAGAAGATATAATAGTATTTGTAGAGATCTTAAAGCTAGCAAGAGTACAAAAAGTGTGCATATCTGATTATTGCAATATACTATGCTTATATAGATTTTAGGTAGTGTTGGAAAATGCCATGTCAGCGTTGCCACATTAGTCTTCATTAGTTTTGATGATAACAAAAATGGAGTACTAATTTCTATACTGCATTGTGTATGTCCAGATTAGTATGAGAACAAGTGCACTTAATTTGACTCACCGGTTCCAACTCACTAGATGCTCAAGCCCAAGTTAAGACCAAGCCAAGTTGGACAAAGAATCTAAGTCAAAATGAGCATGAAGATTAAAACGCAAGAAGATTAAGAATATTAAGTCAAGCTCAACCAAACGACTAAGCAAACTAAGACCTAGGACACCTCCATGCACAATTATATGTAATTGCATTCATTAGCATCAAATTCATGTGCATCATGTCATTAAATTGACCTAGGACATGCTAGGAGTGTGTTTGTGGACATAGGGTTGGTTAGGATATGAAAATACCCTTCAATTCCCTAGTTTGTACTTCTATGCTATAGATGAACATGCGTCTAATCATAGAAGCCCAGACAGAATTTTTGTTAGGACCATCGTTTGGTCAAAGTAGCCCAAAAGAAAATTTCTTTTGACAAGACGAAATTCCGTTTGGTTAAAATATGTCTAACGGCTATATTTTAATGGCTACTTTCTTAGATGGAGCTCCGTCTGAATCAGACGGTGATCTATCTAGACTAAAATTTCATAGAAATTTTTACCCATTGAGACGTTAGGCCAAGCAATTCAATGCTATTTTTATAAGCCTAACTAACCCCATTTGAGAGCTTCTACCTTGCCTATTGAGTTATTGCTCTTCAACTATTATCGAGCTCTCGAAGTTGTCAAAGATTGTGTTGTCATTGCTTTCCATCCTCACTCAACCTTGAAGAACATACCAAGGTATCTAAGCAAGCTCATTGGAGCCAAGTTTGTAGTGATCAAAGGCTTTTGGTGTTTTATTGGTGGTGCATCTATTTTCATTTGAGCCTACATTCTCATTGTCTATATCACACTCACACAAGGGGTAAAGTGTCATACCCTTTGTTAAGCAATATCATTTCATCTTTTGTATTTTGTTTGTTTAATTCTAGTTTAGGTTGATTAGAATTGATTAAGGATTCTCTTGCCCTAGGATAAAAAAGGATTGTAAAGAGTGCTCTTACTTTAATTGAACATAGATTGCAAGAGTTTGATTTCTACCCACTGTATTGAAAGAAAATTACTAGTGAAATACTCTCTTAAGGCCAAGAGAGGAGTGGATGTAGATTTGTAAAATCAAACCACTATAAAATCCGTGTGTTGGTTGATTGAAATTGTTCACTTTTAGTTTAATTTCATAATTAATTTTCAATTTGCAATTAAACTGAAAAACTAAGCAAATCCACTAGTTGCAACCTATTCACCCCCTTCTAAGTTGCATTAATAGGTAGTTACCTTGGCCATATGATCAATCTGCGAACACTTGCTGACTATTGGATTTAGGGTGTTACTTGTGTAGTGGTTGTTGAGTTTGACTTGGACTCTTAAGAGTAATTCAAGGTCCTTGACTTGACTAGAGACCTTATCCCGAACGTTAGGGAGGTTAGTTGTTACTCAAACAGTGTATGTTGCTTAATGTACATGCTACACGACTTGGTTCATTCATAGACTGACCAGAGTTTGACCGGTCTGGTTCATCCTTGGTCCACCCGAGTCGGTCGGTTAAGGGTTGGCCGTATCAATAGTATTTCACTAAAACCTGCTTCTTTTCCACCAATGGAATCTTGGATGCATATAGTTAGGGGTGTCAACATTTACGGGTTGTGCTGCGTTTCGCTAGTACAAGCAAATTCAGCCCAAACATGGCCCAGTTAAAAATAACTATACGGTTTTCGACATTCTGGTGCCTTTGGGTTCCTAATTTACTAGTGCTATGTTTTGAGGATCTTGTTGATGTGTGGAATTTATCAAGAGTATGTAAACACATATAAGCATTAAGTTCTCTTCAAATCTCTTGTGTTGGGTGTTCAAAACCAAACACTTTTTTTCTATAAAGAAGTAAAAATTATAAAACTAATATACAAAAGAAAGCTAGCATCTTGATGAATTTTAGTGGGTTGTATTTGCTTATTCTCTTTTCCCTTCTTGACGCTTGTAAAAATGGATCAAAATAAAACATTAAAAGATTTTCAAATGATAATACACTTGCTAAATATTTACTAACCCCGTCTTCCAAATGGTGAAGGCTTTGATAGGCTTGTTGTTTGCATATTCCAAAGTAAAACAATTAAGAAAACAAATAGAAACTTGGGGCTTTTCTTGTCTTTTACATTTAAATTTATTTTATTTTATTTATAACGGGTTTAACGGGTTGGTTCGGGGTTCCGGCCGATTTCGGGACCAAACGGTGTTACTTGGGTAGCGGTGGAGCCACACATAGTTAGCCCGAACGTTAGGGAGGTCAGTTCAGCCCAAACACAACCCATTAAGCTTTGGTGCCTGGCTGGGTTTGGGCTAGTAACGTTGGTCCACCCGATCCGGTTGTTAACGGTTCGCAGGTTTCTAAAACCGGTTCTTTTCCACCAATGGAATCTTGGATATATAGTAGGGAACCTCAATTACCTTATTGGTCGCTGAAAACTTTGATTAAATCACCAACTTGATAAGCCACGGTTCTCGATAAGAACAATATTAATGGTGCATTTTCAGATTCGATAGCAAGAACCTCACCACTCTCCTCTTCAAGAACTTTTTTGGAGAACCGATTCCAACATAGATTCCTGCAAGTCCCAAAATCTCAAGGTTCTAGCTCTTAATGACCATGAAAATATAATATTTGTATTATAAAACTACTTAAATGATGATGTCATCAATACAAATATTGATGCATGACAGCATCATTTATCTTCAATCCTTGACAGTAGACTTGTTTGTAATTGATTTTTTTAGTGGTAATAGCTGTAATTGATTGTAAACCTAGGTGATCTATATGTGGTGTATATGTAAGTTGTTCATGTAATAAGATTGTAGTAGTCATAGCAATGAGACAATCACTATTGTTTTTCTTTCTCTTCTTCTTAGTAAAAGATCGAGGCACAAAAAGGTAGAGGAATTTTTTCCATTTATTAACTAAAAGTAAACATATATGACTGACATAATTATTCATGTTTAAAGTAACTCCAACTAATAAAAATTCTTAAAAAAATAATAAATCAAGCCACAGTCTCAAAGAGGACTTTGGAAATGTGAGTATTGATGGTAGCTTGGTTGCAATGAGCGGCATAATAGAAACTCTTGGCTACTGTAAGGAATGTTTTCATGATTTCAGAATCAATGGTTTCTGGTTTCTTGAGAAGCACTATCTCCACCAACTCCTCCATAAAGGGATCCACTTCTTCTGGTCCAGTTATCTCTCTGCTCTCCTTCGCATTTCCCTGATCACAATAATAAGTAGTAAGCTATAGTAGGTAGAACCTACATCAATATTTAATCATTCTTCTGATTTGATTGCTATATGATGTGCACTTTGTCTGGTTGTTGTTGTGCATTTAGCTTTATTTTCTTTACAAAGACAAAAATCTTACATAAAAAACCACAAGGGTGCACAGAGCAGTACCATGTAAGTAAAGAGTGGGCGAAGTTTGCTACAGGTAGCATTAGTGAGAAGGATCAAACGCATATAGTTAGGGTGGCTGGAATTCTCTTCACTGACGATACGTCCGGCACATAAGTTGATGATGTTCGCGAGTAACTCTGCATCTCCAAGTTCTCTTTCTATACTTTTGTCTTTGTCCTTCTCATGGCACGAGCTAACAAGCCAACTGTTCCACTGCACCAAAGTCACCAACAAAGAACCAAAATTTTCAATTACAAACTTACAGAAACAATACAAAATGGACCATTTTTGAGGTTACTCAGTAATTTGGATTTTCATTTGTGTCCTCTCGTTCAAGGTACATGGGAGCAAGTGGTGAGGAAGAACCATGGAACGCAGGTGT
The DNA here is from genome assembly GCF_041222555.1 of Hakea prostrata. Taxonomy (NCBI): domain Eukaryota; kingdom Viridiplantae; phylum Streptophyta; class Magnoliopsida; order Proteales; family Proteaceae; genus Hakea; species Hakea prostrata. The sequence goes on along the minus strand of NC_142600.1, from coordinate 27,192,725 downwards.
TGTCGAACGTCTAGGTGGTGTGCCAGCCAGATCTCTAGAGAAATGGTGTTTAGGGTTCCATGCAGGGTTTCCACCAGTTCCTTTCCTGTTGTCTTTGACTCAGCTTCCTTTATCCTGTGCAGAATTCAAAATTAAACAAGTGACCTCATTGATTGATTGTATGTGATCTCTACATAAAACCCAACTAGAGTCAAAGGAGATAGCGTAGAATGCATGAACTGATGCACAGTTAACATTGGAAAGATCACTTTGTAGCTTTATATTGTAGATAAATATTCTTCCTCAACTACTATAGTCTCCACTGAAACCTCGTCACTCTAAACTAACTCTTGACTCTAACAGTGAACCCCTTTCTGGGTTGTGATGTAACAAGTGACATGAGATGCAGGAATACCACGAAGATGATCATCTTCCCTATATACAGTAGTATTGTTGCTTACCTAATATCATCATTGGCTCCCATGGTACTGATCATGTAGTTGAAGTCATTGAGGAAGGCCTTTTTCACTTCCATGGTTGTGCTTTCCATCTCCATAAAAGACCTCACTGCCTCTATGATCACAGTGGATTTGGCCCATGACAATCGCTCAGCCGCCCTTTCGGGCTCATAGATGCTCGAGGCAGAAAGAAAATACGCAAGTAGAAGTTCTCTATTTCCAAGACCGACTTCTCCCAGGTTGCATTCCCTAAACCAACTACATACATAAGACCACATTAATTAACACTTGTATCCCTTATTTCGTATCTGGCTAGGGTTTGAGTTTCTTTGATTATCACCTCTGCATAGTAGTCCATTCTAGCTTATGTAAGGATTGACACTTGTTGAAATCAAGCTTTGCTAGTTGAAGATAATGGTTGCTGTTGACGTAGGGCATCCTGCATTTCCAAATAATATTAAACTGATACATGTTAGACCGACAGTCATTATCTCACTTTTCAGTAGGATTTATAATCTAGGGTTTCAAGAGTCAAATTAACGATGAGACAACAACAAGAAGAAGACGACGAAGAAAAAGGAACCTGTAAAATGTCTTCCCAATCCAAACGTCGTTCTCTCCACCATAATGATCAATGTAGAATCTCGCCTCAATTCGCGGTAAGCTTGCGTACCATGGTATGTCCAGAGCGTATCCAACCTGAAACATTTTTCATAAGTTCATAAACTAATTCTTTATATACTTACTATGGTATGTCCAGTACTTCAATTATATGGATATACCTCTCCAGGAAGATCTTTTGTGATAATCCACTTGTCAAGTAGTTGGTTGTCTGCCCGTTTCTCTTTGAGGAAGTTGGATGAGAATATCTTTGCTTCTCGTAATATCTTTTCTTCTGGGAAGAGAACTTGGGAGGCCCTGTAAAGATTAAATATACCTGTAATTGCCTGATTCGATTGACCAGCAAAACAGAAGAATTCCCCATTCTTGTAAAAATTTCGGAAACAATCTGCAGATGAAAGAACAAGCAAATGTTTTGTTAATTTCATTAGAATTGTAAGGGTTATCTAATTCTCTCCTTTCTGAGAATCTTAGAAGTCTTGTCACCTGGAGAAATACCATAGCCATGTAATCTCATCAACCTGAAACCCATCGCTGTGTCATCAATATCTTGGACACTAGAATTTCTTGCCCAACCTATGCCATCCTCATTCCAATATCTGCGAATATTTCAAGAAATTGTGGTATTAATAGGAGAATGGAAAGCTCATTGAGGCAGGTTTTGATGATAGACCTATATATGCATAATACCTGTGTACATGACTGAGGCATTCTTCAATTTCTGACTTGAAGAATCTTGCGATACCAAGGCGTTCCAGGCGATCGACAGCCCAAATGTGCTCAAATAAGTCGACCGGATAGACATTAGGAACTGGAAAAGATAATAGTATCAGTGAGAGCAGATAAAGTGATTCTAACTGTGAAAAAACAAAAGAGAGAAGTGATTGCTTACCTCCTCCATTAAATGTTTCAACAACTCTTTGAAGGTATGCTAAGCACTTTTCATTTTTGGTTCTCATAAGTGCATAAGCTGTGGATGATGGAGAAAACAAAAATGATCCATCTGGACTTTGTAGTTTGATAAGCTTTTCCCAATCCAATCCAAACATGCCTTCTATGCTATGGAGAAGAGTTGTGGGCACTGCATGCATCATTTCCCATGGTATCCTATATCATATATAAACATTTATTGCACAAGTAGTATAAAGATTTCCTAGCAAAAAAATAATAAAGCCTTAATTTTTGTCACAAAAACTTACTTGGTGAGCTTCAAGTTTTTCTTTTCATGAATATCTTGAAGGAATGGTGTATTTCTTGGAATTTGCAAAATTTGTTTTTCAGCTAATTCCAACAATGAAGGAAATGCTATTTCAAAGCCTATTGGCATATGCTCTTCATCTTCGTTTTCAAGCTTCGATATATTTTCTCTAATGAAAGCCATACCTATGGAGAAAAAAGAAATTATTCTCATATTAATATTTAAGAGGTGCATACAATCAAAATCATGTAAAATACTAAATATACAAATAAGGATGTTATGAGGAATAGTTCATGTATGCAAATTGATTATCAATATATGCTAAAAATAATAAGATGATGCACTTCATATCACTATTGTGTGTAGAACATTCGTGAGTCATGCAAGCTAGGGTAACTATATGTAAATTTTTTCATACCTTTAAAACTGAATCACAAATTATAGATTGATTCTTCCAAATTTATTATGCATGCACGGGAATAAATATCCATATATTTATGATTTAATATGCTTTAATTGTTGAACGTGGATACCCTTTTCACGTCGTTCTGCATAAATGTTCCATGACTTTAATGCTACGACACATGCTAATGTATTAAGTATTCGATCGTGAGCAGAGAATATATCTCGATCTCCCCAAGAGCCATCGTCTAATTGGTTTTCCACAATCCACTGAAGGCTGGCTGGAAACTGTGGCACACCCTTTTCATTAACATCTTCCACTAATGCAACCCATGCAGTATCATATGCTGATACACTTATCTCACCGTCCTCCATCGATCCCAACATCGATTTAATAGTCATTATTTTGTTGTCTATCTCCTTTGTAACTCGATCCTTCATAAAAATAAAATTAAAAGCTCAGCCGTATGGATATACTATTAGAGAATTAAAAAAATAATAATAAAAAGTCAAAAAGAACCCAAAACCAAACAAGCGAAAAGAGCCTCAAACTAAACAAGCATCAAATTACCTGTAATAATGCATCTTCGTCTCCTTCAATCGGATCTCTGTGACTACTCCCAAAGAGGTTTGTTTGTACTACCAAAAGCAAATCACTGTAAATTCTATTTTTGTAAGTTCTCAAAAAATATTTGAAGAAAATGGACATCTTTGTTACCTCGAGGGACAGTTCTGGAAATGACATTCCATCTTGAACTTAACAGATTGCCGTAGGAAACTACGTCATGATTTCTTCTCCCAATTGACCAAACACCTACAATTTACAATTTACTAAATTAGGTGAAAAATATTTTCTCCTTACGCTAATCCGGTTCCATATGCTGATCAGGTGCACGGCAGATCAAAATGAAACTACAGGAAAGGCATAGTTTCTTATCAGATAGTTAAAAAAATGTTCTAGCAAATCTCGTAAGAATCGAAAAAAAAAAAAAAAAAAAACTGCGATGTCATCCAAGCAAAGAAAAAGGAAAATTTAGTTTTTTTGTTATCAAGGAAACGATAAAAAGATAAGGATTTGAAAGCGAATAAAAAAATCTTTAAGGAGTAACCGGAAGAGGTGATGCGTTGTCTCCGGCGAAACACTCCAATAGAGACTTTCCCGGGAAGGTTTCATCACCAGATGAGTAAAATTTACGACCGGCCATGCATGCAGGAAAACTGTGCAAACCCTTGGCCGGAAAGAAAACTGAAAATTGAAATATGAGAATTGATGGAGTTGATGGAAAATTGGATTAAGAGCAATGGAAATGTTCCACCAAGATAATCTGATCATGCCCTCGATCACCACGAAAGAAGAAGAGATTAACGAGAGCAACTCACTCACCAGAAAAAGAGTGCTGCAAATCTGGAGGAACGAAAGATCTCCTTCGATGGCAGTGAAGAAATGCTGGAGAGAGGCTAAGAAGAGTAACAGACGAAGCCATTTCTCAGAGGGTGACAGAGAGTGAGTCGAATGTTGAATGAAGACTGAGAGGGGAGGACCGGAGGGATCTCGGTAGGTGAAGAAGACAAAAGCGTTTTCAAAGGGAGAAAAGGCCACAACTCAGGGCCCACTCTAAAGTTAACCATTCCATCTCCATCGTCCACCTGGAACTTTTGGGTTAGGTCAAAGTTGTTATTCCACAACATGCGACTAAGTTGTCCATCAGATTCCAATCTAATGCTCCACAATGCGCTTTTACTAGGAAGTTTGTTCCATGGGATAAGATTCCAATCTTAGGCTACAACTTTCGCTAAGGACGTTTTTTTAGTTAAACAGTATTTATGGGGTTCTGTTCATTAGAAGCAGAAGATGAAAGTGATGTCCACAACATTTGAAGAAAAATTTGGGGGTGTCAAGAGAAACAAATAGAAAGACAAAGCAGGGGATACCAAAGGGGGCAAATTTGGAATTTCCCCAGGTTTAGTTGGCCAAGGTAAAACATTTAAGCAAAATTCGCCTGATTCGGCGAGTAGTGAACTGAAACACTCACTGAAAAGTGAAATTACTCAATCTCACCGAAACATTGCCGGAAAATGGTCGAAACAATGAAATATCGGCGATAATCGCCTGTCGAACCTGAGAAATGTTGTGGGAGACGACACTATTTCACCCACTTGATTGTTTTGCTTCTCTTCTGATCATATTTGCTCGCCGTCGCACCTCTCCATGTTGAGCTCACTGGTAATGTTGAAATCCTTTCTTTGAAGTTTGAAGAGAAGATGAGTGCCATCAACAATCTCTAACAATCGTCTCTTCTCTTCTCTTCTGATCTGAAAAATAAACCTTACATCATCAATGACCAAACTTCCCAAGTGAAGAAGAATAGAAGATGAAGATGAAGTATTTAATTATTTAGGCATTTCTCTGACTATGAGTTATGTTTGGCATTTGAGCCACACACATGGCACTTGTAAAACCATGGAATTGTAAAAGAAAAAAAATGTAAAATGACTAAATGTAAACATGAGTACATGACTTGACTTAGATGACTATTAAATATTGTTTTATTATATTTTCAAACTTTTTTTTTTTGTGGAAAGAACGGGTCATGCAACCCCCAACAAAAAATAAAACAAAGAAAAAACTAATTTGGCTTAACCAACATATCAGCCTGAAGAAATTCTTCTAGTTTCGAAGGGGGCTTTTGTAGGATTTTTAGGATTTTCATTTCATCACAGAACATTTTTGAACACCAATTAGCTGTTGGTTTCCTTCCCGTCTAATGTGGGTGAAACGGACATGTCCATTTGATATGAATCTTTGATGGAAGTCATTAATAATGTTACCAAACTTTCCTTAGATCTTTGAATAATGATGAAGAAACAGGATAGCCTGGTGGGAGTTGGATTCCATTTCAATAGGCCATGCCCCCATATTGAGAGCAATGTCTAATCCTTCCTTCAATGCCAAAAGTTCAACTTCTAGAACTTCATTACATCGCACCTTTTTTGTGAATCGGCATCGGAAAGCTCCACTATGGTCTCTAGCACCTCCTCCCACTTGAGCAATTTGACCTTGTTTGATAATGGAGGCATCAGTATTGCATTTAAACCAACCCTTTGATGGTTTAGACCAATTACACTTCTTTGTAATACTTGGTGGTTTTTGTACTTTCGCATTGTATGATTCCCATGCTTCCTTTACTATGGTGAAGTAATCCTCAATTATTAAATTCCCATTTCCAGGTTGGACATAATCGATATCATGCACCTCTTTGTTCCTCCAGTTCCATAGAAAATAAATCACACAGACGAATTTCTCTGGCCATCCTGAATACCATTTAGAAGCTTCTCCATAGGTGTTAAGTTCATACCAAGAGGTTTGATCACAAATATAAAATGAATTTCGACAAGTCGGGTGGACTAGTTGATTCCATATACCTGTAGCAAAACCACAGTCTCGGAAGACATGCATATTGTCTTCCACCCCAGCACTACAAAAATTGCAGCCATCTTCATCCTAGAGTTTTAAATATTTCTTGTGAGCATTCGTTAATAGGCGATCTTTGATTGCAAGCCAGGCAAACGAGCACAATCTACTCGGTAGTTTTAGTTTCCAAACCACGTCCCAGAAGGCTGATGTGAACGAATCAATAGCCGGCATTATTAGTTCATTTGAAATACCTTCATAAGCTGTGCGAACAGTGAAGCCCATCTGGAGAATGCTTCAATATGAACCTATCACTACCATTATCTTCTGAAGGGGGGCACATGCTTTAATCTATTGATAGATATTATCAGGAGGAAAATTAATAAATTTGTCATTCTACAACCTCTCACTGGTTTGCACATAGGACTGTATATTATCTTCTAACCAATCAATTAGAATAGGTTTCATAGCCATATCTACAAGAACATGATTAGTTCCTATCCAATTGTCCCTCCAGAAAAGAATAGACTTATCATTCCCAACTACCGCTTCACAATGTTTCTTGACAGTTATAGCTTCTTTTATTATTGCTTTCCAGAGTGGAGAGTCAGTCATTGAACCGTTTAATGGTTTGCTCATCCTTGTAGAGCCATAATTGTTGCCCACATAGTATCTTGGTGGAGAACCCCCCCCCCCCCCATGCTAGCTTCATGATAAAAGCCTTGTTCATAATAGTGAAATCTTTTATGCCTAAACCTCCATTTCTCTTGGCACTGCACAAACTTCCCCAACTAACTAGATGAGTTATTTTTTGGTGTTCAGTATCTTTCCAAACAAATGCTCTAGTGGCCTTTTTCACCTATCGCATAATTATTTACGGGATGAGATTTGATTGAATTGTGTAATACGGGTTTGTTTGGATTACTGATTTAGCTAGTACAACTCGATCCACAAGAGATAAATAATTTGTTTTCCAGGATGACAGCCTTTGCTTCACTTTGTTGACAATATAGTTGTAGTTGGCTTTCTTGGTTCTTCCATTCCAAATAGGGACTCCCAAATCGCGACCTATATCGTCAGTTGTAGAAAATCCACTGATATGTGTTATTTCCCTAGCCTTTTGTCTATCCACATTTTTTGAGAAGTATAATGTGTTTTTGCCACACTAACCTTGCTTCCTGATGCATTGCAGAATTTATTCAAACACCGTAAGGGGTACACCATCCATGATTCCTCACTTCATTAAAGCAAACTCAAAGTCCATCTCCCTCCCATGGTGGGCACCCCCTCACAGCGTACAAATTTTTTGTAAATTCTCTCTTCCTCTGTTGACAACTTGGGCTCGGTGTTAATCTTCCTCAACCTACTTCTGGGGTGAGCAGGCTAGTCCAAAACCACACAATCTTGTGGAGGGGGACACACCAGGTATCTATCCCTCCAGCCCTTGTTGTTGGATGGTAGTGTTCCTTCTATGAACATCATGAACTTCACTTGTGCAGTTGCCCTCCTGCTAAAGTTGTTCCATCCTTCATGCTCTATGGTCTTCATGGAGAAGACACTACATAACACGTTCAGATTCAGCTCTACCCTTATGTTGTGGCAATAGCCAACAAACCATACAAGGCTTCTCCACTCGTTGGGAGCTAACATTCCTGGGTTAAGGTTGTAGTGGAAAAAGACTTGCATGATGAACGGGTGGAAGGGTATTCTCATGCTTCCTAGCATGAAATCAAAATAGAGAGGGAATTCTCCCTCTCTTAGTAGGCATGCCCTCTTAAAAGGGCCCAAAATCCTCACCTTGAAGTCATATGGGATTCGGAAAGCATTCTTCATAAGTTGAAGATGCTAGGGACGTAGAAGAGAAGGGAAATATTTTGGACCAGACCTAGGCGTAAAGCTTGAATGCCTTCTATCTAAGGGGGTCTCAAAATCTGCAGCTATGGCAAAACCTAATTCAGCAGTGCCCCCAGACGATGCGTCTTCTCGGACACACTCACTGCAAGAAGCAGATGCAAGCTTTGAAGGAGAAGTGGGAAAATCTCCTACGAAAGGGTCTCCTCTAATCCCAAACTCTCTCCAAGGTTCCTTAGGGACATTGAGGTTGCGTTGTGCGTCATATTTCTTAATAAGAGTTTACTACCGATAAGTCAGACTTGTGGTAAGAACCTACTATGAGGTACAAAGTGGCAAAAAGGAAGCAAGCAACATAATGACTTTGCGTAAGGTTGTAGGAGGCTTGGAAACTTTAACAGTTGCAGTAGCAGTAAAAGAAGAAGAAAAGAAATAATGAAGGCCAAAGGGTTTTATAGCAAGGTAAAATTTTGAATGAACGACCTAGATCGTTCCAAGATTAACGGCTGCCAACAAGTAACGTTTCTTCTTCTTAATTATGAGGAGCTGTTGGGCAAACGTGGCAATCAAGTATGTGTGTTGGGTTCCGTACACGTTGCATCATTTACTGACATAATCGTCGGAGCATTAATTGCTCACATCTCAAAAAGCACTTTTATCGGTTCAAGTTTTCGTCCACTCCACGTTGAACTCAAGAGGAGCCCACAAAGTTACTTCCCAAATTCGAAAGCTCCAAATCCATAAACTTAAGGAGCTTATGATATGCTATAATTTCTCAAGCTAACGAACCGGGGTGGACCGTACGATCTAGTACGAGTAGTTTTGTGAACTGCTAGATACATTCCGGAAATTGACATTTCGTGGAGGTTAGCTTTACAATAAGTGTCACATGTGCATTGGCACATGAAGGAATGGACGTCCAAAAGATGACACCGGAGATGTTACTTCTCGGAGAACAATGGAAGACAGTTGGAACCTGGATCAAGATGCATCAAAGCATTAAATTTGACATTTAATGCTCTACTCCACTACCTTGAGTACTTAACGTCAATCACCAGGATATTTATCCATATTAATTACACGTCAAATCAAGGGATTAGGTAGGAAGATATTTTTGACAATATATGAAGTCATGTGTGTTGCACCTCTAGCTTCTTCAAGAAGATTTGGTGGCTTCTCCTGCAAGCTAAGCATTAAAGTCAATCTTGGCTCTTTATTAGGCATATGCTAAATCTAAGGGAGCATGAGAATCTTCTCCATGAGGACAGCATGGACCCTAAAAATAAAGGTAAAGAATGAAAGAAAGAAGAGAGATCATGTGAGAATAAGCGCATTTACTCTCCTGCAATAACTCTTATCTTGAATGCTCTTTGAGTTCTAATTTCTCACTACAAGGTTTCGTGTTATCTGGAATCTGACTAAATTGTCTAAGGTGGCTTCCCATCCACAGAGGCGGCCCACTTTTACGGTTCATTTCATGTCCAGACATCTGGTTTAAGATCAGCTCAGGTTATCTTTGAACCAACTCAGGTCCAATTCAAATTCAGGAGCAATAGTATGTTATTATTGTACTTTGAAATTTTATGACAGTAACTTCAAGAGTAAGTTATTAGTGTTTAGGAAGTTGATGAGGATGGGAAATTTTCTCTCTGATGTTAATAGCTTGAAACTAGAATCCATGTCTTTGATATATTGCTACTATTGGTTGCCACAGTTGAGAACCACTTTACCTGTTGGTGAAAATATTGCAGCAAGGCCATATTGAAGGTCAATGACAGAGTTTGACGTTACATGGGGATGAACTGCGACATTTTGAGTAGTAATTGGCTCTGGAATGTGTCGTGTCTCTTTTAATTTTTGTGGAAATTTTCCGTACACTTAGACATTTGCCAATTTTGCCTCTCCAACCCGAAAAAATTAAAATAATAATAATATATAAATAAATAAAAGAAGAAGAACTACAACAATAAAATTGCTCCTTAACTCGTGCTAGCTACTTCATGTGCACTATTCCTGAAGTGGGCTTGTTACTCTTAAATTAAAGTCAATTGTAAATACAATTTTTAAAATTCTACTCTGTCCATGACCAAAAGTAATGTTCTATGTGTATTACCTTGTTGATAGTGAATATGGAGCTCTTGAAGAATTTTTTTTTTCTTCTGCATTTGCCTTTATGGTTGTTGGAGTCAAATTTCAACTAATTATGGGATTTCTGGAATTTCGGTCGCGCTTCCACGGATATCTCCAGCGCAGGCTCTTGGAGGCAAGACGTATCCCCCCTTTGATCGAACAGTTAAGAGTAGGGGTTGTTTTTAATTAGGTTATTTGAGTCTCATATTTACAAGCTGAACCCCTCAATTTATCTAATTTATTCACTGGGTACCCTATTTGACGATTTGAGGAAAAATCTAACTGTAGTCCTAACCCTTGTTGAACTCCTTCCTCTCTAGCAATGACCAACAATGAATCATAGATATCCTTCCTCTCTGTGAACAAAAAACTCAAATAGAAAGAGATGAATCTCAGATTAGATGTATGTTCTAGGAATTGCGAATGATATTCAAAGTTGTTTGATTTAAAAGGGAGTGCCTTGCAAGAAGATATATACGAATCTAGTTTTGGGGTTTCAAAAAATCAAAGGTTGGAGTTAAAGCTGAACCTCTAGGAGAAGATTAGGTTGAAAAAGATTAGTTGTCTCTTATATCTCCTGGGTTCCTCTAGTTCTTTCTTAACTTCTAAATCCCATAAGCTCCAATTGTTCATTGTTGCCAAAGAAAATTAGAAATCCCATACTTTCCCCCTCTATGAATATTCATTGTTTTTTTGAGAAGTATTAGCAAGGAGTCAAGATATGGCTTGGGGTTGAGTTGGGAACTCGGGAGAGATGAAAGGGAGAAAGAGGCCAAAGGGAGAAAGAGCCCCTCGTGTTGTGGATTTGATTGTTATTGGAGTGGGTTTTGTAAATCTAAGAAGTTCTTTTAACCATGGAGCGAAATTTTGCACCATATCACCGGTTCGCTAGGCCGAAATGGCAAAATCTCGCTGATAAACACAGTGGAATGACTAGTTTTGCCTAAAACCTCACCCAAATTGGTGTTCTCGATCGGTACATACCCAACTATATACGCGTAAAACTGGAATTCTATAACATTATTTTAAAAAATTAAACCAACATAAATATGCACAATGACAATAGATTGATAAACATCATTAAAAAAAAATACTGCTATACTAGTATACAAATGCAAGTATACAACTAACTACATGTCAATACTCAATACCAAGTGCTATGCCTCGGTGGATCCATCAGCTCTATGTTCTGTGATACCATGGTGTAAGGCCCAAAAGCTAAAACTTCTTATGCTCCATTATTCTTTTGAAGTCACTCCATGTCATCTCATGATGATGGTTGCTGACATACAAAGAAACCAGAGCTCTGTAATTGGCATCGTCCATGGATGCAAAACTACTCCCATCACAGGGGGTAATGTGAATGGAGATATATAATAGAGTCAAGAAACCCTGGTGGGTGTCGTGGTGCTGGTGGTGGATCATATGGTGGTAGGATCATATGATCAAAAGGATATTGGTATGCTGTCTTCAACATAGCAGTTGTCTCCGAGCCAAATGGAGGCATAATCAGGATACTCTGATGATGATGACCCCAACCATGATAACCCCCATAAGTAGATGTGATACCATCCTACTACCCAAGCTTATGTAAGATCCATCATTATACTCATAATAGTGCGAACTCCTAGAAGACAGGTATGTACCATCGTGTCCATAAGCAGAAGGGACACCATAACCATAAGCCCCATAGCCATAAGGAGAAGTGGAGCCCACAGACTCCTCTAAGATTATGGACCCCATCACTCTCGACAAGCTGTCCATCAGATCAAAATGGTCGTATGAGCCATATGATTGAGTATCGTCACTATAACCTATTGTTCCATTGGCTTAAAATGAAGGTGTTGTCATTGTTGGCAACTTAAGTGAGAATATTGAGATGTTTGAATGGCTTATTAGTTCGGGTCAAATCAAGTTGGTTCAGCCAAGTATTGGAACTAGTTCAACAATGGTTCTTTTGATATGGTACAACAACACACAAAAAGATGTTGATGCTGCTGCGATTTTGAACAAGAAGAAGCTGCTGTTGAAGGTTTGCATTTTGAACAAAAAAAAGGTTGTTGCTACTGCTGTTGAAGATTTGCATTTTGAACAAAAAAAACTATTGTTGCTGCTGTTGAAAATCTGCTTTTTGAACAAGAAGAAGATGCTGTAGGAAAGTCTTTTGTTTTGCTGAATAAGAAAGAGAGTGAAAAGAGAAGGAAGAAGAAGTAGCAGAAGAAGAAAAGAAGGGAAAATGGTTGTTGTTACCTGCTTTCAAGAGAAATAAAGGGCTGTTGTTAGCCTGTCTGAAAAAGTGCAGCAAGGGTGTGCTTGAAACAGAGAATAGAGGTGCATAAAGTTTTTTTTTTAAAAAGAGAATGAAGAATTGAAGAAAAAGAAAAAACAAGTGTTGTTACCATGCATCTTACACAAGTGAGGTAACATCCTGTGAGACAGACGTCCGTTGAATCCTCAAGCACACTGTGGAGGGGATGAATCTGTTTTAAGGAAAGCGTTTGACACGCCTTGATGGGTTTTCCTTATTCTTCTCCTTCCGGTTCAGGTTCTGTTTACATGTTTTTCAATTCTTCTCTTAATTCTTTATTACCTTGATTATATTATCAATTTTGGCTAACAATCTTAAAATAGACTTGTTAAGATATAAGAATGGGTTCTTGTTCCAAGCGTAAAAGAATAGAGGAGATCCAACCTCTAGATGAGAAGATGGAAACCTTTGATGGGCTAGTTCTTGATACTCTTTTAAATTTTCGGAAAGATAAATAACTTATTGCAGATAGTGGTGTAAATGAGTGGATGGTAGCCGTGGTTGAAATACTTATTGATTGGTGCAAGCATGGTGAAAGCCATCTTAATTTTATTGCTGAGAGGTTATCCTCTTTAATTGATTTATTAGACATCATAGTAAAGGCTGCGAGTTTCTCAAACACCTTATTGTTAAGAAACTCCATGAACCACTATCTAAATTGCTTGATGCTCCTATTCTAAAGATCTAATGAAGGGGGGCTTATGATATTTCCACCAATTTAATGATGTTTGAAACATCAGTACAAGAGTGTTATATGATTGCTTGTTATATGTAATTTTAATTCTAATGAAAATCCTGATTGAGATATTACACAAAAGTTGTTGCTTTAGTATGAAAACCTTCCTTAAATTGTGAGAATGGATATACAAGGATGACTACCATGAATTTTTCATATGTTGATTTGGTTGTTTGGAATGTTAACATATCATTATAGGTTATAATGTTATTTACTTTACTTTCTCAATATATTTAATGTAAGGAGAAATAAAATTGAAAGGAAGAGAAGATGATGATGTGTACTGCTTATATGGTTTTTCATCTTCCTATGCTAAATATGGATAAGTAAAAGGTTTTTCCAAAGAATTGCTTACTCAAGCTCTAGGCACCATTACATTGGTTTTTATTAGTTTCATATACTAGGTGTTTTGAACTTATTATTTCAATTAGTTCATCTAGTACATATTGATTTGTGACGGCCAAAAATCCGTTAAGAAATATGGGAATAAAAGAAGATTTTAAGTTCATCTTGTGCATATTATTCTTCTGAGAGATACTTTGTTCAAGGTGCTTACCCAACATTGTCATGTTTTATTTAATATAATTATGTCATTTGCTTTGTTGGGTTGATGCAAAAACTCTAAATGATCAAAATTGTTTGCCTTGAGTTTATTATTTCATAACAAAGTTAAAGGCATGTTTCTTTTGAAACTACAACAGTTCATTGGGTTTACAATTTTTCATGACTAAGTGTCTTTACTTGGTTCACATGTTTGTTATATCAAAATACCTTGTTAATTCCAAAGAGCATGTTTTGGAGTTTATGGCTCCATAATTGCATTATGGGACGGATGAATTGCATAGACATATGAGCTAGATAATATTCTAGTGTGATCAATATGTGTAATTTCAACTTTAATTTTTTGCTTTGGTAAGGGATTATTGAGTCATATGGATATTGCAATCTCCAATGCTTATAGAGTATCTTGGCATAAAATAGTAAAAAGAGTATGTTTTTTAAATTGGATTATTAACCACAATTAGGATTGTTATCTATTGGTATTTAATTTATATACTCTTTCTTTTAATGAAGATAGATGATAAGTTTGAAGGGTTGAACCTCAAACTTGGAAATAAAAGATGTTGTTTTGTCTAACAACACTATATCTTGTATGATATATTCTTAAAAGATAATCTCCTACTGCTGGAGAGGATGAGTCAAATGCATTAGCGGTGTAAATTTTTGACCTGTGGAAACAATCTGATTTCCTATGCCGGAACTATGTTCTAAACGGCTTGGTTAATACACTTTATGGTGTGTATAGCTTAATGGTTCCGCCAAAAGAACTGTGGGAATCCTTAGACCTCAAAGATCTGAGGTTACTAATAAGGAAAATTCTTGATGAATTAGTTTTGAATTTCAAAATAATAGACTCAGAAATAATTACGAGTTTTGAATTCTTGAGGGAATGATCTAAGGGAGTCTTTCCAAGTAGCTGCAATAATTAAGAAGCTACAATTTAAGTAGAAAGACTTCAAAAAACTATTGGAAGCACAAAAATAAAGAGATGACTATAATCTATTGGAAAATGTGTTTTCCAGTGCAAGTGTATTCACTTGTATGTTGCACTATGCATATATGACAAACTTGGGTTGTGTTAGAAAATTTTCTTGTTGATCCTACTTTGTTGTAATCATATGAGGTTGCATGTTGCATATTTATCAAATGTATTTAGACTATGTGGATTATGTCAAATCCATAGTTGGCCATAAAAGGGTCATAAGAGATGAATGATATAACATAATTCAAGCAATCTAATTCATTAGTATTGAGTACTTGGTGCTTATGACCTACATATGGAGCACATAACAAAAATATAAGGTTATAAAACTTTATATATATTAAACCCGAATCGATTGTGGGGGTTATGTAAATTTTCATGTAAAATGAGAAGACTTAAGATCATGAAAGTCATGTGATAGATGACTTCTTTTTTAGTTTATGACTGCAAGAAGTGGATCTCATGGAAATCCTTCAAAGACAGAAGATGGTAACCAAATTCACGATAGAATTTGAGTTTGTAGCCTTGGATAAATGTGTGGCAAAGAGGCCGTATGGCTATGGAATTTCTAGAAAGATATTCCCGAATTGGGTACATATGAGATTAGCTTATGGCATTTAATTTAGCGGTTAATATTTGATCCATTGGATAGTTATGGACTTATTTTGTGGATGATCATCTGATTTAAACCACTATGCTATTCTCAATTTGACCGCACCCATCCTAATGTATTAGTTATTTAAACTTACATTGTTATACTATGATGGGTTTGAGAGGTGCAAGTTAAAGTTGTTTATACTATGAGAGATGTGAAGAATAGTCTCTTAATGGTTAGTGCATTTCAAATTAGTGGAGTCCATCCATGGATAGAATATGTTGATGCTCCATTAGTAGTAACTTGACAATTATGAAAGTGTATGCGCATACTGATAAACTGCCTTATAAGAGTGCCATATGAAAGTTTTATCGGTAAAGTGGTTTTGCAAAATTGTTTTATCTATTAGTAAAAACTTATCTATTTTCTTCTCGGAATTTTGCAAAACCAGTCTTATTTTGTTATGGCATTGTCAAGGCAAGTTAGATGGCAGGCTAAATGGCGAGCATCTCGTGTATAAATGGACTTTATAGCTGATTAGCTTCACATTAGAAATTTATATATCTCAAAGATACATGGGCGAATGAAACTTTGTTTTGGTTTCTAGCATCACCTATTCCTGCTATATGTATAGCTAAGCATCTATTGAGAGAACACAGATGTAATGTTCAACAATAAGTCAAGATTCATATGTCGTTGACTTAATACTGTTAGCTTGTTGATCTCGAATGAAGTCATGGCACGTAACTATGTAAGGTCAAAAGGAAAAGGATTGCGGATCCACTGACCAAAGGTTGAATCGAGATCAAGTTAAACAAATATCAAGAGGAATGGGACTCAAACCCATGAATGAATAGGTTGATTAAAGTGGAAATCTAACCTAGTTGACTGGAGATCCCAAGATCTAGGTTCAATAGGACAACTAAACTGTAACGACCGAGTGAGATCACGTGGCGGTTCATCCTCTACTCATTACTAAGATGAAAATAGTGATACCTGTAAGGAATAGGTTAAGCTTATGCTTTTAATGATTCTTACGCTTTGGACAAACGTTGGATCCAAGCGGAGTAATGCGGGTTACTCTTAAGTAAGAAATCACCTATGTGAGAGAAAATGGGCTGCTTCAAAGGAGAATTGTGAGGGCTTAATTCTCTAGAAACTCTCGGCAGAACCGGACGATGTCCACAGCCAAAGTGGACATAACCATGAGAATTATAATTGTGTCAAGAGACAAATTAAGAATTGTGAGGGCTTAATTCTTTAGAAACTCTCGCAGAACCAGGACGATGTCCACGGCCAAAACGGACATAACCATGTAATTGTGTTTTAGTTA
The DNA here is from genome assembly GCF_041222555.1 of Hakea prostrata. Lineage (NCBI taxonomy): Eukaryota > Viridiplantae > Streptophyta > Magnoliopsida > Proteales > Proteaceae > Hakea > Hakea prostrata. Next base: position 27,176,159 of record NC_142600.1, on the reverse strand, counting down.
TCATTTTATTTCCTAACAAACAAACTTCTCATTTCCCTAGCATAGTTAATGGAGGGGTTTTGGGACTCTTGGATTCCCAAGAAACTTCTCATTTGCTTAGCTTGTTTATTAATGTCTAAAGCTTTTCATTTTCCAAAACTTAATTCATTAAGTTTGGTTGTAAGTGCCCTTGATTATATTATCAATTTTTGGCTAACACTTTGAGGCTACCGGGATCAGAAATAAGAACGACCTCGTACTTTGAGTTACTGATGGTGTACACAGAGGTTCCTAAGAGCATCGCCGGGATGTAGTCAGGGTTTAGAGCAATTTCTAAGGCATGCAGAAGATAAAGACACAAAGCTATTCCAAAAAACAACGAGCAACAATTCAAAGATCATTCTACAAAGGAGGTGTCAGATCATAAACCCAAAGTGCTGCGCATTGTGGAACGATGGAAAAACCCTCTGTTTGTGTTTGGCAGCCCGTATGTTTGTTTTCATTGGTCATGTATCGTTTCTAAGGGTGTTGTCTAGGCGTTGGGTTTGTTTCCTTGGGCAAGGATGCCAACATTGGTTGCCATAGGCATCTCCTCACGTTGTAGAGAGAAACGTATGTGGACATAAGAAGGGTATTTGGGTTCGATCAAAAAACATACCATGACTGAATTGAGATTTTCCTTTCATATAGTAGTATAATATAATGTGATTGGAGAAACACTTTTGAGTATGTAATTTTTCAAATTAAAAAAATAATAAATCAAGCTACACTTTCAAAGAGAACTTTTGAAATGTGAGTATTGATGGTAGCTTGGCTGCAATGAGCGGCATAATAAAAACTCTTGGCTACTGTGAGGAATGTTTGCATGGTTTCAGAGTCAATAGTGTCTGGTTTCTTGAGAAGAACTATCTCCACCAACTGCTCCATAAAGGGATCCACTTCTTCTGGTCGAGTAATCTCTCTGCTCTCCTTCCCATTTCCCTGACCACATCAAAGGAAAGACAGTAGTAAGCTTTAGTAGGTAGAAGCTACATTAGCTTATGATCACTCTTCTGATCTGATGTGTTCTTTGTCTGGTAATAGTTGTTGCATTTAACCAAAAATAAAAATGACAAAACTACACGGGTGCTCACACACACACACACATAGAGAGAGAGAGAGAGAGAGAGAGAGAGAGAGAGAGAGAGAGAGAGAGAGAGAGAGGTTTTAGTTTGAGAGCAGTTGAGAGCAGTACCGTGGAAGTAAAGAGTGGGCGAAGTTTGGCACAGATAGCATTAGTGAGATGGATCAAACGCTTATACTGAGGGTGGCTGGAATCCTCTTCAAAGACGATACGTCCGGCACATAAGTTGATGATGTTCACGAGTAACTCTGCATCCCCAAGTTCTCTTTCCTGACTCTTACCTTCGTCCTTCTCATGGCACCAGCTAACAAGCCAACTGGTCCACTGCACCAAAGCCCCAAGATACAAACAAAATTCTCAGTTACAAAGTTAGAAAAACGATAAATGGAACCAAGCGGATCTGGTAATGGTTCAAGTGGTAGAGAAGAAGAGTTCTAACCATGGAACTCAGGTGTTGTCGCACGTCTAGGTGGTGCGCCATCCGGATCTCCAGAGAAATGGCGTCAAGGGTTCTGTGTAGGTTTTCCACCAGTTCCTTTCCTGTTGTCTTTGACTCAGCTTCCCTGATCCTGTGCATAATTACAAATTAAATAAGTGATCTCATTAATTTATTGTATATGATCCCTACATAAAACCCAACTGGGGTCAAAAGAGATAGGCTAGAATGCATGAATCGGTGCACAGTTGACACATGCAAAAACAAACAAGCAGGCAAAAGGATCATGAAATTAACATTGGAAAGATTGCTTTGGAACTTTCTGTTGTAGATAAATATTCCTCATCTGCTATACTGCAATCTCATCACTCTACACTTTAACTGTTGACTCTAACAGTGAACCCCTTTCTGGGTTGTGATGTAACAAGTGATATGAGGTGCAGGAATATCACGAAGAAGAAGATCTCTATTTATATTACTTTTGACAATTCTCACCTAACATCATCATTGGCTCCCATGGTACTCATGTAGTTGAAATCGTTGAGGAAGGCCTTCTTCACTTCCGTGGTTGTGCTTTCCATCTCCATAAAATACGTCACTGCCTCTATGATCACACTAGATTTGGCCCATGACAGTCGCTCAGGTGCCCTTTCGGGCTCATAGATGCTACAGGCAGAAAGAAAATACGCAAGTAGAAGTTCTCTACTTCCAAGATCGAGTTCTCCCAGGTTGCATTCCCTAAACCAACTGATACACAGACCACATTCATGACCACATTAACACTTGTATCCCTTTCAATTATTGGTATTTCATAGCTAGCCGCTAGGGTTTGAGTTTCTTTGGTTCTCACCTCTGCATGGTAGTCCATTCTAGCTTATGTAAGGATTGACACTTGTTGAAATCAAGCATTGCCAGTTCAAGATAATTGTTGTTGTTGACGTAAGGCATCCTACAATATTTCCAAATAAAATTAAACAAATACAAGTTATACTGTCATTATCTAACTTTTCAGTAGGGTTTAGAATCTAGGGTTTTAATGACCAAGAAGAAAAGAATCTGGGTTTCAAGAATTGTATTAACAATGAAACAAGAAGAAGAAGAAGAAGAAGAAGAAGAAGAAGAAGAAGAAGAAGAAAGAACCTGTAAAGTGTCTTCCCAATCCAAACGTCATTCCCTCCACCATAATGATCAATGTAGAATCTCGCCTCAATTCGCGGTAAGCTTGCGTACCATGGTACATCCAGAGCGTATCCAACCTGAAACATTTCCTTAAGTTCATACATTAATTCTTTATATACTTAATATGGTATGTCCAGTGCTTCAATTATATGGATATACCTCTCCAGGAAGATCTTTTGTGATAATCCACTTGTCAAGTAGTTGGTTGTTTGCCCGTTTCTCTTTGAGGAAGTTAGACGAGAATATCTTTGCTTCTCGTAGTATCTGTTCTTCTGGGAACAGAACCTGGGAGGCTCGGTAAAGATTAAATATACCTGTAATTGCCTGATTCGATTGACCGGCAAAACAGAAGAATTCCCCATTCTTGTAAAAATTCCGGAAACAATCTGTAGATGAAGGAAACAACCAAATGTCTTGTTAATTCCATTAGAATTGTAAGGGTGATCTAATTCTCTCCTTTCTGAGAATCTTTATAAGTCTTGTCACCTGGGGAAACATCGTAACCATGTAATCTCATCAACCTGAAACCCATCGCTGTGTCATCAATATCTTGGACACTAGAATTTCTTGCCCAACATATGCCATCCTCGGTCCAATATCTGCCAATATTTCAAGAAATTGTGGTATTAATGGGACAATGGAAAGCTCATTGAAGCAGGTTTTGATTATAGACCTATAATGTATAATACCTGTGTACATGACTGACGCATTCTTCAATTTCTGACTGAAAGAATCTTGCGATACCAAGGCGTTCCAGGCGATCGACAGCCCAAATGTGCTCGAATAAATCGACCGGATAGACATTAGGAACTGGAAAAAGAAAATAGTATCAGTGAGAGCAGATAAAGTGATTCTAACTGTGAAAAAACAAAAGAGAGAAGTGATTGTTTACCTCCTCCATTAAATGTTTCAACAGCTCTTTGAAGGTATGCTAAGCACTTTTCATCTTTGGTTCTCATAAGTGCATAAGCTGTGGATGATGGAGAAAACAAAAATGATCCATCTGGACTTTGTAGTTTGATAAGCTTTTCCCAATCCAATCCAAACATGCCTTCTATGCTATGGAGAAGAGTTGTGGGCACTGCATGCATCATTTCCCATGGAATCCTATATCGTATATAAACATTTATTGCACAAATACTATAAAGATTTCCTAGCAAAAAAAATAATTAATAAAGCCCTGACTTTTGTCACAAAAGCTTACTTAGTGAGTTTCAAGTTTTTCTTTTCATGAATATCTTGAAGGAATGGTGTATCTCTTGGAATTTGCAAATTTTGTTTTTCAGCTAGTTCCAACAATGAAGGAAATGCTATTTCAAAGCCTATTGGCATATGCTCTTCATCTTCATTTTCGAGCTTCGACATGTTTTCTCTAATGAAAACCATACCTATAGAGGAAAAAAAAATTAATCCTATATTAATCTTTAATTAGTGCATGCAATCAAAATCACATAAAATATAAGATATACAATGAAGGATGCTATGAGAAATAGTTCATACATGCATATTAATTATACTCTATACTAAAAGCAATAAGATTATGCAGTGCGTATTATTATTGCGTATAAAACATTCAAGAACTGTGCAAGCTAGGGTAAATATATGTAAACTTTCTCATAACTTTGAAACTGGATCACAAGTTTTGAATTAATTCTTCCAAATTTAATATGCATGCACATGAATAAATATCCATATATTTACTAATTACGGTATAAGCTATGTTTTAATCGTTGAATGTGGATACCTTTTTCACATAGTCTTGGATAAATGTTCCATGACTTCAATGCTATGACACATGCTAATGTATTAAGTATTCGATCATGAGCAGAGAATTTATCACAATCTCCCCAAGAGCCGTCATCGAATTGGTTTTCCACAATCCATTGAATGCTGGTTGGAAACTGTGGCACACCCTTTTCATTAATATCTTCCACCATTGCAACCCATGCAGTATCATATGCCGATACACTTATCTCACCATCTTCCATCGATCCCAAAATCGCTTTAATAGTCTTTATTTTCTTGTTTATCTCCTTTGCAATATGATCCTTCATTAAAATTAAATAATGTGAATTTATAATTTGAGATTAAAAAAAATCCACAACCAAACAAGCATCGAATTACCTGTGATAATACATCATCGTTAGCTTGAAAAGGATCTTTGTGAACATTCTCAAAGAGTTGCTTTTGTGCTATCAAAAGCAAATCACTGTCAATATCTGATGTTTATTCTTTACCAAAAAAGTATACTTCAGAATTATCAAAAAAAAAAACATTTGAAGAAAATGGACATCCTTTGTTACCTTGAGGGACAGTTCTGGATATGGTATTCCATCTTGAACTCAACTGATTGAGGTAGGGAGCTACTTTATGATTTCTCGTCCCAATAGACCAAAAACCTAAACATTCCAATTTAATTTCAAAATTAGTTGAAAATATTTTCTGCTTACGCGAGAGAAGACAAAACAACTGATTCAGCGACCACGATACTCCAGTCATATTAGCTGATCAGGTGGACGTCAGCTCAAGATGAAAATAAAGAATATGGTTAAAGATTTTCCAACAAATCTCGTAAGAATCGAAACAAATGGAGAAAAGATAAAAGAGACTACGATGTCGTCCGGACCAAAAAAAAGTACTTTTTTTTGTTACCAAGAAAGACGATAAAAAGACACAGATTTGAAAGGGAGATGATCTTTAACGATAACAGGAAAATAGGATTGGCCGGGTCAGGAAGATTTGATGCGTTGTCTCCGGCGAAACAATCCAATTCAAACTCTCACCGGAAGGTTTCATCATCAGAACACTAAAATTTTCCAGTGGCCATGCATGCATCAAAACTTTCTCATGCATTAAAACTTTCCAAACCCTTGGCCGGAAAGCAAAACTTAAAAGAAAAAGAAGGATGAGAAATGATTAAATGATTGAAGATTGGATTAAGAACAATGAAAGTGTTCCATCAAGATAATCTGATCATATCGTCGATCTCCAGGAAAGAAGGGAGATCTAAATATCTCATCATGAAGAGATTAACCGGCCTGAGTAACTCACTCACCGTGAAAGGAGTGCTGCAATTCCGAAAGAGCGAAAGGTCTACTTCGGTGGCAGTGAAGAACTGCTGGAGAGAAGCTAAGAAGAGTAACAGTCGAAGCCATTTCTCGCTAGAAAATATTAGCAGAGGGTGAAGACTGAACTGAGAAGGAGAAGACAAATTAAAGGGCTTTTATAAGGAGAAAAGGACAATTTCATCTCCGTTTTCCTGGTTCTCTTGGGTCAAAGTTGTTCTTCCATCACATGCGTTAATTTTGTTGATTAAAAGGTCTTCCAGATTCCAATCTCATGCTCTGAAAAGCACATCTAGAAAGGTTGTTCCATGAGATAGATTCTCTCTTAAGGCTGTTTTATGGTCTTTTAAGGCGGAGGATCAAACTCATTATTTTATGGGACATATTGTCGCAATATACGAGGCTACCACCACTATATTAGAAGTACATCCACATTTTTCTAGGCCTGTGACCGCAATCGCTATAACGCTAATGATGATGACGACAAAAGAAAAAACACTAGCTCATAAGTGAATTACGTGGACCCTAGTGAGTCACAAGAAACAGATAGCTTTTTCGTTTCTTTGTAAAATCAGAAATTAGTTATCTATCTATTCCACCCAAAGAAAAAAAGACAATGCAAGATATACTTAAAGGAATTTTTTACAGGCCATTTCTAACAAGGAACCGTCCTTACATCACATCTAAGGGTTATGATTAAATTAAATTTCTTACAAGGATCCATCCTTACATCACATCAAAGGATTATGATTAAATTAAAATAGAAAATGTTTTATCTTGTAAATCTAACATCAACCCAGTGATGTAGATGTAATGAGAGGACACATGTCACACATCCACCTAGAAATGATGGTTTATTTCCTTACAAGAAATAGACCGGATAAGCTTCCTATACTAAAGGGCCAAATTTGGAATTTGCATATTTGAAAATTTTGCATGTTTAGTTGGCCCCTTCCTTCCTTTTTTGACCTTAATAGAGTTGCGACCCCATTCATTGGATAGAATGCTTCTCAATTCTTGTTGAGTTGAGGATTTTTTAGAATTTTCCCTTTGGATAATATATTTTTCATATATATTGCATGTTCACCGAGATATAAATTTTTTTACAAACAACTAAAATAAAACTGAAATATATAATTAATTTGGGCATTTAATTTTTTTGCATTTTGGTGAAATATTGTCTGGTATACATTGAATAGCCATGCTATGTATTCTGACACTTAATTTAACACAGGTGCAATGTTTGAGGCTCCGTATCAAATTGCAAGGCTATTCAATATTTCTCAGGTGCGTTGAATATATAAACGTCTAATACAAGAATCCTACCATTTAGATGCCATATAGTCTGGGAGATGTAGTTAATTGACTATAATGAAACTTGAACTATCCTAAAATGTCACTTCAATTATGACATGGGATTAAATCCCATGCTACTCATTCAATGAATAGGAGCGCTGAGTGTGTGAGACATACAGGATTTGTAGATTAGTGCACTTGTCAAAGAAGAGACAGCTAGAGGGTGTTGGGGAGGAACTAGCTAGGAAGAATGGGAGACAGCACATGATACTATAGTAATAGGTATACTATTTACTATATATATATATCATATCATATCATATCATACTATCATATGAAAATATAAACTCACATTTGTTTAGTATATATTTTTACTAGACCAAAATACCCTTATACTTACTGTGTGCAATGGTATTTCTTCTCTCGCTGTTGCGTAAGATGAATTTCCCTCCCAAATTCATTAGTTGGATTATGCATTGCACCTTTGACCCTAGATATGAATGGTACCGAATCTCCGATGTTTACTACTAACAAAGGATTGTGACAATGGAGTTTTGAAGTCACCAGTTTTGTTTAATATTGTCTTGCAAAAGACCATGACTATGCAATGGCACTTCTTCTCTCGTTGTTGCATTAGATGAATTTCCCTCCCAAACTCATTAGTTGGATTATGCATTGCACCTTGATCCTAGATATTAGGTGTTTATGAATGGTACCTAATCTCTTATGTTTACTGCTAACAAAAGATTGCTACAATGGTGTCTTGACCCACCACACTTTGGTATGCTTCGCTGACTTGCTCGTATTTGGTAAGGGCATCATTCCTGATGCGACTTGTTTAAATTATATATGGAAGGGTTTGCTCGCTTCCTTCTTGCTGACGATTTTATGTGAAGGTCTACTTCTCTTACGATTTCGGTAAGAAGATTTTCACTTCAATAGTGTAATTCCTACCTCTCGTGGGTAAATGTTTTCTTACTCCGGCAACTTCCTCGGGAGTATTGTCCCTCACGTGAGGGGTTAAAGGTCTGTTTTAGCTGTGAAAGTTAGGGTTTTTACCACAGGTAAGTTTATATCTTTTCTAAGTTGTGACCGTAATACCTCATGCCCTAACATCTCATATGGACCGTATCATGCAAGGGTTTAACAAATAATGAAAAAGAGACAAGAATGATTATGGAGTTCGACAATATGCCTATTCTCCGGGATTCAGGATTGAATCCAACTGCACTAAGTATAGGATGTTACAGACAAGAAGAAGAAAGGAGAAGTTCACGAATACACCTGGTACAGGCAACAAAATGCCCTCAAACTACCATCGAGTGATCGCCTTTTCCTATTGATCAAAAGCCCTCAACAATCGTCGTCAAGATCCAAGGAAACTCAGAGTTGCAGGTTATCGAAGACGGCAACCATGGACGAACTTCAAGAGAGCTCCAAGAAACCCGTAGAACTAAAACCTCAAAATCAGAAAAATCAATTGCATCTAATCACGAACCAACCCCAAAGCCTCTCATATACAAAGGCTTAAACCGAATGAACCGAACCGGTTCACTTGTTACATGACTTAGAAGTAAATGACCAGATTACCCCCCAACAATCTCCCCCTTAATCTGTACATCCAAAATGACTATAGTGAGTTGGATGACAACCGTCATCATCCAAGTGTACCTACACACACAAGACAAAAGAAACCACACTACAAAGCAAAATAAATATGCAAAATACCTAGACATGCACTAACCATGCAACACTAATGACTCCAAGCAGATACATCATGCAACAAACTGCACCAGGTAGAGAAACCCTAACCATAACTCACAATTCACAACTCACTCATATAACTATGAAGAGCAAACATGCACACACCAGGCATATATCTCAAAACTGAGATAAACAGAATAAGAGTTATAAAAATTTGGGTAGCATCTCCCCTAAAACTGCAACATATGCAAAACCTGATAAACAAACACAAACATACCTAGACATCACCACACCATAGATAAATGAAAACAAAGTATACAATCTCCACAAGAGATAATAACCCACCACATAGACTTACTCATGCTAACCAAAGCATAATAAATATATGAATTAAAACAAGTAAGACTTTAAACAAGAGACAAGTATAACTTCAAGAAATCCATGGTGATATCCAAAAAACAACCTAGATTAACAAAACCTCACAACATCAACAGATGAACAACATGAATCCTGACATAATTGTCAATGCCAACACACCCATGAATCTACAAATGCTTACAATATAAGCCAAGTCAAGTCTAAACATATCATATGATACATAAAAGAACTTAACCAACCTAGAGAAGAGAGATTAGAACAATTCAAATATATAAAACATGACAATGATCAATAAATATTTAACACATGACAGCTAAGATACATTTAACTGAATAAATTCCAACAGGTTAAAATTCTAATGATCCTTATCAAGGAATAAATTCAGATAACTAAGCATAAATCTCTCCCCCTCAATCAGTAGATTCCAAAACTTAGGAAATTCCTAACAAATCCATGTATTTTCATTTCAAAATTCTGATTTTAAAACCTTTCCCAAGGAATACAATCATGCAATCAATATGTAAACCACATAGATGCAGATATAAGACACAGAAAATAAAATGAGAAACTAAAGGCGACTGTCAACCTAAAATGCAAATACAATGCAAAAAACTCAACCATCAAGTCTTATTTATCAATGCCAATGGTATTCAAATGAAATCACAACAGGATTCATTAACAAGTCATATTTTCAAATTCAGTTGTTAAAATGCCTAAAGAAGTTGCAAATCTTTCTTTCTTCCACATTAAAGTAAAGAAAGACAACAAGTATCCAATTACCCATTAAAATAATGAAGAGAGTAACTCAGGATAGCAAACATTCTAATAGCCTTACATTTAACCAACAAGATGAATATATTCTAAACAAACCCAAATAGGCAATAACACTCCTCAATCCATCACTGGCTTACTACCACTACTCAAACTAGGACCTCTTCACCCACTCACCACACATGATGGGCACAAGTCACAACTAGACACATCCAGGTCACCTAGAGTAGAAACCAAACCAGAGATAAAAGAAGTAAACTCAATAAGACTTAACAACTCTGACCTACAAGACCAGACTCAATGACCACATAAAAATATATAATTGCAAACAAGACATAATCTAACCAATAAAACTGGTGCAAGTCATCTAACCAGACAACTCAATAAATTTGACAATAACTACTCCCAAATCAAAAATCATACAAGCTGACAGACCATATCCCATGAATCTCATGTGAACCCCAACCTGTGAGGACACACCCTCTTGACAACACTTATGTCAAGACCAGCACCAATGCTGAACTGGAGAACAAACCTCTCCCCCTGGAGACCAACCTCTCCAAACACTTGACAACATTGTGTCAAAAAACCAGCACTCATGCTAAACATGGAGACTATACCTCTCCAAACACCAAGGATACACCTAATGCTATACCAAGTGAAATAGGAATTTCCTCATGTGTAACCAATTGTATTAAACAGTCTCAACACCACCTATTACCACTCTAGCATTACAAAACTCAGTCAGACATGTATACCAATGCCAATAAAAAAGCATCCATGAGAGTACAAAAAACAACAACAAATACATAACATACCATCACTATCATAATTGGTCAAGAATTCTCACACAACAAGGCATATCTTAACCAATAGAAAATCAGGCATAAAACATGTTGTCTCAGATTTATGAAAATAAACAGCTTCCTTATACAAGCATATCACCTTAAAGATAAATAGACCACCTCCTTTTAACAAAGGAACAAAATAGGATAAACCAAAGTGTGCTAACACTAGGTCTATTTATCTAACACAGAAGGCACCTAGGTCATCAAAGGACCTCAAACATGTTTATTTCACCAGAATTAGGCACATTATTATTAGATGTCTCATCTTCTAGCAGTTTTCTCTTATATGCAAAACAATTTTTCTTAAAGTGTCCTACTTTCTTGCAAAAGAAGCATCTCTTGAGGTTTGCATCAGACTTGTTGTTCCCATTATTATTCTTATTGTTATTCTCATGACTTTCAAATACTTTTCCCTTCCCTTTGGGTCTCCTTTGTTTGTAAGAGCCTTTACCCTTAACAAACAGATTCTCCCCACTGCCCTTAGTCATACCAGAAGCCAATAGTTCAAACTCCCTATTCTTTAAGGCATCAATCAGTTGTTCTAGGGAAATGTTTTGACAGGCATATTTGATTGAGTTCTTAACAACAAGATAATCATTATGAAGTGAATTCAATAGGATAATAGATAAGTCCTGATTTTCCAATTTAGTCTTCTCCCCTATATTGGCTAAGTCTTGAATCAACTTCTTAAATATATCTAGGTTCTTGTCAAGGCTGATTGTAGGGTCCATCTTAAACCCATACAACCTCTCCTTCAAATAAATTTTGTTACCTAGATTCTTTTTCTAATAGATCTGTTCAAGCTTATTCCAAACTTTAATAGGAGTATTGTCATCATCATCAAGACACCTGATAACCCCATCAGTGATGTTCCAGAGCATGCAACCAATGGCATTCTCCATCACTTTAGTCCTCAAGACTGGATCAATACTTTCAAAGAAAGCATCTGGGTCATCTATAGATCTTAGGAGCTTTTGCTGAGCCATTAAGGCTCAAACCTTCCTCTTCCAAATCCCAAAGTCCCCTGTGCCATCAAACTTCTCAATATCTACCCTAGAACCCCCCATAGGAGTATCCAAATTTAGGTACCTAGGATTCCCCCCTAGACCTACTACTCTACTAGAGCCTGTGGTAACCACACTGGGAGGAGTATCCTCCCCTGGTAGACTAAAACCCTTACCTGGCTCCACTTTGAAGCCTGTATCAAACACTAATCAGTATACAAGAATACTATTCACAATACTGATTAAACAATTCTAAAAAATAAAAGATTATTCTAACAAAGAGTTAAATAATCAATATTAATTAATCACAAAACCATAAGCTCAATTTATACAATTTGCAGCAGCCTTATAAACAGATGTTAACACAACAAATCAATACATACCAAGTATTAAATCAATATTAACAAGAAAATTTGGACAGTAGATAGTATAATCAAAGAAGCAAGAATTAATGAGATTAATTAAACCCTAAGCATATCAGAATTACCTACTTATACTCAATTGTCACCCAACAGGTTGCAAACACATTAACAGAGTATACCACGATTATATGAAACACATTTAACAGAGGGTTTTATAGAACCGAATCATAAACATAGCACATTCATAACATATGAAATAAATAATTTCATAAGGTTAACATTTATGACAGAATTGTATAGAGACTATAAGAACCGAATGGTTAATTCATATATCGAGGGTATAGGCAGCGAAAGAAATTTAAAGAAATTGAAATTGTAACCTGAGACAATCTTAAACCGTATAAGCAAACCTTCAATTTAGGGTTTAGATGATTCAACAATACCTAAATGAAGTAGGGAACATGAATGAGATGGCTCTGATGCCAATCTGTGACCGTAATACCTCATGCCCTAACATCTCATATGGACCGTATCATGCAAGGGTTTAACAAATAATGAAAAAGAGACAAGAATGATTACGGAGTTCGGCAATATGCCTACTCTCCGGGATTCAGGACTAAATCCAACTGAACTAAGTATAGGATGTTACAGACAAGAAGAAGAAAGGAGAAGTTCACGAATACACATGGTACAGCAACAAAATGCCCTCAAACTACCATCGAGTGATCGCCTTTTCCTACTGATCAAAAGCCCTCAACAATCGTCGTCAAGATCCAAGGAAACTCAGAGTTGCAGGTGATCGAAGACGGCAACCATGGACGACCTTCAAGAGAGCTCCAAGAAACCCGTAGAACTAAAACCTCAAAATCAGAAAAATCAATTGCATCTAATCATGAACCAACCCCAAAGCCTCTCATATACAAAGGCTTAAACCGAATGAACCGAACCGGTTCACTTGTTACATGACTTAGAAGTAAATGACCAGATTACCCCCCAACATAAGTCAATCTTATGCTAAAAAGACATTGATCCACTCAATCCATTTAGTAGTTGCAAGCTCTATTTTCATGGCATAACTCTTTTTTTGTTTTGTGTTAATGGTTAGAAAAAGCGATGTCCTTTATTTAATTTCTACCTAATTCACCTCTTTGTCTTTTGGTGCTTTTTGGTATTTTATTGATGTAGCACGGTGAACAATCCAGATGGAAGATTCATCAATCCAAGATGCTGATGACCTCTATATGCCAAATTTAATCTTGAGTCAAAACTATCAAGGCGATTCTTTTGGAATCAACTCATCAATTGACTGGACCACAATAGTAATTGAGAAAGTCTTTGCTTCAAAAAGGATTCCAGGTGGAGCGGTGGCAAGCTCATTGATCAATGCATGGAAGGTACCCCATGAAATCGAAGTTCGGTGTCTAAAGGAAAATATATTTCTTATTAAACTTCAGAATGAGGTAGAGAAAGTTTTGGCTATAAAAAAGGGGTCGTGGCTTGTGAAGAATTTCCCATTGCTGATGCAAGATTGGGTACCTGAAATACCACTGGAGAACTAGCCTTTCAACACTTTTGAAATAACCATGTATGCTACAAACGTCCCTCCGCACTTGTACAAAGAGGATATTGCAATTCAAATTGGAAGCAAAATGGGAGCAGTAAAGTCAGTAACTATCTCTAATCAGCTCAGAGATTTGCGGAAACCCATCAAAATCAGACTTGAACAAAAGGTTGATCAACCTTTTAGACCTGGGTTTAGAGTCAGTGGAGACGATGGTTTTAAGTATTGGATAGATCTTCAATTTGCAAAGGTACCTCTATTTTGCTACTACTGTGGGATTATTGAACACGAAGCTCGTCAATGCCTAGTGAAGGACCTTATCAAGAAACAAGGGTTTCCAATCTTTTCACAGATTTTCGAAAGAGCTGCAATTCAAATATGCAATACCGATTTTGGTGATTGGGTGAGATATGGAAGTAATTCAAGCAAGCTTCCAAGAGAGAAATTACAAAAACTTCTTGCTAAAGCTATTCTGATCGAGTCCAAGTTGTTTTTGCCGGCATCTGCAGCAAACCGACACATTACTCTTCCTTCACACATACATAAGCTAGTGTTTGATCTCCTTGCACCGCCAGAGAAGATACAGATTGGAGATTTAGGGTTCATGGGAAGCTTGTCCCCGGCACTGTTGCTGAATGAAGCCCTAATGCACACATTCTTTCCACATCAACTTTTTGGCAACGATGCCAATTCAGCCCTACTCATCCAATCATGCACAAATCAAAATCCAGGTATGTCAAGGTCCACCAGGGAGCAAGGTAATAGGCAAGATCAAGAAGGCCCGTTAAGACTAGCCCATTCTGTTAGTGGGCTAGTAAAATTAACTGAGGAGATGGATAACTCTATTAAAAATAATGATCTTATAATGGATGTTGAAAAAGGCCAAATCTCTAACCCATTAAGAAAAATAAAAGGAAAGGAAAAAATGGGCTACGAAGCCCATGGTCTTGAAACAGAAATAAACCCATCTGCAACACTTGACGGAGAAATCCCAATTGAAAGACTTGCTCAACTGAATAAGGTAAGACCTTTTTTGCCTCATGTTTTATGTGCCTCAACTTCTAAAAAAGAAGTTCTTGAAAATGCAACGGATAGTGATCAAGGAAGAAACCTTGATACTACAGAGGCAAATCCTCTACTAGTGGTTAACTTTAGTGAATTAGGCCAAGGAAACATGATTGAAGAATCAAAAACGGCCATTGCAGTTTGCACAAAAGATAATTATTGTGACTTCGGAACAGCCAAATCCTTCCATGCGTTTTTCTTTTATCAACATTGAAGAGTTACCTGCATCAAATGATCTTACAATAATGGGAATCATATATGCAAGAGAAGAATGGAAGAGGACTTGCAAATAACAAATTGTTGCTTATATCTCAAGATATTACGTAAGTGTACGTATCGCAATCAAGTAATAAATGATAAGTAGAGTATCGATCCTACGGAGAATTCTATCCTTAACTTTAAATGTAAAAGTAAAATTGATTTAAACAAGATTAACAAGATTGATTTGTGATTGACTAACTAAATAGCCAAATGACAAGTAATTAAACTAAAGAACTAAATTGAGCAATAGAAGGAACTTAGTGAGTGAAGAAAGTGTTGGGAATCAAGTTTCCCTTCTCCTGAATTTTATATTGCAAATACTAAAATAATACTACAACCCCAAAATATATTAAGAACCTGGAATGAAATGGGATAATGGTATTTTCCAATACACATATGCTTAGCATCCTAATTCAACATCTCCATATTCCTATGAAGAATTAAAATATGAATGCAATTTAAACCTAATCCCAATCATGGCAATGTGAAGTAATTGAGTATTCCTACCCAACCTACTAATTAACACAAAATAATTAAAGATTATACTAACTCACACAATTCAGCAAGCATCTAGACTGCATTAACCTTCCAGTTAACTCAATCATAACAATCGTTCATGAAAGATTCATCAAGAACCAAAATTAATCAATCAATATATATCATGCTGAATTCATTGACAATAAGTTGTATTGCAGTAAAACTAAAGAACACATGATAGTTACATCTCAAAATTCAGGTTTAGGTACTACTATCATCCCAACACAGCACAACTTTAGCCCATAACAGAAATCAAAAACACAGCAGTAGTTATAGTTAACATTAAGCTAGAAGATAAAAAGATAGAGTTATAAAAATGAAAAGAAACTAAAGCTTCAATGCTTCCACAAGAGCTCCAGCCTTCTTCTCCAGTAGATCATCTTCTCCAGCAGCTCTCCTTGCTTCCGCACGAGTCAATTCTGCCTCTGGTTTCCTTGGTCGTGTCTCCTCTCCTCTCTTTTCCTTCCCCACGTTTTTGCCTCATTTTCTCCTCTTTTCTTCCCTTCTTCTCCCCCAAAGTCCTAGGTTAAAATTGGCTTGTAGGATTAGAACATTTTCCTTTGATATCAACGGCTGAGATCTTTCATGGAATGACAAGAAGAAAGTCCATTAAGTTAGCCCTTTTTAGTCATTTCCACTTGAATTGGATCTAACAATATTCTACTCCGTATTGCTACAGCAAACTTTACAGCAAAGTTAGATGACAGATTCTTCTTCTATTCTGGATCTTCACCTACATTTTTCAAGAGAAAGAGGAATAATCAAATTCATCCATTAATCTGAAGAGAAATTCATGTAAGAATGACAATGATGACCTATACAAGATACAACATGTTAAGACTCAATAAGACAACATCTAATGACTACTAACACTAAAACAAAGATAAAAATACTCCTAAATCAAGCCATCTCAAGTATAAAGTTATCAATCTTAACTCTATTTCATAGAGTTATCACAAATCAATTTAAGAGACTTAAGATTTCTGATGTCCTCCAGTGTTTTAGTTCAGAAGCACTCTGAAGGTCTCTTATTTTGACAAGTTGAAGCACCGAGCTAGAAGAGTGCTGAAAAATTAGGTTCTGCAATAATTTCCACTTCATCATTGAATGGCATCTCAGCAAACAGGGTGAGGAAGGCTGCCCTAAATCAGCCCCCAGGTGAAAAATGGAGCTTCTTGTGTGGAATAGTCAAGGGTGTGATCAACCCTTGACTAAACAATATTTGCATAAGATATGCAAATTGTCTAGATCCAGTTTGGTTTTACTTCTTGAAACAAAACAACCTAATATTGCAATGGAAAGATTATCTACGTCTCTAGGATATGCTGACAATTTCTTTTTGAATCCAATAGGACAGTCTAGAGGTACAACCCTGCTATGGAATGGTAATGTTTCTCTTACTTTATTATCTGCTTTAGTCAACTAGGCAAAACTGTTACTACACCTTGGGTAGCGCTTGGAGATTTTAATGAACTTCAAAGTAATGTTGAAAAATGGGGGGGGGGGGGGGAACCAAAATCACAGAGACAAATGGATCTTTTTAGGGACTCAATCTGAATCTATGGGCTTCACGAATTAAAGTGTACGAGGCCAAAGTTTTCTTGGTCCAATAAAAGGAGAGGAAAAGCTCTAATAAAAGAAAATCTTGACAAAGTATTCTGTAATTCACAGATGCTTAACTCTTGTAGGGGTATTCATGCACATAAAATGGCTATGGTTGGGTCTGACCACACTCCCATTGAGGTCACTTCAGCAAAAACTAAGAGGAAACCTGTAAGATTCAATTATGAAACCAAATGGGAAGAATATAGTGACCTTCAGGAACAAATTATGAAGGGTTGTCGCCTTTGTCCTTCAACATAAAATATATCAATGTGCCAAATCTCTTAGGGCCTATTTGGTTGTGGGAATCTAGAGATTTCAAATCTCTGGACTCATAACTCGATTTTTTAACCTTGTTTGGTTGAAAAACATGGGCCGATTCATAAATCCGGTGATTTCAACTTTTAGCCTAAAAACATGAATGAGCTGAATCCTGGGGTTGTGGTGGAATGAATTGATTCTACCCTCACTACAAAAGGCGAGACATCGGCGGATTCACGCAGTAATCTTAACGGAACGATAACCTCTAACTACCCTTGCGTTCTCTTTATAGACGGTGGTGCTCAACGTTACCTGAAGCTCTTCGTTCTCTGAAGCTTGAAGTGCAACAAGCGAGTTCAGCAGTAGCCATTACTCCATCATCTCTTGCACTCCCAATTGATCACATAAAACTATATTCCTCATCACCGTCGTCATCCAACTAGCGAGTTCAACAATCTCTCCTACTTCCAATTGATCGCCCAGGAACCCTCTATCGAAGGTAGGATTTTGAATCTTCTTTTTACCATGTTACCTTCGGATTTATATGGCTTTCTCTTGTATCAAGGGTTTTGCAATCTGTTTGTATTTTAGAGGAAGAAGAAAATACAAGTAAATAGAGTTACAAAGTTGCAGAAATAAATCTTCTTTTCATCTCTCTTTATCATTTCATTGATTTCAAAAATTAAGGCTTTGATTTCATTGATTTCAAAAGTTAAGTAAACAGAGTTACCTTGGAATGTTACCCAAAATTTGAAGATTTTAGGTATCAGGTCTTCCATAAGAGTTGGTCTATTTCTGTGCCTTCTAAGTAATATGCTAAACATAACTTCAATGGATGCTTTGTTTTGTCTTGAACTATTGCTAAAAACTATTGCGTGTGTACTAAGATGACTTTATGTTTTTAATGGTGAATTATGTGGTTTGATAAATTTGTTGGCTTTGATTTTCTGCAGGACTGAATCAAATCAAAGGGATAAAAGTGGATATAGATTCAGTAGAGAACAATATTGTGAGTCATCCCTTTCACAAACAATTGTATTGTTCGAGACTGTATTGATGTTGTTGATTTGTCTTGCCATTATGAGT
Organism: Hakea prostrata; assembly: GCF_041222555.1. Lineage (NCBI taxonomy): Eukaryota > Viridiplantae > Streptophyta > Magnoliopsida > Proteales > Proteaceae > Hakea > Hakea prostrata. The sequence continues at coordinate 27,157,641 of NC_142600.1, read as the reverse complement.
TTTGAAACAATTGCTACTGCAACTTGGCTGATTTGGCTATTAAGTTATTTAGAGTGCACTATGAGTTGTAATTTTTAAATTCAAATTTTCTTCTTGTTATAGATCTCAATCTGTGTTGGGCTTTCTCTTTGAGTTAATGCAATTTTTAGTTGTTCATATTTAGAGAGCTTATAATTCTTATCTTAATCTTGGCATTTTTCTTTACTATATTTATTAGACTTCTACCAAATTATGCTGTAAATTCTTGTGTCTAGGGCTCTTGGTCCAATAATAATGGGGATTTGACCTTTTCTTTTTCCCTTGTTTTGTCAGATTTTTTAATGTTTCAGAGGGCTCAAAAATCTCAATAGAGAGGCTGTGCCAATTCTTGGAAAAGCATGGTATTATTGTGATGCCAACAAGTTCAAAAATCTCAGTAGAGAAGCATGGTATTATGTGATGCCAACGGGTTCAAAATCTCGATGAATCCAATCCTCTTCAATAGAATACCTCCAGTCTAAAATGGAATATAACCATAGCTCTGCTAAATCTAAGAAAATTCCCACACATGCAAAATTTATAGCAAATTATTTTGGGTTTTGAGTGTTCTCCCTCTTCTGCAGTGTTCAAACAGATGAGTGAACAGGTCTTGATGCCTATGATGGTGCATCTATCCAAGAGGGTACACACACACTCATTAATATATTTTCATGTTATTACTTGCTGATAGTTAGGATTGTGTTTGGAAGCAGCTGTATTTTTAACATTTAACCATCCCATATCATGCATGATGCCTGATTATACGTTCGCCTGCAGATAGTTAGAATCGGGTTTGGGATCAGCTAGATTTTAAACTTTCAACCGTCCCATATCATGCTTAATATCTGATTATATGTTTTCAAGCTTGTTATTGCTACTATTTGCTACACTAAATGTTAAGCAGTTACAAAAACAATTTTTTTCAACTTAAACATGGTTTTTCATTTGTCACACTAGTATAATTGGTAGAATGAAAAGACAAGTATATACCACCCACCCAACACACCCACACAACCACCAACCAACACACAACCTAAATTTTTAAATAATTATTACTTATAATTTATTTTTTTATTTTCTTTCCTTTTACCTCTTTAATTCCACTTAACACCTAGAACCCGATCTACTACAACAAACATTTACCAAATCTATCTATTTATTCTAATTCTATTATTTATGTTATATTTGTTGATTGTTATTAATTAATAATTTTTTTAATTTTTATTATAATAATAGTAAAATATCTATTTTTTCCTTCCTTGCGCCACCCCCCCCCCCCCCCCCCTGGTGTTTTTATCCTTCCTTCCTCTTTAAGGGCTACCTTCCCCCAGTACTTTCTTTAAGGTATTTAGACACCCCGAATTGTGCAATACGGGTTCTAAAAGTGTCTTCACCCCAAGATCGGTCAGCCCAAACCTTTAAGGTTGCACCCCGAAAGGTTTACTCAAGGTATAATCGGGTTATGTTCATCGCAACAGGGGGGGGGGGGGGAGAGAGAGAGAGAGAGAGAGAGAGAGAGAGAGAGAGAGAGAGAGAGAGAGAGAAAGAGGAGGGAGGGATTACTGTGTCAAGAATGAGCACGAAATGGAGTTTATATAGAGCCCCAAAGGCTGTGGGTGAAAGGTTAAGGCTTGTGAGGGTACCTTTCAGCTCAACTCTCTTGACAAGGTACCTTCAGTGACCTCCCTACGAGAGAGTGCCACTCAAATGGCATCTCCACGTATTCACCCGATAGTGGGCTTTCCGAATAGGGCCCATGACAAACTGGGCCTTCCGGATCAAGTCCCAAGTCATATAGATATATTAATATTAATATATATATCTATCTATATAATCATGGCGGGGTCACTATAGGGTATCAAGTAAATTAATAATACACGGGCTCTTACTATATAAAAACCATATAATCGGATCCTCTCCACCCGGTGTGGGACTAAATAAAACCATGGATAAAAGACACAATTAAAATAAATAAAATATTTATATAAAATTTTAAACATATTTACAACAATCCCCCACAATGGTTAAAACTTCAAATACAAAGGCTGAAGACTTAAGCGAGCGGTGAACACATTAGACACAATAGGACACTTCGTTGTAGATGTCTTTCGGACTTGAATCTACACTAGATCCGATAAAGCACGCTACGAGTACCGGTGAAGTCGACTTCTTGAACCTATCCTCTTCGGTGTAGCTGGCTACTTCACCATTCATATCCAATTGGTCGACCTTCTTAACAACCCCTTTATAAAGAAAAATAGACATTTTTATCGGCCTTGTCTCGAATCTTGGTCTCACGAGATATTTAAGGAACTTTACCGTGTAATATTTCCAAGCTGAAGGCGACCTCACCCTCTATATCTGTTTAGGTCAGCATTAGGTGTGCACCACATTCGACACACCCCCACATTTCGTGAGCTATGCTTGATTAAGAGTCAGTTACTCATCCTATCAACAATATGGTGGTACTACTTTACTATAATTATTCAGAATGGGTATAGTAGTACAAACAGGTCATCTAGTGACTTCGTTGCTTACCCTTTGAACCTAATTCAGGATTTAACCTCTTCACATAGGTTGGGTGTCCGTCACATAACCTATGTCACGGTCTTGATCCCATTCCCATAAGTGCTTCATTAAAAGCTCTTGTAGGCATAGCTTTAGTGAACATATCAGCTAAATTCTCCTACGATTTCACGTAATCAATTGCAATTGTTCCTTCATCAATATATTGCCTTACAAGATTATGTCGAAGACGTATGTGTCTTCTTTTGCCATTATATACCCGATTCTTGGCTCTTCCTATAGGCCTTTCTTGTCACGGTGCGGCGATATAGGTGGCATTGGTTTGGGCCATAGAGGTATATCTGCAATCATGTTTCTAAGCCATTCAGCTTCACTTCCAGCCTTTTCCAAAGCTACAAATTCTGCTTCCATTGTAGAAGATGTTCCACATGATTGCTTAACTGACTTCCATGAGATTGCTCCTCCACCTAGCATAAACACATACCCACTTGTAGCTAGTGTTTCTCTTGAATCCGAGATCCAATTAGCATCACGGTGTCCATCCAAGACAGAGGGATTTCCACTATAGTGAAGTCCATAATGCATAGTACCCTTAAGATACCGAAGTAATCGTTCAATTCCAAGCCAATGCTCTTTACTAGGATTATGAGTATCTTTGGCTCAATTTTCCAAGCTGTTAGAGCAATATCGGCCTAGTACAGTTCATCGGATAATTCTGAGATCCAATAATCTGTGAGTATCTCTTCGATTTCTTGGTTCTCTAATATTTTTCTGAAAATTACTTTCCATAGTTAAAGGAGTTTTGAGCGAACCGGGAATCATAAAAACCAAACTTCTTAAGCATATTTTCCACATAATGAGCTTGAGAGAGTATAATTTCTCTTTCTTTTCCGATGATTTTAATTCTCAGAATTACATCGTTGATGCCCAAATCTTTGGTGTCAAATAAAGACACTAGCAGTTTCTTAGTTTGATTAACTATTTCTAGGCTTGTTCCCATGATCAACATGTCATCTACATAAAGTAGAATAAAAACACCCTTCCCTTGATGAAACTTACTATATAAGCACCTTTGAGAATCATTGACACTAAAACCCTTTGAAATGAGAGCAGTATCAAATTTCTCATGCCATTGCTTGGGTGCTTGCTTCAACCCATACAATGACTTGACTAATTTACAAACCTTATTAGGTTGACCAAGAGATACATAACCTTCTGGTTGTCTTATGTAGATCTCTTCCTCCAATTCCCCATTTAGAAATCTTGTCTTTACATCCATTTGGTGTATCACCAAATTGTAGATAGATGCAATAGCCATGAGAACTCTCACTTTGTAGTTATTCTTGCTACGGGTGCAAAGGTGTCAAAGTAATCTATGTCTTTCTTTTGCCTAAAACCTTTGACTACAAGTCGGCTTTAAACTTATCTAAGGAACCATCAGGTTTCAATTTCTTTTGAAATATCCACTTGGTTTCTAACACCTTTGAACCTTGAGGAAGATTTACCAATTCCCAAGTGTGATTAGCTATGATGGAATCTAGTTCACTCTTTATAGCTTCCTTCCAAAAGACAGACATCCGGAGAAATAGCTGCTTCACTATAAGTGAGAGGGTCATTGTCTATAAGATAGACTATCCACTCATCAGATGAAAATTTAGCTTTCCTTTGTCTTTTGCTTTTCCGTATAGGATTCTCATTTCCACTTGGAGTCAATATTATCTCATTTCCACTGTCTTGTGACAATTCATGAGATAAATCAGCGGTTGTAGCCAAATCATTTCCATGATTCATACTACTACTTCCAGACTCACTATCAAGTCTATTAAATTTAAAAGGAAATATTCTTTCAAAGAATTCAGCATCCCTTGTCTCAATTATTGAATTTTCCTCACAAATTTCTTCAATGGTTCTTATAACCATGCAACGGTATCTGAGAACTATGTCTTGCATATCCTAAAACACACGATCAATGGTCTTAGGACCAACTTTTCGCTTCTTAGGTTCCGAAATGGCCACTTTGACCAAACAACCCCATGTTCTCAAGTGTTTTACACTTGGTTTTCTTAAATACCATTTTTCATATGGTATCATTCCGATTTTCTGTGGGAATTCTGTTTAAAACATAACATGAAGTTAATATTGCATCCCCCCACAAGTCAAGTGGTAAGCCAGAACTGATTAACATTGCATTCATCATCTCTTTTAATGAACGATTTTTCCTTTCTGCTATCCCATTAGATTCTGGTTGATATGGGGCAGTGGTTTCATGAATAATGCCATTCTCTTCAAAGAATTTACTAAGGCTGAAATATTCTGACCCTCTGTCAGTCCTTAGCCTTTTTATCTTTCTTCCAAGTTGATTCTCTACTTCGCTTTATAAGACAGAGAAAGGCATTGCGAGGCTTCATTCTTGGATTTCAGTAGATATATCATAGTATATCTAGAACAGTCATCTATAAAGGTGATAACATACTTATTACCACCTCTTGATTCTTGTGATTTGAATTCACATAGATCACTATGCACTAGTTCTAGCAAATTCGTTTTCCTATCCACTGACTTATGAGGTTTCTTTGTAAATTTAGCCTCAACACAAATTTGACATTTAGTCAGTGGTGGTTTAACACTATGTATAATGCCCAACTTACATAATTGAGATATATAAGGTGCACTACTGTGACCTAGTCTACCATGCCATAAATCAAAAGAATCAAAAACATAAGCAGAATCAGAAGTATTTATTAATTCAATAATACTCAATACAAATAGGCCATCATTTAGATAACCTTTTCCAATAAATACATCATTTTTCAAGAGAACTGCTTTGTCTGCTTCAAAGGACAGTTTGAACCCAGCTTTATTCAGGAGTGGACCGGAGATCAGATTTCGCCTTATATCTGGTACATAGAGAACATTCTCCAACCTCAGAATTTTTCCGCAGGGTCGGCTTCGGGGTGATTTGTCCTTTTCCGATTACATTGGCTGGTTGAGAATTTCCCATGAAGATCTTGTCAGTAGCATCAGAATACTTGGAGAAGAAGCTCCTATCTCCACAAATGTGCCTGGTAGCACCTGTATCTATCACCCAGGATGTTGACTTTTCAACTACAAAAGCCTCTGTTATCATTGCGGTGTAGATCTCGAGTCAATCGGATTAGCCCTTGCTTTCTCCGATCCTCCTTTCTTCTTTACCCCGCAATCCTTAATGAAATGCTCGGGTTTGCCACACTTGAAGCATGCTCTCTTCTTCTTTTTGAAGGTAGAATCTTGATTGGGTTTTAGAGACTTATTAAATTTACTTTTTGTTCGGTCTCTACCGAGGTTGGCCTTAGGCTTATTGGAACTACTAGATTCGTTCCTAAGTCGGTTCCTTTCTTCTATTCCGATCCGAACCACAACAACATCAAAGGCCCAGTCCTTCCTCTTCCGTTTCATTGAGACCTTAAAGGCACTCCAAGAGGAAGGAAGCTTATGTATCAAGGCACTTGGTCACAAAGGCATCGGCGAATGATATTCTCTTTTGCCAGATTCCCCACCAACACTAGATACTTGTTTACTTGGTCAGAGATGCTAATCCCATTGACCATCGTAAACTCCAGAAAGGTTTCAACTACAAACCTTAAGTTACCGGCATCCTCAAGAGTATACTTCTTGACTAATGCCTCCCAGTTTCATAAGCAAATTCAAAAGAGCTATACACATTGTATAACTCATTTGACAACGCATTTAGAATGCGATTCTTACATTTGAAATCTGCAGTGAACCATTCGATCCTTTTCTGATCGAAGGTAGGATCACCTGACTTATCAGGTTGGGGTTCACTCAGCACAAATGCTATCCCAGCTTCCATAAGTGCAAAATATAGCATTTGCTCCAACGTTTAAAGTTCTCACCTTTGAACTGCTCGATTTTGTCAAAATCTGACTTTCCGGTTGATGGTTGTGAAGCTTGCAGAGATGGAAAAAAGTGTGTGTTTTTATAGTGTTTTTTAAATAAAAAAAAGGTATAAAAATTGTTTTTGTTACTTTAGGGTATCAAGTAAATTAATAATACCTGGGCTCTTACTATATAAAAACCATATAATCAGATCCTCTCCACCCGATGTGGGACTAAATAAAACCATGGATAAAAGACACAATTAAAATAAATAAAATATTTATATAAAGTTTTAAACATATTTACAACACTTCCTTTAGTTTTTGCTTCTCTTGCTTGTGCGGGGCGATTCTTCCAATAAAAGCACTGTGCAAACATGTCATGGATACCCACAAGGAAAACTACGTTATATCCCTTTTGCAACTTGGTCTCGCCTTAAACCAATGATTTTGACATTCATATTCAGGAGCATGAAAGGGTGGTTTTCAAATGTCACTTGTGTGACATTCGGCTCGCAAATTCGGAAAACTACGTTAGACACAAACTTTGACTGCAGGTTTGATTTCTTGCTTTATTTTATTTATTTTTGTCTTTCTCAATTTGTTCAGCATGTATCCCACAACACCTACTTAGGATTAACTAGAGATTACTTACTGCTGAGTCACATACACACAAAGGAGAACAGATCAAATAAATTGACAGAACCATGTTCCTTTTTCACTATGATATGTTTTTCAGTTTTAGAGGTGAGATACTGTCAATTCAGCACCCTTTTTCTAGTAGTTTGAGGGACCAAAATCTCGATTCTTATCTTCTCTGAAGGCTACATGGGAAACTAATGGTGTCTTAGGGAATTAGTTGAAGCAGCTCAATGCTAGAGGATCAACTCATTTTCCCATCTTGTAGATGTTGAGCCAAGTGATGTTTGACATCAGGCCAGGTGAAGAATCGCACAAACCTCTTATGGATCACCGTATCTTCAACCCCCACCACCATCTTCTTTTTTCTATTGATTGCAGAAGGATTAGAGCGTAGCTGCTTATTTTATTTGAGCCTCCAATGATTTTGGTTTTTTATTTTGTATTATGGCCCATTTAATTATATTGCACTATAAGAAATGCTGTATATTTATTAAGTGTCAAGAAAGAAACAGTGTATAATGGAGTTGCCTTGTTATCAAACAAAGGTTTTTACTTCAGAAATTCTTTTAAAAAACCTAATTGGAGAATGTAGGTGAAAATGTGGCTAGACTTTTTTTGGGGATGCGAGTTAGGATTTGGATCTGATGGCAACAAAGAAGGATTGTGTCTAATTCAAGAAAGTAGGAAAGAATGAAAAGAAAATAAGGTTTTGGTTTGTAGGCAGGTGATATTTGGTTTGAAAAATTTGCATATAAAGGTTAAAATTATAGAAAAGAAGGTTGTGGTTTATTGGAAGGTGATATTTGGTTCGAAAAATTAAGTACAAAAATTAAATTATAGGTGGCATTATACATAATTTTGTGCAAAAGCTAGAAATGATTCTGTTAAGTGCGACCCACATATATTTCTGTTTCTTTTTAGTTATAAAACACATTATTTCTCTTCTAGTCTTTCTATACAACATTTCAGTACCCAAAATCACTGAAAATTCACAGGGACGCATAAAAGCGTGCAGACAAAGATGTGCATGAAAAAAACAAAATAGTTGCCATGGAACCTAAGCAAATAAGAATTGATATAAATTTTATGCCAAAACAACCAGAGTCTTGGTAAAGTTGCCTGTCATGGGACTGACATCAGAGAGGTGACACGAGCTCATTCTATTTGTCCTTTCCCAATTAGTCTTGTGGAGTTGTGGGGGTGGCTAATGGGAGGGGGGGGGGGGGGAAGATCAGGTCAGAGGTGGTGACAACACAGAGGTGAGGTTTTACTAGCACAGAAAAACACCAGAAACAACGAACAGAAATGTTAAAGTAGTCTCAGCCGTATAAGAGACTGCTATTTTATTTCTTTCTAATTTCAAGTCACCACCACTATTTAACAGTCGACTGAGGTCCCAATGATTCAGTGAATGATCGACTGTTGCTTCAAGCAAGTTTCTTTATTCATTATGAAGATGAAGGGCATAAGACCTAGTTGGTGAGGGCATAAACACTTGAAGGTTTAGAGAGCTTGGCTGGTGACAGATGAATATCCTTATCCTTTCCCCTTGTTCTTTTGCCTTATCTTTTCTTCCCACTCAATTCCCTTGAACTGCTGCAACTTGGGAGGATCATAACTCAGCAACCACTCATTAGAATTTGATCAGATTCGGAGCACTGAAACCTTTGAAAGAAATCCACACTCAATCACAACTTGAAATCACACTATTGCTGGCTGGTTTGGCCTGTGACACTAATATTTTCTATTTCAGATCACAATCCCCTCACTGACTATGAATTTGTTGATAGTTTTGTTGCCAGGTTCTAAGGGGGCTACTCTTCTTTTTGGCAATTGACAGTCCCTCATTCGATTCTTCTAGTACTAGTCATGTGTATATGTGCCCCATGGAGGTATCTCAAAGCCCCTAAAAGTGGGTCGAACAGAGAATCTATTATGAGAACATCCAAACTCCAGTTCTTCTTAACAAAAAGTAGGCATAGAATCAGACATTTGTTGTTTTAACTCAATTTAATTGATTTCTTGGTCAGAGCTGGAATGATACCCCACCCTCGCTTTGCCTCCCTGTTGAAACAACCTCTTAGTTTCCTCCCTAAGTGTCAGATGGTTCTGCCGAATGTGATTAATCGATTGTTGGTTTCTCCTATGTGTAAGATGACTTTTCATTGGAAAAGTTAAAGGATCATTTTGTAATCAGAATTAGTCCAATGTCAGAGCAGGCATTCACTCAAACAAAGTATTCACATGGTCTACTTGGGAGTCTAATTTCAGTGCTGGTTTGCTAGTTGCACCCTAACATCCTAATTTTCATTTCTCTTGTATCTGAGAGTCCAGTCTTCACACTTGGTTGAATTTTGGAACATAGGTTCCCTTCGTCATCCTGACTTGATCTGAATGAGATTTATTCAACAGGATGGTTTTGGTATGTCCTTAAACCATCTAATTCTGGCTTTTTCTTCTGATTCTGTGTTGTAGGTAGTCTTGCTGCTAGGTTAACCTAATCTAGTCTTACATTAGTATCCCGTGACAACCATAATTTTTCTTTAATTTAAAAAAAAAAAAATATGAAGAGGGACAAAAAAGAAAAAGAAAAAGAAAGAGAAAGTATAAGGGAAAAAAGGGCTATGACTCCTGAAACCAGAAGGTTATTCAAAATCTTTCCCATGGCTAGTGTGTGGGTGGATGGGTGATCCATACACAATCGTCAATATTGAAAGATGACCTTCAAAATGAATATGTTCTCTTATAAAATAGTTGATAATGCTTTCAGTTGTCTATTGCAATCAGAAAATTTATTAATGTGTGATTGCCGCTAGTGCTTTACCTATATTTCTCAGTTTTGAAGTTCATCGTCAAATCATTTAGATCATGTGATCTTTATCTATGTCAGGATTTCCTTGATCCTGTCACAGCATCAGCATTCTGCACACTGGAATGACTGATCCTATGTTTGGACCTTTTAATCCATACCTGATTAGATTGGTAATGCGTAAATGATCTTATTTCTGTTCTTAACTCTTTCCAAGTTTCAGTCTCTTTATGTAATGTTATGTGCCAGGGCAATGCATGCCAACCTGAGTATAATTTTTTTATAAGTTGTGTTGAAGTTATTGGTATTTGTGTCTTGTGTATGTGGAATAGATGTAAGTACACTGTTAGGAGTGATCTGTACCTAATATGTGCTCCATCTGAGGTGTTCACTAGACAGTGTTTTGTTAAAAATAAATTTTAATGTTTTTAACATCTTTGGGGGGATTTACTGAATGCAGCTATGGGGAGGTTTACAAATATGTAATGTTTAGGATGATTGGAGTTTAAGTGTTAATTATCGATGCAGATCCCTCATGGAAGAGGGGCTCATTTTCTCTGGAATAAGCCCAAGGTTCTCATACATAGGTTATGGACCTTCAATCACATAAATCTAAGTGGTAGTGGTGGGCCTCCTTGAGGTCCAAAGCAACGTTAAAATATAGCATATACTTAGTTATATTTTATTTCAATCGAATTAGGGTTCATGTTTGTTCAACTGGCTCATTTATGTTTTCCTTGGTTCAATTTAAGTCAAGGCTCAAGACTCCTTTCCTTTTCTAATCAAAACTATAATTGGCTTAGTTGAGGCCTCCATGCATGGAGGACTTCAATTTTGATTTTATTTGTTCCTGAAAGTTAGGAGTCTGCTTCAAAACTAGTATGAGTCTGTTAGGGAGTGGTTTCCAGTTAAGGGTGAAGTTAGGACTTCTAGTAATTCCTTTTGAAGTTGAGTCTGTAAGGCGTAAGCTGGTCACACCTTGCAACTACCCCCTATCATGGGAGTGTAAAGAGAAACTGATAAATATAATTTTTCTTGGAGAAATGTAGCTTGACGATAATACTTCTTTCCTTTGGCATCATCCTGAAGAACGGATAATGCTAACGGGAATGAAGTAGGACTTCATGGGTGGATTGAATAAACCAGCTAGAAAGTAAAAAAAAAGGGCAAACTGGTGTCAAAGGCTTCCGCACAAGTAGAGTCTCGAGGGGGGGGGGCAGTTTTCTTAGAGCCAACAATTTTTGCTGGGAGGCTGTTTCGATGCCTTGATCTCAGGGCTATAACAGTGGCCCACCAAACCGTTGCACCAATTAAGGCTTGCCCCTTCAAAGCAGCCAGAAAGTCTGCACAAAATCATGATGATAAAGTTAGGTCATAGAAGCTCAATACAAGATGACTCACATACCGGACCAGTTTACACCTCAAATAAATCTATCTTACTAGTATGCACCCGATCTTTCACCACCCGCTTCCTTCTGAGCAATCCCAATCAGTGATCATGAGGAATGGTCAAGGGAGGAACAACACACAACTTGGCTCCTAGAGTGGGCTGCGATCATGAACAAGGGTAGCGATTTGGGTCATATCCACTGCGTTCTCAGGTATCTTGGGCACCATGTTCCAGTAAGGTTGGAAACGATCCTCACCAGATGACGTGGCACCTCGGTTGACTAAATCTCGATTGGAAAACTAGGGACGTCTTCTACTTTGGTTCTGGTTTCCGTAGCGGTATCAAGGTTGGCGTTAGGATCCTGTTGCCTTGGCCGCTTCCCTGTACTCCAGTGCCATCATCTGGCACTCTGGTTCTCGATTCATCTACATTCTTGGCATTTGATTCTCAGTCACATATCATGGTAAGTTTTGTCCATCACACCTTGGGCAATTATGTTCAAGGTGGTTGATGATTTTGCATCATGGGCAATGAGGCATCACCCAATCATAATCTACTTGATCATAATAGAAGGAGCCATCTCATCCCCAATTGGTATCCTCAGAGGCAGTCCCTTGGCTGCACTGGCTAGTCTGGACACCCCTGCAAATGATAATCTCTCTTTATATTTATCTTGTTTGTTGACATATATTGGATGAATGATGGTGGTGCTGGCAATCCTGCTTGCCCCCCAGTGTTCTAAGTTGAGTCACAACCTGATCCATATTGGCATGTAGGTCTCCTCCAGCTTCTCAAGGGGTACATTGAATTAATGTCCAACCACCCAAGGTCCATGGGCCTTCCTCCATAGCCTGCCTCCAAAGCTGGGATTATTGAAAATAAAAAACAAATACCCCAATGTGAATCCCATAAACCTCCACTGCACCAAGGTATCCCCATTTAGTTTTGATGAGCTTCTTCACTGTAGTGTAAGATGGGTTTTCTCCCAACACGTATCCTACAAATGTGGCGTCCCACCTATCTTTTTCATCTTGAAACTCTTTGGTGGTGCCATTCTGCCACTGGGTTTCAATTCTCTTCATGCGATTCGATATAGGTAAGTTCCATGTCCTCCTCCTGCATTCTTTTTCCAATGAATAAGCTTGAATCCTTCGAAACACCTTGCCCTTGTTTATGATCATCGTGATCACCCCCTCAGGCCACCGGTGGCCAACTGATATGTTGAAGCTTGAAAGCAGAAACTCTCGAAAGACTTCTTGTATCCCATTTTGTCAAAGGTGGAAATTCTTACTGATTAATAGAATTTTTGAATTGCTTTAAAAATGCTTTTGTTTCTCTTGGAGGGGACTGCTATTGAGAGTTGAAAACTCCATCATGGACCTACAGTTGGTACCCTAGTTTTTGTGTGGGCTGTCATACAGCCATCTTTGATTTGCCAAGCAGGTGAAAGCTTTGATGGGGGGGGGGGGGGGGGGAATACATCCGTTCCCCTTTTTTCCCTCCAATATTTTCCAGGTTTGTTCTTAAAAGAGGGTTTTCAACCTTGTTAGCTTCATCCTTCCTTCCACTAAACCTGCTATTGCACTCCATTAGAGATTCATTTATTCCATCCTAGTATAGTCATTAAATACTGTTTTACCCTCACAACCCGTTCACAACATTACCTGATTCCTCTTTTGGATCTTGTTCTCTGCTAAAAGCCTAAAACCCCCACCCTCCATTAGAGCATAAAACCTGCAACTTATTGTTTGATACCATCTGTCCATCTGAAACACATCTTCTCCTCAGGAAACCACACTCCCTGGTAGCCCCCCATCCAATCCAAAGCTTAACCAAAAAGAATACCCCTGAACCCTTTTACCCTTGATCCCTAAAAGCTCTCAACTGCCCTAAAATTTGGCGGCCTGTCAAAGTGGGATTAGGCCTTCTCCCCAACCTAGCATTAAATCCTTCCAGCCTTATCCTCATCTGAGCACTGAAATCTGTAAAAAATTAGACCACCTCTTGTCATACCCGAACTCTGCGGTGCTTGGTCTTTTGCTCTTTTTGGCCCTTAGGTGATCCTATCACTCCAACGCTACCATAAGTTGTACCGGAACTATGGCTGAACCTGTTAATAGGGAGTTGGCTAACATCATTGCCAAGCTTTTTGCTGATCAAGCTGCATCAACACTGAAGGATGCTACTAACCAAGCTGCACCCAACAGAAACTTGCTGCAAATCAACTTATAGCTTCCAAGCTGAGCAGAGTCAGCAGACTTGACATCACAAACTTGAAGGCAGGGTTTAAGGATCTCACAGCTCAAGTGCACTCTCCAGAGGATCTGAGTCCTACTAGGTTCAGCAATCTGAACCTTGATGATGGTAGGTGCCAACTACAGTCCAAAATTCAAATTCCAAACAGGACTGGAATGGGAAAGACAGTGCCAGTAACCACAGGAATGGAAACAATAGGCAAGGAAGTGATAGAGCTGGTGGACACAGAGGTGGTAATTGTAGAGAAATTAGATACACCAACCTATCTTTGAAAAAGTAGATAGATGGAGATAAAAATAGGATTCCTAAAAACTGGACAAGTTTTGTCCCATTTCACTGGAGCTAATGACAACTTCCCCAAGAGGCAAGGAAATTCCCATGAAGTAAAGCTGGACCTCGAGGAACTTGTTGGCCCCTATGATCCGCATGTACTTTATGATTGTATTTCAGATTTTGATGGTTTTTTATTGGTTTTGACCTAGTGGAGGAGAGGAAATTGAGAATTAGTTCACACCGACCTGGTTCACTTGGCCGGGAGTAGTGGATAACATCAGAGAGTGACAACATGCAATTCATTGGTAATGCAGCAATCAATTCGGCAGAGATGAAACTTGGCCGGGTAACAAATGCTTAACCAGGCATTTCAAAGCCTAAGTAAGACCAATTTAATGCTCTCAAGTAGGAAGTCCTAGCATCTTGAAATGGCATCAAGGATAATGAACTACTGGTGCTGTCTAGACTCCTGTTGGGGACCTGGGGTTGAGGCATGAGATGAACTAGGCCATTGGTGTCACTATGTATATGACACCAGAGATTATTTTAGAAGTGTCCTCACAGCAGAGAGATCAGTGTCTCATCTACTAATAAAAGGTTTGGTAGTCTGACTACTGATTACAGGAACACCACACTAACCACCAAATACCCCTGGGTCTACCTTCTTAGCCCATCAACCAAATCAAGGGCCACCAAGATCTGACTACATAGGAAAAGGTCCAATAAGCAGCATTGATGAAGAGAAGTTTCTTTTTTGTAAGGAGAAGGGACTATGTCAAAGACTGCCGTAATATGCCAGAGATCAAAGTGGGGGGGGGGGGGGCAAAGAGAAGGAAGAAGACTAGCCCTCATCCTTGAACCATTGGATGATTCCAATGAGGAAGGTACATATGAAGGAGGTGATTGAGGAGCACTACCATGAAATCCACATTCTCAACAACGTTTTAGCAGCTGAAACAGTGGAAGACCAACTGGTGAGCAATCACACTCCGGAAGATGTTGTTTTCAGTCAAGATTTTGTTCTTGCAGAGATTAAAAGCACACATAAGGTCTTCAACAGGAGTTCACCAAAAGCTGGAGCTAGGATTACTAAGGTTCATGAAGGTATCACTAGAGCAGTAGTACTAGCTAGAGACATGAGGAAGCCCCATGGGAATGACTTCTGGTTTTGAAGTTCAAGTCCACAAAGTTTGTCATGCCATTTTGGTTTGTTGAAGAGAGAGCCCTGCAACTAGACTATATCACTCAGGCTTACCAGCAACCTAAACTTTGGGCACTGTCAAGTCGTAACCCTTGGGATGTTTCCCCTATGTCAGCATCAGATTTGAGGATGAACTTCTTCAAGATTGGGAGAGCTAATGCACATCTACCACCAATGAGAGCTTACTATCCCTAAACATGCCCAGGGTTAGCATATATAGGTTATGGGCCTTTAATCCCATATGTCTAAGTGGTAGTGGCCCACATTTAGGGCTCCTGATTAGGTTAGCATATATAGGTTATGGGCCTTTAATCCCATAGGTCTAACTGGTATGACCCACATTTATGGCTCCAAATCAGGAGTCTGAAAGCTTCCTGCTGAAACAGCTTATACTTGGTCTTCCTATGATTCTATTTTATTTTAATCGAAAAGGGTTCATCTTGGTTCTTTTTTTAGTTGTAGTATGGTTAATTGAACTTTCCATACCTGGGGGACTTCAGTTTTGGTTTTGCTTGTTCCTAGATGTGAAGGATCTGTTTTAAGTCTATTATGAGTCTGTTTCTGTTAGTGAGTTGTTTCAAGTTAGAGTAAGGTTAGGACTTTTAGAGACCCTCTATTTGATGGTAAAGGGGTGGGATAATTAAACATGTGAAGCGATGCATGATGGGGTGAGGGGACATAAAGGAAAGGAGGAAGGGAAGTAAGGGAAAAGTTAAAAAAAGTGAACCACAATTGAAAAAACAAGTTTCTTTTCATTTCCCACAAAGTTCCACTAAAATGGGTGAGAGTTTAAGGCATAGGGTGAGAAAAAAAAGCTTGGCAACCCAGCAGACGAGCTTCCTCCTACCAATTCCCCCACCCAACTCAGACAAACAAAGTTACATTTTGGCAAATTTGCGGGAAAAGATACACTTTTCCTTACCCTTTTTGTCCACCCATTTTATTTTGTCAAACAATCACTCTCTTAGAAAATTCCTTTTGAACTTGAGTTTGTAAGCTGGTTACACCCTATAACTACCCCTACCTAGGGAGGTCAAAGAGGAGATGATTAGCTGACCGTCAAATTGCTTTGAAGCTGACACAGAGTAGCTATCTTGTCAGCTTCTAAGATTGACCTGGCTGGATGAACTAAAGGCCTGAACTATTAGGTTTTAGAACAACCTCCCAAAAAAATTGGAGAGCCTTGAAAACAAGGTGCTCTTATTGGTCTTTGAAAAGTCCACTTGAACAGTACTTTACCAGAATAACAGCAACTTTTTGGAAATCAAATTTACAATAGGTGGTGCCAGTGGATATTCCAAGATTAAACAGAGACAGAATAGTCCAACTAGATTAACAGATTATCAAGAAGATTTAAAACATCAGCACTTTGATCGCATGCATGAGTAAAGAGGTGGGAAAAGTAATACCTAGCCCAATCTAGGAAGAAACCTGCAGATTCTCTTTTAAACCTCAAAGTATAGTTCCTTTTCTTATTCCATATGTGCAGCTCCTTCTAGGGACTACAAAATCCCTAAAAGGAAAAAAATACAATGAGAAACTCCTTACCAAAAACCCCTTGGCTAACAAGACTTTATTTTGATAATAGTTCTAAGATAAAGAAGCTGATTGATATGGATTCAAAACTTACAAATAAAGCAACAAGAATGAGAGTTTTTCTCTCCGGGTGAGGTTCCATGTTATTAAAGAAATTTGTATTGGAAATGAACATCTTTTCATTGTGATGGATTTCTATCCGGGTGGCTTTAATTATTTATTACTGATTGCTTGATGGCTTGATGCTCAAAATTTTAGTTTTGATTTTTATATTTATGGGGCTTATGCTTAGTTTCTGTTTACCTTGCCGTAGCTTTTTCCCTTTTTTTTTTTAATAAAAAAAATTATGTTGCTGATATGCTAAAATTGATTCTTATCTTTGTAATGAGATCAGCCTAGTAGAACAGTATCTAATTTATGTAGGGTCACCCATTGAATTGTGTCTGACATAGTATTTGTTAGTTGTTGACCTTGATGCAATGGTTTGGTTGGTTCATTGGTCAGGAGTTTGAGTTTAGAAACATCTTCTTTGTGAAAGCACAGGGTAAGAGATAGACCCTTCATAGACCTGCAGTGCTGCAAGCCTCATGCATTGGGTATACCTAATACCCTCCAACATGAAATAACATTGCATAAGATGCTGCATTAGCTAAGCATCTGAAATTCTAATCGTCTAATTAGTAACTTTACTGGTAAAAGTGTTCATCTTGTGACTTGTTAAGTGCACACTGTACTTGTTATTCTAATTTTTCTGGGGGGGGGGGGGGGGGGGGGGGTGGGAGTGATTGTCTAAAATGGCCTGCTTGATCCCTCTCCAGTGGATTCTGCTTACATTTTACCAAATTATCATCTGTGAATATTAACTTTGGTGGAAAATCATACCAGTTAGTAGTCCTTTGAAAGCATTTTTGTCATGATCCTGGTTAATAGGGCAGTGGATTCTGCTTACATTTTACCAAATTATCATCTGTGAATATTAACTTTGGTGGAAAATCATACCAGTTAGTAGTCCTTTGAAAGCATTTTTGTCATGATCCTGGTTAATAGGGTCTATGTGAGGAGGTAACTGTAAGGAATGTTGGGTTAGTATGGTCAATAGTAGGGGTATTTGTAAGGGCATGTTTGGGTTTGTATGGTCACTAATCCTGGACTATAAATGTAAGAAGGCAATATAGTTGCATGAATCAAGAATATTATTTCCCAAACTTCTAAGTCTCTCTCTACCTTTCTTTTTCTTTCCCAATCCCAGAATCTTCTAATTTCTACCCCAACCCCCTCTGAAATTCCTTTCCTCTTGACCCCTAAAAAAATTTGTTCACAACAGTTTTGATGGTATCTTATTTTGGAACTGGCGATTTATATAAATTGGGGATGGGATTATTAAATATACCTTACCACCAGAGAAAATCGAACTCTATCTCTTCACTAAGAGAAGGTGGTCATTGTCAACGGATCAACTTTTGATGGTATTTTGCTTTATTATCTATTGCAGCGGACGTGCTCACTAGGGTGCTTGATTTGTTCGTTGCAGCAAGTGTTCTATTGGAGAATCAAGACCCGGATACCCAAAACAAGTTTCTTGTTCGGACTTTCACATACTTTCTGTTTTAGTAATGTTTGAAACGTATAAGTAGAACCTGCTTTCTAGTTTAAAACTGTTGAACAGATGTTGGGATTTTAGGAACTATTAACAGTTTAGCCTCATTTCTTTCATGGAAGACAAATTATATCTATTTCCTGGCCTCGGCCATCATGCGTATGCATGAGCTTAGACTTGATAGGCATGGCAAGCACAGTTGGCCACCTCGAATGACATGGTATTGTGGCTATGAGTTATCGACGGCCACCTCGAATGCCATGGTATTGTGGCTATGAGTTACTGAAGGCCATTTACTCAATTAAATCTTTTTCTTTTCGGTGGAGTAGTGGGTCAAAACTTGGGTTGGGTCTTTGTTGTGAGACATATCATGTTTGGGTTCAAATTAAATTCATAGTAGGAACGAATTCCTTCTTTATGTATTAAAATGATTTAAATGCCCCTTAGTTTAAATTTTATTTATAAAAGTAAATTTAAATTTTAAAATTATAATCTTACCCCAAATTTTATTTTGAAAAATAAAAAACTATATGGGGTACCTTAGAACACCTTCTACCTTTAGGAATTTACCTTAGACCACCTTCAACCTTCACTAATCTTCTTCTTTCACCCGTTGTAAACCTACCATCTTTGAAAACCACCACCCAAAAAAACGGAACATCCATTAGTGCTCACCGAACACCATTTTTTCTCTTGATCCAAAAAATCAAATAAAAAAAGAAAAGAAAATATAATGGAATAAATAAAAGGATTCCTTTTTTTTTTTTTTTTTTTGGAGAAAGCAAGCTTTGATTAAATAAAGGGAAAAAAGAAGAAAAAAAGAAAATTACATTCTGAAGAATTTCTTACCGTTAGCATCGTCCCGAACAAAAGCAAAAAGAGCTAACGGAAGAGCATCATCAGCTAGATGGATTTCTTGGGAGGTATTAAGGAAACCTGACAGGAAGTTCGAACAAACGTTAATCTCCCGAACATGATGAACAAACTTACATATAAAAAAACCACCCCTTAGCTCCTTAATCTCAATGATCAAATCAACAACCCTCCTTTATTCATGGTTGATGTCTCTTTGTTGGCGTCCAGGTTTCCTGGCTTACACTCTTTTTCTTAATGTTATGACTTTTATTTGTTGACCAAAAAAAAAATCAACAACCCTCCAAGATTAGAAAAATGTCCCTGAATAGATTGGATGGCCGCCATGGAATCGGATCGAATTTCTATTATCATCAGACTCATTTCACAAGCAGTCTCCATGCCACGCTTGATCGCATATAATTCCAATCGAGTAATATTTTTCTTATTACTACCACTTGCCAAAGCAAAAATAACCTTACCATGACGGTTTTGGGCAATAACTCCGTACCCACCAATGTCTTCTCGACTAGAACCATCACAATTTATAGCCACCCAATTACCTTCTGGCTTGGGCAATCTATGACAAACAACCTTTGGAAGTTGAAAAATCACCCCAATGTGCCATCGAGCTAAAAAAGGATTCTTGATGGTCATACCAATTAACTAAGAGAATTTTGACCAAGAGATGGGTAGGGAAGAATTATTGGAGGATTCTATTCGTTCAATGAAACTAAATGTAGAATCATTTTCACAACAATCAGATTTTCGTTGAAATGTATTCAAAGGATTCGTGTGTTCACAATAACGTAAAATACCTATATGGGAACTGTTTCAAGCAAATCTAAATTTGCCCTTTTTTGGATGAGTCCGGATCGTCTCCCTGGATGGGGAGCACAAGTGCTCCTCCGATAACTATTGACCAAGAATTACAAGGAGACCCACAAGGTTAGAGTGATTTTTTTAAAAAATATTTTATTATTTTACTTGTAGGCCCCACATGATTCATGGTTGTGATGCTGTTGGGAGAGCACAAAGTGCTCGTCGTCAAGGGAAATGATCCACACTCTTTTTGGATAGAATAGAAAAAACCCTCTTTTTTTATATCTTCAAAAAGATGGGGTTAATTCGTAGGAATTGGATAGGGGAAAACACGGAATTATATACTTTGAATTCTAAGAAGAAAAAAGAAAAGGAAAAAGGGGGGGGGGGGGACTGGATGGAGAAAAAAGAAGAAATGAGAGAATAGTAAAAGTCTAGGATAATCGGCTATTTACTCAACCAATAAAGGGTTGCATATTAATAATCCATCCGATTCTTAGGAGATATATATTAGGGGTGCAAGTTTGGCCCTAGCGGCCCTAACCCGCCCTAAGCCCGCCCTGAGCCCGAATAGGGCTTGGTCTAAACATTTTGGCCCTAAGGGTGGGTTAGGGCAAAAAATATTCGAGCCCTGAACAAGGGCTAAGGGCGGGCCTGGGATTACTCTCTAGTCCACCCAGCCTATCTCGGCCCGTCCCTGATTTTGACCATAATCTTAGCCCTGATTCTGACCCTGATTTTGGCCCTGATCTTGGCTCTGATGCCTTGATTTTGGCCTTGATTCTGGTCATGATTTTGGCCTTGATTCTGGTCCTGATTTTGGCCTTGATTCTGACCCTAATATTGGCCCTAATCTTAGCTTTGATCTAGGCCCATGATCTTGGCCCTGATTTGAGTTTGGACCCATATGAAGAGAAATTAATTATAATCCACATGGGTGAATATTTGACATCTGTCAAATTTTAAAAACATGATCATGTTTTGTAAAAAAATTAATAAAAATAAATTATATCTTCATTACTAATGTAGTAAACATTCACCTGATTTTGGTTCTAGTTTTAATGTTAATTTGACCCTGATCATGCATTAGATTTTTACCCTAATCTTCATATTAACATTGATATAGTTATAAGTCTCGACTTTGACCTTTAGTTATTTTGATAATATTAGACTATGAGTTCACTTTTTATATTATTTTTAAGATAATTTTTATTTTTAGAATTAAGTCATTTTTAGTTCCAAAAAGTCATTGATTTTTCTTTTTTTTGACTAAAGTGAGATAATATATTATAAATAATAAAAGCTAGTATATAGAGAATTAATGTCCAACAAAATCTACACCTCAACTTCTCATCATGAATATTGACATTTTTGTTTTGCCTCCAATGTGATATTTCAGAGAAAAAAGAAAAAAAAACTTATTCAGGATAGATAGCTATGTTTGTAACTAAAATATAATTTTCTTTAACTACGAAAACAATATCAATACTAAATTATCGTTGATTTACTTGTTAACAAAGTTTTGAATATGATTTTCTTTTTGTTGAATAAAGATATCAATGGGAGGGGTTTTCAATTTCCATCACCAAAGTAATGGGAGAGGTTTTCAATTTCCATCATCAAAGCAATGAGAGACTTTCAGAGATCAATATAGAATTATGGAGTATGGATTTATTTATGTTTAAAGCAACACTATCAACTTATTGACTATTTTATCATTTTGTATGAGCTTGAATCATCTTATATTTCTATGAATTTTATTTTTAGTTTATTTATGATACTTTTATTATTATTATTATTATTATTATTATTATTATTATTATTATTATTATTATTATTATTATTATTATTATTATTATTATTATTATTATTATTATTGTTATTGTTATAAAATAAAGAGAAAATATAGAACCAACGGGGGTTGGTCCAAGTGGTAAGCAGCTTGGTTTGCTTAAGCAAGGTTCTGGTATCAAATCCTTGTGGATGCAAAAAATCCCGTTGGGAGACTCACCCACCACAGCCAGGTGTGCGATGCGGGTCGACCCACCGGTTTATAATCCGGGGTAGGCAAACCCAAAAAAAAAAAAAAAAAAAAAAAAAAAAAGAGAAAATATAGAATACAAAGAAGAAAGACAAGATCGATGCTCTTCTATTGAGTTAGTCATTACATATTTATAATGGAACTAGCATCTTCTCAAATATGGTAATATCAGAGTCTACAAAGAAATATAATATTTGATTTTCACATACAATAACATAATCTTGATATGGAAGGATAGATTGCCACCCAAGATAAAAAGTGTATAGAATGGAAATATTGACTGCCAACATTGTGTAATGAAATGATTGTGATCTTCACCAACATTGCATCTTGAGGTAGTTGAGATCTTCAATTGGAAGTACAATCTCTTTGAGGTAATGGACATCTATAATAAATATTATTTATAACACTCCCCCTTGGATGTCCATCAATAGATAATGTACCTCGTTAAAACCTTACTAAGAAAAACCCTGTGGGAAAAAATCTTAGTGAAGGAAAAAGAGTATACATATTTAAATAATACGTATTGGTAGCTGCCTCATTAAAAACCTTACCAAGAAAACCCAGTAGGACAAAGCCTTGGTTAAGGGAAAAAGAGTGCAACACGTATTTTACTCCCCCTGATAACAACATCATTGAGTATCTTTAAGTACGTACTTTCTAATATCATATACTAGCTTCTCAAAATTTGAAATATGCAACTTCTCAGTAGATAAATCTGTTAAATTATCACTTGAACGAGTTTGTTAAACATCGATTTCACCATTTCATTGAAGACCATGAATGAAGAAGAATTTTGGTGATATATGTTTCGTTTTATCTCCTTTGATATATCATTTCTTCAATTGAGCTATGCATGCAGCATTATCTTCATATAATATTGTTGAAACTCCTTCTTTTAGTAGAAGACCGCATGCTTCCTGAATGTGTTGTATCATTGATCTTAACCAAATATAAAATAGCTAACATTCACTTGTGAATACATAGCATGTTTGAGATCTAGTTTTATATAGATCAGATAAAAATCCTGCATCTGCATAACAAGTAAGTTGATGTCCACATTCATAAAATAATATCATGTCAAATAATTTCTCGAATATACTGAAATATATGTTTTATAACATTTCAGTGTCTTCGTATTGGAGAAGAGATAAATTTTGCTAATATACTTATAGAAAATGCTATATTTGGTCTTATACTATTAGCAAAATGCATTAATGCCCAAATTGCACTACGTATGGTACTTCATGACCAAGAAATTCTCCACTGTTTTCTTGGGGTCGAAATGAATATTTCTTTATATTGAGTGATCTCACAACCATTGGGGTACTCAATGGATATACTTTTTCTATGAAAAATTGCTTCAAAATATTATCTATATAAGTTGATTGATAAACGAATATTTTATTTGTCAAATGCTCAATTTACAAGTTAAGACAAAACATTGTCTTTTCAAGATTTTCATTTCAATTTTCTTCAAATAATCTAATGCTTTTAGAAACTCTTCAGGAGTTTCGATGATATCAATATATACACTTATTATAACAAAGTTAAATCCATATTATTTAATAAAGGCACAATAATAAATTTGATCATATATTCTTCATTTAGTAAATATCCATTAAGGAAATTATACCATATATGTCATGATCATCTTTGAAGTCTTATTAAACAAACTTCCTAAGAATTTTTATATGCTTCAGACATCTTGAATCTTTCAGAGATTTTCATATAAAATTCATATTCGAGTGAACCATATAAATAGACTGTAATAATATCCATTAGAAGCATGTCAAAATTTTCATATACTGTCAAACTAGTAAGATATCTAAAGGTGATTGCATCCACCACAAGAGAACATATTTCCATGTAATCAATGCCAGGCCTCTGCGAAAATTTTTGTGCCATAATTCATGATTTATATATATCCCAATTTCATTCTTTTTCTCATTTCATTTTTCGCACGAAAACTTATTTGTACCCTACTGGCTTTATACCTTCAGATGTTGGACTACAAGTCCAAAAACTTAAAATTTTCAAGCGAATTCAATATTGCTTGAATTGTGTATTTATGTTTTGGCTAATCATTTCTTCATTTACATTCATCAACAAATTTGTGTTCGAGATCTTCGTCTTATTGCATTATTTCAACAATAATATAATATACAAAAATGTTGTCGACAACTTTATATTTTTTTTGTTCCATTTTTTTCTTGCAATGACATAACTAATCGAGATCTCTTCATTATTTTCAGGTACCTGAACCTCTTCTGGGGTTTTATAGAAAGTTATGCCTTCAAGATCTTCATAATCAATTGTCTCCATATTATGACCATCTTGATCATTTGCTCCTTTCATTTTCTAGGATTTTATCCTTGGAACCTATTGATCTTCCACGTTTTAAACGTTTTAATTTCATTTGCACTGATAGATTGTTCTGATGAGACATCAATTCTAATTGGAGTATTTACAGCTAGAATATGAAATTTAGTAACTCTTAGCAGGTCAGCAAATCTGGCAGTTGATTTATAATATTGATTACATTATCCTTTGAACTTCAAGTTCACAGTGCTCAGTGCGAGGATCTAATGAGATAATGATAATGCATATAATCAATATCTTTTTCCAATTGTTTATTCTCTCCCCCTCATGTTGGAAAAATTAATTCATTAAAATAATACTCAGCAAGTATTGCTTTAAATAAATCTCTTATCATTTGCTAGATATTGAATTATATAAGGAGATTCATATCCAACATATATTCCCAACTTTATTTGGGAACTCATCTTTGTGCGCTGTGGTGGAGCAATTAGAACATAAGCCGCACATCCAAAAAAACTTTTAAGATGATAAATATTTTGCTTCTGACCATAAGCCAATTGTAATAGGGAGAATTTATGACAACCTTTTGGCTTGATGCGTACAAATGATGTTTTGTTCTCATAAACAATGGTTTAGCTATTAATTGGAGACATTTAATAAATAATTTTACCAAACCATTTTGGATATAAACATGAGCAACATGCTATTTAATTGTGATCTCAGTTGTTATACAATAATCATAAAGCCTTAGATGTAAATTCACCAGCATTATCAAGACAAACTGTCTTTATCTTATAATCCATAAATTGTGCTCTTAATCTAATTATTTGAGCAAACAATTTCGCAAATATCAAACGCGAGTTCATAATGAACATACATGTGACCATTTTATAGGTGCATCTACTAAAATCATATATTATCTGAATAATCCACATGATGGGTGAATTGGCCTATATATTTCACCCTCTATACGTTTCAAATGTTTTCTTAAAACAAAAAGAGATGTTTTGTTTTGCTCGACTGTGTCACAATCAATATAGCCCAAGTAGGAGAATATTAGAATATTAATTAAATATTCCACATAAGATGGACTTCATTGATTGTGTTACACTTTGATTTGGTTTCTTTATTGGTCTGATATGGGTAATATATAGTTACTAAAACTCTTATATGGACTGGCTAGTGTGGGCTAATAGGGACCGTTAGATCTTGATGGACGATCTAACGAATTTTCCTATATAAAGGATGCTAGGTCCCTCCTCTAAACCCTAATCATTATCATATTATTCTCTGCGTTAGTTCAGAGAAGTTATACCATCAAGCTAGTGAATAAGGAGGAGTCTAGAGGAGAAGATCTAACATCAAGTTGATCACATAATCAACTTACACCGCAATTTCATTCCTAGTGGGAGACAAAAGAAGATATTTCGCTGCGCTTTGTCTCCAATGGATCCTAAAGAAGGTATGTTCGTCAACATCTTATACTATTATCATACTAAGGTGTTTTTAGTCGATCTATGCTATCTTGGATAGAAATATTCTTACAAATATAGCCATTAGAATGTTATTTTGGAACAAAATAGCAAGCCTTTACCCAAAGGGACCAATCCATTTTGTCTCTGTCATTTCATATTGCTTAGAGGCTAGCCATTTGAGCTAAAATGGCTTGCCGTTTCCTTTCAAACAAGTTGTTTTATCCTCTGAAATGGCTTGCCTTTAGTACAACAATTAGACACTTAGTTTTTTTTTTTTCTCTTGGGTTTTGGTTCTTCCTAACCAACCCTATGTCCAAGTTGACTCTATCTAGCATGTCCTCGGTCTATCTAATGATATAATGAGCATGACGTATGGGTGTGCACACTTATACATGTGTATATAATGTCCTAGGCACACTCGAACCACTTGAGCTTGATTGTTCCTTCTTCTTGGTTCTTCAATTCTTCACATGGTCTTCAAGAATCAAGTTCACATGCTCTAATTGCTGATGGATTTTTTTGGGTTAGGCCTTCTTTTATGTCTTGGTTCCATTCGTTTGTGTCTTGATCTTGTTGACTTGGTTTCATTTTCTTGATATGGTTCATTTGGCTTTATCTAATTTGACCCTAAGCATGACATTAGTGCTTTGTTTTTGTATCATCAAAATTAAGTGGAGACTAATGTGGCATTCTTCAACAGCATCAAACCAAGGATGTGGTCCATGTAACTTGTCCTCCCCTTCTTCCCACTCCTACTTTTGGATGCCAAATATGCCATCAAAGAATCATATTGATAGTTTGTTGTATATTGATGCAACAATTATCTTCAAAATTTTTGGGTAACACATAATTATTCTATGTTGGTAGATCGAGGTTGCTTTCCTTAGCCTTTTGTAGTTTTAAGGCTACAATCCATTGATTTAAACTAGATAACACTTTGAGAGGATTGGGTATTTTTTGTGTAAATGCCCTTGAGTTTCTTTCTTACCTAATAAAGTAGCAATAGCTTATAAAGACAGAGAGAAACCATTTGAATTTGACATATTCAATTGAGAGCACATATAATGACACAATCTTAGAAGAGATGTATCACTCCAATTTTCTGTGCGTAACCCCAATGGCCTTGTAGCGTGAATGCTTTTCACCCAGTCACAGGAGATAAGGAAATGCCAGATTGTTTCATTTTCCTTCCCGCACAAAACACATTCCGGCTGAGTGTGTGTCCATTGAGCTAATTTTGCCCTTATCGGCAATCCTGCATTCAATACATGCCAAAAGAAAACTTTAAATTTTGGGTAGATTGGTAACTTCCACATATGCTTCCACCATTCCGTAAATTGATATTCATGGGATGAGAAGCATTGTTTGACTATTTCACGAAAGGCCATTTTGACTGAGAAGTCTCCATTTGGAGAAAGTAAAGAGGACCATGTGTCACATCCACCCAGCCGGTACTCTATCTGGCATACCCGAGTGTGTGATCCATAGTCCACAAGATCCAGTAGTTAGTGAAATCATCCTCCCACATTCACAACAATATAATCAAGAACAAGACTAAATCAATGTTAACAATATTATTCAAATGAATCATAGATAAGTAAAGAGATAATCATCAGAGTACATAAAATATACCAATAAATATAGAAATCAAAAGTAGAGTGAGGCAAAATCTCACTCCACGAGTACAGCGGAATGTAGTTCGAAAATCAAATGGGATTACAACCGATTCTAAAGACAGAAAAGAAAGATATAATCTAACTAAACTAGAGTCTTTTCTACTTTATAAAGGATGTCCTCATAAATGTAGACTTCATCGATGATGCTTAGACGCTCCCACTCCATAGTAGGGCTAATCCTGGTAATAAGAGAGACCACTTGAGGAATCTTCACAGTAATCTTCGTAATCGCCAACACTTTGCGTATGGTACGCTTCTTCATTTTGCGCTTCCTCATATTGCGCTTCATAGCCATCAAAACCTGTAGAATAGTCTAACAAAAGATATTGTACAAAAAGGAGTGAGTTTCAAAAGAAACTCAGCAAGGCAAGTTATTCCATAATAGCATAAATAACATAGTATCACAACAAAGCAATAAGTGATATGATATGAGACAACAATGCATGTATGAATCTAACTCTATGTATGCTGGTCTCTATAGGCGGACATGCTTTAAGTCATAGCACCATACTTTTTTGGGTAGGTCTCATCACACAACGCTGGTTGATAGTGGGTCCTTCATCCATCTTGGACAATCCATGGTTAGGGGTTAAGTCACCTCTCTCTCACAACACCGTTTGGTCTAAGTATTGGCGCATGTCAAGGTAAAGCCTAGCCCAATGCAAGTCTTCTACTTAGTTACATCAACTCAGATCCAGATATGTCCATTCCTCGCCCCTGGCGATCCTTTCCGGTATCCTTCACACTAGAGTCAGCGTATCCGACTCTCTCAAATAAGGACTCATCAACCCTATAGGTCATCCACATATAGTAAACGGGAAGCTCTCATGTCCTCTCACGGGTTGGTTACCGGTCTTGAACGCCCATGAGCCCAAGTCTATCCATATGCAACTCTACCCACAAATGGTCCCCACAATGTGATTCATGTCCCTCACGGATATAACTCACCGGTCTTGAGCACCCATGAATCCCCATTGCTACCACGGGTCGTTCGGTCTCAATACCCTTCCGATTCGGGTCCTAAACACTACTAGACAAGTCCTAGGTATGAAAACCAATAATCTGGGAAAGCGTCAAAGGGCAACATTGGAAATATCCCATACTACTCTCAATGAGGTCCAAGGACAGAAATGTCAAAAGGACATTCCCCAATCCCAAATCATACCTAAGCAATCACAATCATAATTCAGTCATATCATCCACGACAAATATCTCATCATGTGAAAGAGTATAATAAGACAAGATTAAATAAATAAGGAAACATACATGAGTAAGTATTCATACATAATCAAGTACATAAAGTAATTAAGGAAATAAGATCCTAATGTACTTGCAGCATTCATATCATAATAGAAACTAACATAACAGTAGCACATCTAATTAGTTCCCAAATTAGAAACTAAATCTATGCAAATCTATGTTAATATGGTAACAACTTTCCTTACCTTAAAATAGATCCGAGAATATTCCGGACGGACAAGAGGATGAATCCAAAGTTAGCAAACAAACCTTAGAATAGCATCACACAATCATTAGGAAGTAGTCCTAAAAGAATAAGCATGAATCGAATCAAATCGAACGAAGAAAACAGATTCTGCTGTTGCGGGTTGATTGGCTGGGTAGCATTGGCCAGTCGACCCAAGCAGTCTGCCCAAGAGCAAATTTGAAAGTAAAAATAGAATCTTGATCCGGAACCTATGCTACACAAACCAGAATGCGACGAAACTTGGAGGGATTGTCTAACACAGTAGTCTAAGACTAAAAAGCATGATTTAGACACCAAACCACCATTAAAACATTACTTCCTAATTTAGAACCATAGTTTCTATTTTGGTAAAAATCATAGTTTTCATTGGAAACATGCTATGAATGAAAGAGATGAACTAGAGATGATTAGATCTCATTCTCGTACAAGAACACAGTAGATCAGAGGTATGAATAATCATAAAGAAGCATCTATAATGCTAGAATGAATCAAAATAGTAAATATTATCATAGTTTAAGAAGAAATCAAAAGAATCATGTCAAGAATGAATGAGATGATCATAGTACCAGAGAATGAAAAGAGATTGTAAAGATATGACTACAAGGTTGCAGCATCTTCATCATAATCTCAGTTCAGAGATGAGAGTGATCATGGAAAGAATAAATCATTAACATAAAAGATAGATTACTAACCTTTAATTAAAGAACAAGAGAGAGAGTTTGCAAGATTGCAAGATTAGGTCTTCTTCTTCACTCTTGGAGGCTTGGAGATGGTTTCCCTTTGTTCTCTAAGTGTTATGGAGGCTAAGGATACTAAAATCACGAAGTCATGGGGTATATATAGCAAGATTCTCAAAACAGAAGATTCTGTTCGAGTTCAGCAACTCTGGGTCGATTGGCTGGGTAGCATTGGCCAGTCAACCCAAGCACTCGACCCAGGCTGACAGCAAAGAGGCCAAAAATAGGGATTTGAGGGTCTTCCACTGCTCGGAATCAAACGAGACTTTAAACACATATTCTATAACATACCTAGCATGGAAAAATGGCTTTAAATCATATCCCACCAAGCTCTAAGGTCATCAACTAATCTTCTATTCATCAAGGTGCAGTCTCTTCTCTATATCCAACACTGTCTTCAAGTATGGGGCATCATCTTCAATCTCCATAGGTTCGGAGTCAAACACTATATCTTCTACCTATATGGCCCATAGTTGACTTTCACTTCTACTTCGGGTCTTCGGACCTACAATCAAAGAGTACCCGGGTTAAGGTTAGGGTCGGGTTTCACACCATGAATCACATTGGTCTTGTCTGACAGAGAAATTGGAAATGTTATAGCAGGGATGGGGTTGGAGGAAGGTGAAGAGGTCTCCTTGTTGAGAATTTGTAGGTTGTTGGCCACTTCAACCACAGTAGCTTGTTGAGGCCATATAGTGAAATCTTGTACGGCTGTTAAGCTGTGTGCTTGAGGTTGTATCTAGGGGTCAAACCAAAATGAGGTCTGTCTGCCATTGCCAACTTTGCGAAGCACCATTGTCCTTAACTAAGGAAGGATACTTGTGATATTGTTCCATATCCATGACCCCTTCTTTGTGTATACTTTGGGATCGAAAATAGATTGATCCTAGAAGTATCTTGCTTTAAGAAATCGTACCCACATTGCTTCAGGTTGTGAAAGTATTGGCCATCCTTGCTTTAATAGTAGAGTTGAGTTGTAATCTTCCATTTTTTTGAAGCCCATTTCCCCTAAAGCTTTTGGTTGGCAGTATTTTTTCCATGCAATGAGATTCAACTGTTTGTTCTTGTTGGGTTGTCCATTCCAAAATCTTTGACAAATAGCATTTACTTTTGTGCATATTGTCTTTGGGAATCTAAGACAGTGCATTGGTAGAGTGTCATTGATTGAAGTGTTGCCTGTACTAAAACACACCTTCCTGCACATGATAGGTTTGTTGCCTTCCAGCTTGCCAACTTCTTAGTCATTTGATCCAACACACTTTGCAAGATTTTTGCTTTCCCTTTTCCAACCATCAGTTTAGTTCTCAAATAAGTAGTTTCCCTTTGGATTTCTGATACCCTTAAGATTGAGAGTATCATATTTCTCTCTTCTCTAGGTACATCACGACTGAAAAAGCTCCAATTTTCTTGAAGTTAATTTCTTGCCCTGTCAATTCGAGCATGGAGGTAATGATGATCACAGCTGGGAAGGGACGCGTGGCGTCTTTGGCACAAAATACGAAGGACTCAGGCGGCTGGAGAGGTACCGTCACAGAGGGAGTAATCAATACGACGTTTGACATTCGGGAGAGCGTCTAACCCTTTGCATTCTCCATTTTAATGATCGTGATTAGTTGAAACCAAACCAAGCCCTCGGTTGTCCTGAACGCTTGGCCTGGGGGGCTCCTGATACGGGAAAATTTGTGTCAAACCAGGTCTACCTTTGGTTCGTTCTTAACCCCGGTCAAATATGGTTCAACCATGGTCAGGTTCAAGCATCTGGTCAAATCGTTATTACTTAAGAAAGAAGGAACCTTGTGGTTCCGAAGATGAACGTGACCCTTCGGGATACGTGATTGAGTTATAAACGGCTGCTACTATATGAGGAGTGGGCAATCGTGTTAAACGCGGTAACTACCACTAATACGAGATGAAGGATGGTGCCTTGAAAGGAAACCACCTTCATCTTCGAAAAAAGGGGTTAACCCTAAGATCAAACGGTCACCAAGAGGGAGCATGAACGGATCTAACGATTGGGAATCAAAGGTAAAACCTATATAAACAAGTAATCTACACACAGTGAAGGTATCTGAATTGTTTCCCTGATTATCGTATTCAATTCAAGCTCTGTCTCTTCAGAGCTCTGTGATTAGTTCCATTACTGACTTAACCTTCGGAGGTGGCCTCCTGACCCCGAGGTCGGGCCACGTCTAACATTTTTTTGCTAGACAATTGCTAGGAATCTAGAGGTTGAGCAGATTTTGGATGCATCACTTTTGAAGAAATTCTTCGCAGCAGGGTTATTGCCGGTTGGTGTGTTCGATGCCTATTTCAGGATGGTCAATCTACTCGGTTATGGCATGATCCTTGGTTAGATGGCGGCCCCTTAAAGTCTCATGACATTGTCCTTGTGGAGGCCCTTGGTAGGAGGCATGCTGATCATGTTTCCAGGCTCCGTGTTGAGGGTGCTCATTGGTTTTTAGGCTGGCCGGATCCTATTCTTCAAAGCCGATGTTCTGAAATAACTCATGTTCGTTTGCATGACTCTCTTGCCGAGGACACTACCTGTTGGGTCACTAATACTAATGGTGTTTTTTCCCTTTCTTCTTGCTTATCTTGTTGCTCATCCTCCTCTCCCTGAGGTTCCCTGGCATTATGTGATTTGGTTCACTTGTGCACACCCTCGTTTTAGCTTTATTTGTTGGTTGGTTGCACTTGAACGCCTTCCTACCAAGCTACGTATCGTGTCGTGGAATCACCAAGTTGATACTTGATGTCTTCTATGTGGCTTGGAAGATGAATCTCAATCTCATCTCTTCTTTAACTGCAATTTCTGATAGGTCACTTAATTGCATTAATATTATATCAAATCCTTTGTATTTTAAAGAGACTAAGTGATTATTTTATTTGAATATGGACAGATTATACATTTGGATATCAAATCCATAAAAAGAATGGTTACAACCATATTGCCACATTTAAATCAAATCAAAGAATCATGCTCAAATTAAGATGGATGATTTAATTATGTCCAAAGCTAGAGATTTGATTTTGTCCAAATCAGAAAGATTTTCGTGAAATGTCTTAATTCAACAAGCAAATATTTCGTTCTCTCTTGTGATCAGAAATCTAAGGAAGAAGCTGAATTGGAAAGTGACTAAATTAGAAACCATTGCATTGGTAAAGAGGAAAATAGAAATAATCAAATGGGCAAGGAGAAAGAAAGGAAGCAACTGAATTGGGAAGAATTGCATTGCTAAAGCGAACAATGGAAATGACAAAATTGGAAAGGATGCAAAAATTGGCGGAATCTCCTATAAAAAGGAACACATTTTCAGAGATTGAGGAACACAAGCTACAGCAAGAGGAAGCCACAGTTTTGAGGAAGAACGGCACAGTGTTTTCTATTTTCATTTCTTTAATTTTCTTTTCCATGTCTAGCTAATTTCATCTTTCGATCAAGATTAATGGAAGTTTGATTTTCGCCAATTGTGAGACTTCGGATTATTAGTTTTCTTTAATTCTCAGGTATTTATGCATTTTCCATGTTTATTATGTTATTGTATTAATCCTTAGACAAGAGATCTATTGTTTGATGGTTAATACTATACTTAGTCAATTAGAAGAATTTTTATTATTCTCATATAAGTGACAAATAGCATGCTCGAATGGGTAATCAATGCCCTAAAAAGTTTGCTATGAGAATGTAGTCCTAGTTTGAATAAACAAGGCTTTTCCGGGTTTACTGACTAGGGATTGGGTCTTTCATTTTTATGTGATTAATAGACATAACTCGAAGGACAGATCCAAAGGTTATGTTTATTAATTAGGGAATAACTCAAAGAACATATCCAAAGGTTGTCGATAAAGTAGGGAAAGATTGGTTATTAGAAGACTGATTCTCTATGACCATAACCAATCTACCTGAAATTAAAGTTTTTGTTTTTAAGTCAATGATCAATTGAGAGAATCAATACTGAAATTAAATATTGATTGAAAGATTTTATTATTCTGATTTTCTTGTTAATTATTGCATCCGTTTATTTTTATTTAGTTTATTGATTCAAAACCCCCCAATTTTTATCAAGGAATAACTCTTCACCAATCTCTGTGGATTCGACCCTACTCACTGCTATTACAAATTCAGTTGAGAGAAGGATTATCTTTGGTGGATTCGACACCCATCAATTTCTCTAACTTGGTTTGGTCTGCCATCTTGAGGTTGAACGGTTACAACTATTGTCACCAAAGTTCTTGGCAAGAGGAACTTCAATGGGTGGTCGATCACTTTTGTGGTAAGAGCCTTGCTACCCAAGTCAAAAAATTCAGCTTTTGCAGCTCCATTTACAAAATATGGGTTAAAAGGAATTCTCGCATGTTTGGGAGGCCCACTTGTAGTCCATCTTCCTTGGTGCGCCTGATCTTGATAGACACCCGTAGAAGGTTTTGTGATCTTGATGCTTATGTCCCTAACTCGCCCCAAATGCATTTTTTGTTTAGTGATTGGGGGATCCAAGTTCCACTTTAATGTCAAACTGTCGAGAGCTTTGAGATGGGAACCTCCTAATGTGGGGGTGGATTTCCATTAATTGTGATGGCTCCATTCGTAATGGACTTGGTGGCATGGGTGTTTTGTGACGTGATGCGTCCAAAATCTGCTCAGCCCCACGATCGCTGATGACAACAACAACAACAACAATAAGCCTTGTCCCAACTAAATGGGGTCGGCTACATGGATTCTTGCCCTCCAATCAGTTCTGTTCGAGGTCATGCTAGATACAAGGCCTAAGCTATACATATCCTTTCTCACCACTTCTCCTAAGGTTATCTTGGGTCTACCCCTAGCTCTTCTAGTTCTTTCAATATGGATTATATCACTTCTCCGTACATGAGCATTTATAGGTCTCCGTTGAACGTGGCCGTGCCACCTCAAACGACTTTCTCTAAGCTTATCACTTATGGGAGCAACTCCCAGACCAACTCTAATATGATCGTTTCTTATCTTATCCATCCTAGTTTTGCCACTCATCCATCTTAGCATCCTTATTTCTGCTACACTGAGTTTATCTATATGATTCTTTTTAACAGCCCAACACTCTGCACCGTACATCATAGCTAGTCGAACAATGGTCCCATAAAATTTTCCTTTAAGCTTTAATGGAATACGCCGATCACATAAGACCCCGGACGCACCTCTCCACTTCATCCACCCTATTTTAATTCTTTGGGAAACCTCATCTTCTAAATCAGCTCTTTTACTTATGATTGAACCTAGGTACCTAAAACAATCACTCTGAGGAATCTCTTTATCGTCAAGTACCACCACCTCATCATCTGCTCGATCATGACTAAAGTTACAAACTAAATATTCTGTCTTCGATCTACTAAGTTTAAAGCCTTTTGATTCCAAAGCTAATCTCCATGATTCGAATTTGGTATTAATCCCCACTTGGGTCTCATCAATCAACACAATATCATCTGCAAAAAGCGTACACCAGGGGACCTCATCTTGAATGTCTTTGGTTAATTCATCCATTACCAGTGCAAATAGATATGGGCTTAAAGTTGACCTTTGATGTAGCCCAACTGTTATCGGGAATTCATTACTTTGTCCCCCCACTATTCTAACACTAGTCACCGAACCATCATACACATCCTTAACTATATCTATATATTTACTTGCAACACTTCTTTTCTCTAGTACTTGCCAAATTAACGCTCTAGGGACTCTATCATAAGCTTTTTCTAGGTCAATAAATACCATATGAAGATCTTTCCTACATTCTCTATACCTTTCCATAAGTCTCCTAATTAAGTAAATAGCCTCCATTGTAGATCTTCCTGGCATAAACCCAAATTGGTTCTCCGTAACTGTAGTTAAGTGTCTCAAACAGGTTTCAATTATTCTCTCCCATAATTTCATCGTATGGCTCATCAATTTAATGCCCCTATAATTATTACAACTTTGAATATCTCCTTTATTTTTGTAAATTGGAACCACAACACTTTTCCTCCAATCATCTGGCATTTTCCTTGTGCTCATAATCTTATTAAACAACTTAGTCAACCAAACTAGTCAATGGGTTCCTAAGCTCTTCCATACTTCAATTGGGATTTCATCAGGACCTTGTGTCTTGCCGAGTTTCATCCTCCTTAAAGCTTCTTTTACTTCGGACATCGAAATTCTACGTATATAAGTTCGGACATTGGTGCCTTGGTGAAAAGTGTAATCGTCCGAAACATAAGTGCTTGAAGAATGCTCATTTAGTAAACTAGAGAAATAAGTTTCCCATCTTTTCTTAATATCCTCCTCACAAACTAATACTTTAACATCTCCATTTTTAATACATCTAACATGGTCAAGATCTCTACTCTTCCTATCCCTCATCTTAGCTATCTTATAAATAGATTTTTCCCCTTCCTTTGTGCCCAACTTATTGTATAATTCTTCATACTTCCTTTTCCTTGCTTTTCCCGCAATTTTCTTAGCTTCATTTCTATCCAACCTATACCTTTGAAGATCCTCAACATCCTTAGTTCTTTGCCATGTCTTAAAACTAGCTTTTTTATTCCTAATGGTAACTTGAACCTCACTATCCCACCACCATGTCTCTCTATAAGAATGGATCTTTCCTTTTGATTCACCTAGAACATCTTTAGCCACCTTATTAATACACATAGCCATCTCATTCCACACTGCATTGGTATCCCCTTTAAAATCCCGTTTTCCTTGTTTGACTACTTCATTAACGAAGGATTTAGAGTACTCTCCTTTCAAATTCCACCATCTTATTCTGGGATAGTTTACCTTGGACCTTTTATGTGTTCTTGGGACTAAGCACATATCCAAGACCACAAGTCTATATTGTGCAGTTAAGCTTTCCCCCGGTCTCACCTTGCAATCCTTGCACAACAATCTATCAGTCCTTCTAGTTAGGAAGAAATCTATTTGGCTTCTATGCTGTCCACTTTTGAAATTAATTAAATGTTCATCTCTCTTTTTGAAGTAAGTATTTATAATAGATAGATCAAAATCAGTAGCAAAATCCAAAATTGAAATCCCCTCCTCATTCCTTTCTCCAAAACCATATCCTCCATGAACACTCTCATATCCTCTTTAATCTTTTCCAATATGTCCATTTAAATCACCTCCTATGATAATCTTTTCTCCTTGATGAATTCCTTGCATTAATCCATCCATATTTTCCCAAAATTCTAGCTTTAGACTTTCATCTAATCCTACTTGAGGTGCATATGCACAAATTATATTTATGAACTCTTTCTCCATTACAAGCTTGATAGCAATAATCCTATCACCCACTCTTTTAACATCCACCACATCATTTTTTAAATCTTTATCCACTATTATACCCACTCCATTTTTATTTGTTTTATCCCCAGTATACCAAAGTTTAAAGTCATCCAACTCTTTGGCTTTTTTACCCCTCCATCTAGTCTCTTGGATGCAAGCTACATTAATCCTTCTTCTCCTCATAACATCTATCATTTCTAAGCTCTTACCAGTTAAAGATCCTATGTTCCAAGATGCCAATCTAATCCTACGCTTATGGACTAGCTTCTTTACCCGCACTCGTCCACGGCGCGGGAACCCTTGCCTACTTATCACCACATCCGGGCGCTGATGCGACGCGTCGCTTACAGGTGACGCCCTAGCTAACCCTTGCCCACTTATCACTACACCCGGGCCATAGTGTAGCGCATCGCTTCTTTTGTCGGGGAACGCCCTAGCATAGTTTTTATCATATAAGGTCGAATCCATGAAAAAATGTTTGGCTAGATTTTTTTCCGGTGCGGCTGCCGACCTGACGCACCAACCCTCCTCCTTTACCCGGGCTTGGGACCGGCAGCAAAACACTGGCGGAGTTCCCTAGATCGTTGATGAATGACCTGCAAAACAATCATCAGATGTGGCCCGACTGTGGGGGTCGGGAGTCCACCTCCGAAGGCTAAGTCAGTTGATGAACGGATCACAAAGGCTCTGGCTAATCGCGAGGCTAAAGTATGAATACGATTCCTGGGAATACGATTCAGTTACCTTCTTTTTATGTAGGTTATGACTTATATAGTGTGTACCTTCTAATCCTCTCCATTGAACTCGCTCGAGCTTTCTTCTAGTAACCGTCGAATCTTGACGGTTAGACCCGTTAGTGGGGTGATGGACAACTTCCCTTAATCACAAGATCTTTTGCTGCGGGTGAGACAGTTATCCAAGTTTGCACGATCGTTATCTTCTACGAGTGTTGATAACCATCTCCTGATGGGTTATCCATCCCAAAAATCCCGAACGTGTGCTTACCTGTTGAACGTGTAGGGTTTCTTCCTTAGCATGCTATCTTTAAACCCAGTTCGATCGAACCTAAATCGTTCAGGGTCGTCTCGACCGGGGCCATGGGTTGAACCAAGAACGAACCCGGTTCAACGATATTTTCCCCGTATCACGAGCCCCCCAGGCCAAGCGTTCGGGAACGCCGAGGGCTTGGTTTGGTTTAAATCGAACATGGATACCGGACAAGGAATCCGAACGATTGCTTGCCCTTTTGAATGTCAAGTCGCATTTATTGTTGCTGTGTCATCGTTTTCCTCGAGTTACTCAAACGTCTTCGGCTTTCACGTGGGAGTCGCCACTTGTCTGTCACAGCCGAAATCATCATTGTTTTTAACTCGAAACGACGGTTCTTCAAAATGTCAACTCTAATTCAATTCATTTACACTTTTTTGAAACGTCTCCTAATCACGATCGTTGATCTGGACTGATCCTGACCATACACTTACTTGTTGACTTGCTTATTTAAAAGCCATTCGTTACTTTTTCCAAATTTCATTCTCTTGTCTACAATTTGAAACTTGTTGTCGTCTTCTCTGCACCCTACCAGTCTCCTTGCTCTCAAGCTTTCTACTCCGGTGAACAAGTAAGTTCATTGACTCTCCTGCCTTCTTTACTTACTTTAATTACTCCTTTCGCTTTCATACTCATTTTCTTTCTGATTTAAGAACCAAAACCAAACTTTCCTTGCATTGGGAAGCAATAGAACTTCTGACGAGGGTTCTTTTGAATGTAACGCCGGTCAGGGCGATTCCGGTGACGAGGCTACTGTCTTCGTCTTTGTTGAACAATCGGGTAATGAGGGGCAAAATTTAACTGATGTTTGGCGTGAATTTGAAGAGGTGAGCCAGAAGAAAGAGATTGAGGTTCCAACCCTACCTCCCTATTCCAGATCATCTAAAACTTCGAAGGCGGCCGCCAAGGCCCCTCAGCAATCTAATAGACCTAAGCAAGGACCAAGCTTCTTTGTCTCTGAATATACCGAAGCCGAATTGACTTCGGCAACTGAACACTTTGATTTTCCTCCTGACTATCTTCTTCGAATTCCCAATC
Organism: Hakea prostrata; assembly: GCF_041222555.1. NCBI lineage: Eukaryota > Viridiplantae > Streptophyta > Magnoliopsida > Proteales > Proteaceae > Hakea > Hakea prostrata. The sequence goes on along the minus strand of NC_142600.1, from coordinate 27,118,731 downwards.
CCGATGAGAGGGCCAATTCGCATCCCCCTGATGAATTTTTGTTGTACTTGGATACCCTAGAAAGTGGGGTTCGGTTTCCCTTTTTCAATCCTTTGTTTTCTGCAGTTTTGAACCACTGGGAGATTTGTCCTGGAATGTTTCTCCCCAATAGCTGGCGTTATATCGTTGGCTTTCTTGGTTTATGCTGTGAGCTTAGCATTAAACCTTCTTTTGCTCTTTTTGTACATTTTCATGCTCTGTCTCAATCCAACCCTCTGGGTTGGTTTTTACTATCAAAGCATAACAAGACCGAGCTTGGATGGTCGGGCAGTATCCTAGCCAAGGGTACCTGTCCTTCTAACCACAAAGGATGGCGTAATCGGTATTTTTTCTGCCGAGCGCCCTAGAAAGATTTAAACTTCCCGATTGGTTGGAATCAGCTTGAATCTTATACCGAGGCTAACTACGTTCTTCCATTGAATAACGCCGAACAAGCTGCTGCCAAAAAGATTAAGTCAATTATGTGGTTCCAAGAGGTTCACGGTTTGGAGATGGAATATACTGCTATCCTTCAATATTGGGGGCTGGCTACTTGTGAGCTTTCTAATTTTTGTATTTCTCCTAATCATAGAGTGGCTTTATTGAATTCTCTAACTCTTGCTTTTTTTTTTGCAGTGCCTCCAAGAGTTAATCCCAATGCTATCCGAGCAAACACGATTAAGGCAGTTGAGGCTGCAGAGAAAAGATTGCCTTGCCCGATAACACAGGCTGAGAAAGCTACCTCCCCCTCTCCGAAGCCCTCCACCAAAGGTATAAGAATACTGAGATCTGCGGGTGAAGGTTCGGGGAAAGGAAAAAAGCCGATCGAGGAAGAAGAAGTTATTCCTCCTCTTGTCCGAACCAAAAGGAGGCATGACCCGACCGATGCCACTGTCCTGAAGAAGCAACAAAAGAACCAAGGATCGGAGGAGATCTCTGTTCCCCTAATGGACTCTGAATGCATCTCATCGGGTCATGCAAGATCCTGAGAAGGCCTCCGAATGGAGTTCACTTTGCCTTATGCCAGCCGATCGTCAGGCCTTCGAGTCCCTTAGTGACGATGCGCTTGTCTGCATTTCTTCTAGGTAATTGATTTTCCTGGTTTAATGATTTATCGATCATGGCATCCTTCAGAATTTTTTGACAATTATCTATCTTCTTAGGACCACCGTGGAGAATTTCACCAACAAATTGAGGCCCTGAACCGAGTGGGTTGCAGCGGTTCCCGACTTCAATACTATGATGAGCAGCTGAGGATGGCAAACTCAAACATTGCCCGATTGAAGGAGGCAGCTGTGCTTGAAGAGGAGAACGCCAAGGTTGATCGTCTCAAGAAGGATCTTGATCTGGCTAATAGCCGAATTGGTTCCTTGACCTGTGAGTTAAAGAGTCACGAAGGAATCTCTGCTGAGTACGGCAAGAGGGTGGATATTCTGGCCAAAGGAAAAGAAGATCTTCAGAAGATGGTCATCCCCTCCAAGCCCAAACATCTTTCCTAGGATCTTAGGAAAGCCTGTGTTCGTAAATATCTGAACAGTGTTCCTTTCAGCAACTTGATGATCGCCTACAACACTCAAGCTTATCGGGAAGGGCATAATGATGTGTGGAAGGCCATTCTCTCGACTGATCTTTCCTTCGACACTACTTCCTACCAGGCGGTTTGTCACTCTGAAGTGTTTGAGAAGCTTCAAATGCCTCTTCCCGAGTGGGCTCAAGAAGATGATGATCCTTATCCAGCCGATCCAAATTTTGATTTATATCTCAGTGACTCTCCGCCTCTTCTTGATATTGAAGCGGTCGGCGAAAATCAAAACCTTCGGGAGCAAGCCTCAGCTGCGGATCCTTCAACCACGCCAGTCTATAAACCTGCACCAGAATGAAAGTTTTTTTTTTTTTTTTTGGTGTGTGTGTAAGGGTTGGCCCCCAATGGCTGCTTCATGATTTAATGAAACGTCCTTAATTCATTGTCTTTAGAATTTTGCATTTATAGCCATAGTTGATTCATGGGATTCCCTTTTGGGAGTATCCAAATTGCAAAAGCCTTATTCATCGATGACTCGGACGGGTATCGCCTATGTTCTCTTTGGAGCCTTGCCGAATCTTGACTGAAAATGGTGTTCGGGACAAGCCAACGCTCTGTCCTTGGGAAGTCTCACTCGGTGTAAATCAATGCTTCATCGTTCGGAAGTCTCACTTGGTGCAAACCGATGCTTCGTCCGAGGGTCTTATTTGGTTTCCCGAAGCCCCTGCTTAGGAAAACTTTAAGTTTCCCTAATCTCCTTAATCCTTTATATCGTCTGATTTTTGCGAATAGTGCGTTCAGCACAATTCTTCTGGAGAAAACCAAACGTTCTCTCGTATTTATTTCTAGGTTAACCTTCCCAAGAAATTATAACGTTCCATTGCATTTGTTGCACATGGGCGATGGTTTGTTTCTCGAGTTGCGCTCCTTCGTAAATGGAGTCTAACGTTCCACGTGGAAGCTTGCGACGGCTCTGACTCTTTTATGTCAAATCCGAAGAGTCATCGATTTCCATCCATTGATCTTGGATCTGTCGATCGGTATTTGAACCGTCACTCTTCCTTGGCCCTTGATTCGACTGAGTCATGCCTTTTCGCCTTACTTCCTGAGGTTATTTAAACCCCTTCGATGGACTTTGAACGTTGTTTACATCCTTTGCGAACGTAGTAGTGCTTGAAGTCTGAGAGTTCCTTTCTTGCCACTCTTTGCTTTCGCATTCCCGGCCGAAGATTTGCAACAAAACTCTAAACAAGTAAGTTTCTCCTTCTTCTTGTTCTTTTGTTATTACTTTATGGTTTCTTCTCTCTGAGAAGTTCCAAGGCATTGGTTCTGTCGCTTCGTTACTTGAGGTAGCAAGCTCTAGAATCACTATCTTGGCATGGAATCTCTTCTTCTAACGTAGAAGAGTCTTTCTAAGTGTTTTTAGGAGAAGACCAACATTTCATTTTGATTTCCCTCTTGATCACCTTGTAGATTCTAGGGTTTTTTATCCTGTATTTTGAAAAGGATAATTGTCCTTCCTTTTCAGTGCCTCCAAGGGTTAATCCGGATGCCATTCGGGCAAAGGCTGCCAAGAAGATTACTTCGGCAGAGAAAAAGATCGTTCGGTCCGAAGAGGAAAACGTGGTTCCCTCTTTTGATGTCTCGATCCCTGAGGTGCTACCCGAAGGCTCAACATCTTCGGCCAAATCCCCCTTGGTTGTGGAAAATCCTGTGCATCTTGTGCCTACCCCGATGGAGGAGAATCGGGAAATTTTTCAGGAGACCAAGGGTGTTGCTTCTAAGAAAAAACATCCTCATTCCGATGATGAAGTATATAGGCCTTCGGATCGAGAGATTGCATTCCAATCTTTTCAAGCTTCGGGAGGAAGCCAAAGCCAAAGACGTTGAGATTGAACGCCTTTGGGATAGGCTCTGGGATGTGGCCAAGGTGAAGAATACCGAGATCGGGCAGCTTTCCTTGGCTCTAGATGTTGCTAAAGGGAGCATTCGTAGCTTAGAGCGAGAAGTTGAGAAGCTCTCGGGAGAGCTGAAGGAATCTGGAGCGAAGATCATCGAACTCCAAAGGCAAGCAACTCTTTCTAAACCCGTACATATTCCCGTTGAAGTTCGGAGCGCTTGCATCTTCAAATATTTGCACAGTAAGCCTTTTGATGATATGTTGGATATCTATCATTTGCAGGCTTACCGAGAAGGCCATAATGAAGTTTGGAAGTCGATCCTGAAGAGTAATCCGAACTTTGATACGGCTCCTTACTAGATGCAATATCATCCCGAAGTATTTGAAGAGCTGCAACTCCCCCCTCCCGACTGGGCTGAAGACTTGGTGGACCTGCCTACTCCAGATCTGGATATAATGCTATATCTTGATGATTCTCCTCCTTTGTCCCCCTTTAGAGATGTGGTCTATGAAGAGCTTGTCCCGAACATCAACCTGGCTAAGGATCAAGCTTCTGCATCGGTTGAAAAGGGCAAAGAGGATGAAGCCTAGAGTTCGTCGTTTCTCACGTTCTTTATTCTTCTTGCTTTTACTCGGGGGAAGCTTACGGAACTCTTCGCAGCCCTCCCCAGAAAAGCTAGACGAAGGGTATGGAATTGCGGAGTTCCTCCCGACCTTTTGTAGGTGGGAGCTTATGGAACTCTTCGCAATCGCCGAGGATGAGGGATCTTGCGTTGGTTTTTCTTCTCGACTCTCCTTCGACAAATGGAAGCTTACGGAACTCTTCGCAAACACTGATGATGATACTCAGAATTTCTTGTTTTTGACAGAATGAAGAAACTAGCCTTGACAACTATTGTTTCACATGTATCCTTTCAAAGGAAAGCTTTTTTATACTATAAAGGTTGGCCCCTTCGGTGCTTGGAGATTTTGTTTGGGTTTCTCACCATGGCCTTTTTCTATAGAATTCCTTAGAATTTTTCCTTTTAGTTGATCGGAACCGTAGTCGTGCAAAATTTTATTCGGTAGTAACCGAAGCCTTTACTTAGGGATTCCTGAGAATTCCTCTAAGCTTTCGAAGGTCCCACTCGGGTTTTAAGACAATGCCTTTACTTAGAGATTCCTGAGAATTCTTCTAAGCTTTCAAAAGTCCCACTTGGGTTTTAAACCGATGCCTTTACTTAGAGATTCCTGAGAATTCTTCTAAGCTTTCGAAGGTCCCACTCGGGTTTTAAGCCGATGCCTTTACTTAGAGATTCCTAAAAATTCTTCTAAGCTTTCAGAGGTCTTATTTGGGCAATGCCCTGTAATTAGCATACTTAAGAATTTCCTTAAAAATTCTTTAAGCTTTCGATGGTCTCACTCGGGTTCTAAATCGAAGCCTTTTACCTTTATAAATTCCGTAGAATTTTTGTAGGCGTTCGAAGGTCTTATTCGGGTTTAAAACCAAAGCCTTTTGATTTAACACTAACATCGTTCAAGTACTGATATGCTGCCCCCAATCAAAAGATTTGGTGTTTGAAACTGGAAATTTCATTGAATAAGCAGAAGAGTCTACATCAGAAATGAGAATCTTAAATCCCTATGGATAGTATTTTTTTCAAAAGCCTTGCATTCCACAACCGATCTAGTTTGCGCTTAGTAGCTATATTCTTTAACTTGTATGCTCCCGAATTGATCGGCTTAACTATCATATATGGACCTTCCCATGAGGGATCTAGCTTCTTTTGGTGTTGCGGGTCTGAAGCCAAAGTGTTCCTTAAAACCAAATCTCCCGATCGGTATTGGCGATGCTTTACACGGGAGTTATAATGTGATGCTATCCTTCATTGGTAGTGTTGAGTTCGGGCAACAGCCTTTGTTCGAACTTCATCCAACAACTCCAAGTTATCTAGCAAGCCTTGTTCATTTGCCTTTTCTTCGAATTCTCTTTCTCGAAGTGTTCCCACCATTATTTCTACAGGTGCAAATGCTTTAGATCCGTATGCCAATCTGAAGGGAGTTTCTCCAGTGGGAATTCAAACCGTGGTTTGCTACGCCCAAAGAACATTTTGTAGTTCTTCGACCCATAAAGCTTTGTCAGACTCAAGTCTTTTCTTTATTCGTCCAGCAGCGTTCGGTTTGTGACTTCCACCTGGCCATTACTCCGTGGATATGCCACTGATGACATTCGGTGTTTGATCAGGTAAGTGTTGTAGAACTGCTCGAACTGTGGATTGTCGAATTGTGTACCGTTATCGGTAACAATGATTTTTGGGATCCCGAACCTATGAATTATAGATTCTAGTACGAACTTCTCCACGTACCTTCTTCTCAGTGATTGTCGCCAGAGGGTTTGCTTCTACCCACTTTGTGAAACAGTCGATTGCCACAATAAGATATTCCCTTCCGTCGGATGCCTTGGTGAATTTACCCATAATATCAATTCCCCACATTGCAAATGGGATGGGATCAAGAATTGAAGTTAGGGTTTCTGCAGGCCTTTTTGATATTGTTGCATGAATTTGACAATTGTTGCAGCGGTGAACATATTCCATTGCGGCTTCTTAAATCTTTGGCCAGTATAGCCCGAGCCTGAGGATTTTGTGAGCCAGGGCCCGACTGCCCATGTGCACCCCACAAATCCCTTAATAGACCTCTGCCAAAGCGACTTTCGATCCTTCAGAGCCCAAGCATCTGAGGAGTGGCCCTACGTAAGATCTTCGGTATAACCTTCCATTATGCATTGTGAATCTTGATACTCGTACCCGAACCATCCTAGCCTCTTTTGCGTCTCCTTGCAATTTGTTGTCCTGAAGGTATTCCACTATCGAATCCATCCAGCAACGTTCGGTTTCAATATATGAAACCTGCTGTTCTTGATTGCTCAGGAATGCCAATTCCTCTATGTAGATCAATGGTTCCAGCGTCTTCTCCTTGGCGTTAGCCAATCTTGAGAGTTCGTCCGCCATTGTATTTTCCTTCCTCGGGATTTGACATACTTTCAGATCTTTGAATTCTTTCCGCAATGCCCACACGATCTCCTGATATTTTTGCAATCGAGGCTCGTTGACGCCGTTATCTCCTTGCACTTGATTGACAATCAGTTGTGAGTCACTGAAGATAGTGACATCAGCTATTGCCAGGGCCTTAGCCAAACGGAGTCCAGCTATCAAAGCCTCATATTCTGCTTTGTTGTTGCTTGCTTCAAAGGCAAACCTCAAGGCATATTGAATGATAAAACCTGCTGGGCTCTTGAGTAAGACTCCCGCTCCAGCCCCATGCTTATTGCTCAAACCGTCAATGTAAACCTCCCACATGGTTGGGATACTCAGCTTGGTTTCTTCCTCCATCGGAGTGGTAGTCTCTACAACAAAATCTACTAGTGCTTGGGCTTTGATTGTCGTGCGAGGTTTGAAATTTACTTGGAATTCACCAAGCTCAACCGACTACGCCACCATTCTTCCAGACAAATCAGGCTTATAAATAGCTTTTTTCAAAGGAAAAGTAGTTAATACCTTTATTGGATGTGCATGGAAGTATGGCCTTAATTTTTATGCTGCCATCATGAGCGCTAGCGCCTGCTTCTCAATTTGTGAATATCTTGTTTCTGAAATATGCAAATGGCTAACATAATAGATTGGCCATTGTTTTCTTTCCTTCTCCTGAACGAGAACTGCACTCACGGCCAAGGGTTATTTGGCCAAGTAGACTTGCAAAGTTTCGCGTTTCTCCGGTCGGGATAAGAGGGGTGGTTTGCCAAGCGTGTCTTTCAAGCTTTCGAACGCCTTTTGACATTCTTTAATCCATCGTGCCTCCTTATTCCCCTTCAAATTCTTCAAGGCTTTGAAGAAAGGGAGGCACTTTTCTCCTGTCTGTGAAATAAAGCGATTCAATGCAGCCACTCTCCTTGTTAAGCACTGCACATCCCGAACGGTCTTTGGAGGCTCCATGTTAATCAAAGCTTGTATTTTGGCTGGGTTAGCCTCTATACCCCTTTGAGTTACCATGAATCCCAAGAATTTTTCTGAGGATACGCTGAACGTGCACTTCTCCGGTTTCAGCTTCATTTGGTATTTTCGTAGTAGATTGGCCATTGTTTTCTTTCCTTCTCCTGAACGAGAACTGCACTCACGGCCAAGGGTTATTTGGCCAAGTAGACTTGCAAAGTTTCGCGTTTCTCCGGTCGGGATAAGAGGGGTGGTTTGCCAAGCGTGTCTTTCAAGCTTTCGAATGCCTTTTGACATTCTTTAATCCATCGTGCCTCCTTATTCCCCTTCAAATTCTTCAAGGCTTTGAAGAAAGGGAGGCACTTTTCTCCTGTCTATGAAATAAAGCGATTCAATGCAGCCACTCTCCTTGTTAAGCACTGCACATCCCGAACGGTCTTTGGAGGCTCCATGTTAATCAAAGCTTGTATTTTGGCTGGGTTAGCCTCTATACCCCTTTGAGATACCATGAATCCCAAGAATTTTTCTGAGGATACGCTGAACGCGCACTTCTCCGGTTTCAGCTTCATTTGGTATTTTCGTAGTACCGAAAATACCTCTGCAAGATCAGCAATATGCCCCGAACGTGACATGCTCTTTACTAGCATATCTTCCACATAAGCCTCCATATTCTTTTCGATCAAATCCTTGAAAATCTTGTTCACTACCCTCTGACAAGTAGCTCTCGCGTTCTTCAGGCCGAACGGCATGACTTTGTAGTAGAAGCTTTCACGATCAGTCATGAAAGCAGTGAACTTTTCATCCTCCTGATTCATGAGAATCTGGTTGTACCCCGAATAGGCATTCATGAAACTCAAGGTTTCATATCCTGCGGTGGCATCTATCAAAAGATCTATTTGAGGCAAGGGATAGCAGTCTTTTAGACAAGATTTGTTGAGGTCCGTGTAATCAGTACACATCCTCCACTTTCCATTCGCCTTCTTGACCGTTACCACATTGGCCAACCAGGTTGGGCATTCAATGGGCTCAATGAACCTTGAGTTCTTCAATTTCTCAACTTCTCCTCTGATAGCCTCATGTTTTTCTATTCAAAAGTTTCTTCTCCTTTGGATCACTGGTTTGGCCTTTGAATCTATTCATAGCTTGTGTTCCGCTACCTTTCAATCTATTCATGGCATGTCCTCAGCAGACCATGCGAATACATCCCTATTTTCCCGAAGGAAAAATCTTCAATTCTGACTTGAACTCCTCCAGTTGTTCGGATCCAATATGAGTCGTTCTTTTTTCATCATCGGGAGCCAGCTGAATTCGTTCCAATTTCTCCACAGGCTCAGGCCTTTGCATTTCATCTTCATTTCGATCATCCCGTATCTCAATTGGTAATGCCGTGGCCTTCTTTGGGCCATCCTTGTCCTTCAAATATGCCACATAGCACCATCTTTGATAAGAAGATACTTGACCAATTCCTTTATCAATTGGGAATTTGATCTTCATGTGCTTCGCTGAGACTACCGCACCTCGCTTTGTTAGGGATGGCCTGCCAAGAATGACATTATAAGCCGGAAGCTCCCGAACTACCAAGAAATTCACCTGAATAGTAATTTCTTTGGGAAAATTTCCAACCAAGAGGTCCAATTGAACTGACCCTTCAGCTATGGCCGATGACCCAACAAAACCATATAAGTGTGTGGACGATGGCTCCATCAAGTCATTCGTGACTTTCAGTTTCTGAGAGGTGATAAGTTGATTTCATGCATATTATTTTATATGATTAATTTACTATATTTCCATGTATTTACAATTGTTTAATATCAATTTACCCTAATATGATTTGAAATTGAATATGTTGCACCCTTTCCTTTAATTTCTATAATTTTGGTGATTTTATATATTTCCTAACAAATTCTAATCAAGATTTATTACTTTTACGTGTAGGAAATTATCAATCAAATCTGGATATTATTGCAAGAGTCCTACCTCAAGTCAAAAACATAGAGAGAATGAGTCCTTGCATGCTTCTATGTTTTATTCCCTATTTAGGATTTGATCAAAGAAGGGAAAAGAGGAAAAGAATCCAATTCAAATAAGAAAGATAGAAGAATCCCGTTTTTGAGTGTCTCTGTTTAGTAGATCTTCATCGGATGGTCATCTGATGTCCGATTGAGCCGAATTTTGGAGGAGAGTTTCATGACTTCTTGGTCTTCAAATCCAACGGTGGGATTATGCATTGGAGATCTCTAAGTTAGTCCGATTTATATGTCAAAACACTCCTTGGTTAAGTCGGATAGGAACTCTGAGTTTGTTTCAAACTCTGAGTTTAATTAATCTATAAAAGGAGAGCAAACTCCAGCAGAAGGGGAGGGACGTTTTTGGGAGCTTTGGAACACCAGAGAGAACTTTCTTGGAGCTTTGGAGGAGCGGAGAGGTCGAACCAGAAGACGTTGGATGGCTTTGGAGATCTGAAGCTTAGGAATAAGTTTTTCTTGATCTTCTTTCAATGTTCTTGAACTCCTTTGTAATGTTTTTAATTTCGAATATGAATTAATTTAGTTTTTCTAGGGATCAGATGTAGCCTATCTTTGAATTCCCACTCTTGAATTCATCAATATAATTTTGAATATTGTTTCCTTTGATTGAGTTTTTACTTCTATTCTGCATGCCTTTGATTAATTGGCCACTAATCAACTGATTTGTTAATCATAATGAACTGAGAGGGGATTTATGTGTTTAGTTCATTGGAGTAAAAGCCATGAATTACATGTAGGATAGAGATATACTTACATGGTTTGTGTAGTTGTTACATGGGAATCCATAGAATTTAATGATTTCTTAGTTGTTGTAACCCACATAGAAATATAGTGGGTTAGCAATTGAGAGAATTTCTATTAATACTCGAGAGAGACTAGTGGATAGGGAAGGGAACCTCGACTATCAATCAGGAAAATATTTCTCAAATTATAAAGAGGGATAAAAGGGTGGGAATGCTTAGTTATGGTGAAATCTGACCCCTAGGTTTTTAGTTATTAATAAATCTCAATTTAAATTTCAATTTGCATTATAGTCTAGAATAATTATCTTCCTTATTATTTACTCAAATAAAATTGGTATAACTAATTTGGTACTTAATAATAGTCTTCGAGGGATCAATCTTTTATCATTATATTACTTGTTACGACAGCGTACACTTGCGTTGTTATTTTTCACAACAATAGGCTTCATAAGACAAAAGATCTACCGAAGATCTTGTATCGACCAATACTCTATGTACCTCCCATCGTCCAATCTCCACCTTGATTACTATGGCATCATCATGAGGTGTGCATATACCTCTTTCGTCTTCATCATCAAAGGTGATCGTTCCTTCACCATTCGGCCTTTTCCGATTTTGCGTTTCTCCATTCCTGATGAATTTGGACTAGCCTTCAGCTTTCGGAGGGACTCGGGTTCGGGCCCTCCAAATATAGTTAGGATAGGAGATCAACTAGCATCAACCACTTCCTTTCCCTTCTTTGATTTGGGATCCTCAACTCGTTGATCTCGGCTCCCCGATCGTTTTCTTTTATCAACAACTACTCTTGGCTCTGCTCGTCGCCCATTGATAAAACTAGAGAGATGTCCCTCAGTTATCAATCTATCAATATTAGCCTTTAGATACCTGCACTCATTGGTGTAATGCTCGTAATCCTTATGAAAACGACAATACTTCTCCATGTTAGATTCTCCTGGCTTGGATATGCCCTTCGATGGCCATTTCAAAATATCTTGATTTTTGATGATATTCAGAATTTCCGACCGAGGAGCATTCAATGGCGTATACTCTCCTTAATCGGGAGAACGTTGCCTCCAAGCTAAATGAGGTTTCCTCGCTCTATCGTGATTGGGCTGCCTCGGCTTCGCTTTCTTTCAGGATCCTTCCTGTTCTTTATTAGAGGCCTTTGTCTCCCCTTGGCGTGCATCCATAATCTCGATCACTTCTGCCTGCTTTTGACACCTTTGCACTAGCTCAGCATAGGTGGTTGGCATGTCCCGAAGTAATAACTCCAGAAGCTTCCGGTTTGTGAGTCTAGTGAACAGAGCGGTTTTAGCTACCTGCTCATCCAGGTTCTCAATCTCCACAGTGACCTTGTTGAATCTTTTCAGGTATTCCCGAATTGATTCATTTTTCCTTTGCTTAGTGGTGAATAGAGTTTCCTCCGTTTTCTTGATGTGGATTCCACTTTGGAACCGATCGATAAACTTTCACACCAATTCTTCAAAATCAACAATTCTTCCCGAAGGAAGATTTGAGAACCACTTCTGTGTTGCGCTCGTCAAGGAGGAACCGAACACTCTACAGAAGATTTCATCAGAATTACTAGCAACAGCCATAGTCTGTTGGTAATAACTGATATGGGCGATGGGATCTCCCGAACCATCAAACGAGGAAAAAGTTGGGCGCCGAAAATTGTGAGGAAACTCAAACCCGACTATAGCCTCAACGAACGGGGTCTTCTTGATGACCGAGTAAATGTCATCGGTCATCTTTCCTAGGGAAAGCTGTCCAAGCCTCTGATTGATATCAACAAGCTCTTGACTGATGTGGACTGAACGTCCACCACTGGTCTGATAGCTTTCTCGTCTCGAACGTCTTAAGGTTGGCGAGTGAGTGCGTACTCCTCTGCCCAATCTCGTTTCTATTCGGGTTTGGCTTGTCTGTGGCCGTTCATGTCACATCCTCCCAGCCAGTACCCTAACTGGCATACCCGAGAGTGTGATCCATAGCCCCGAAGATCAAGTATCGAGGAAATCATCCTCCCACATATACAATAACATAATCATAAACAGGAAATAATCAAGGTTTAAATATTATAAACAAAGGTTCAAATCAATAATTGAATAAAAAAATATAATTAGAGTGCAGAAAAAGATACCAGATATCCGAAGATATCAAAAGAAGTAAAGTGAGGCGGAAACTCACTCCACAAATATAGCGGAACGTAGTATATAAATCTAAAAGGAAAAACAACTGGAATAATAGTACTAAGAAATAAACTAAACTCATGAGTCTTCTATCCTATAGATGACGTCTTCAAAATAGTGGACTTCATCAACCCAACGGAGATGTTCCAACTCCACGTTGCCTTTAATCGTAGTACGCAGCTTGATCAACTGTGGGATCATCAGAGTAATCTTGATTGTCGCCAACACCTTGCGTGTAGTACGCTTCATCGGCTTGCACTTCATCGTATTGTTCGTCATAGTAATCAATACCTTTAGAATAGTCTAACAAGAGATTGTACAAAAAGGAATGAGTTTCGAAGAAACTCAGTAAGGTAGTTAATCCATAACAACATAAATAACATGTGGCAAAACATAACCAGATGCAATGCAATATGAAACATATAATGTATGTATGCATCTAAACTCTATGTATGCTGGTCTCTATGGCAGACATGCTTTAAGTCATAGCACCGTACTTCTTTGGGTAGGTCACGCATACGGCTCCTGTTGGTAGTGGGTCCAGCATCCCTCAGGACAAACCATGGCAGAGGGTTAAGTCAACACTCTCTTACAAAACCATTTGGCATAAGTACCGGCGCATGTCAGGGAAAAGCCTAGCCCAATGCAAGTCATCTACTTAGTTACATCAACTCAGGTCCAGATACTTCCATTCCTCGGCCCGGGCGATCCTTTCCGGTATCCTTTCCACTAGAGTCCTAATAGTCCCGGACTACGGACTCATCAACCCTATTGGTTATCCACATATGGTAAACGGGAAGCTCTTATGTCCTCTCACAGGTTGGTTACCGGTCTTAAGCGCCCATGAGCCCAAGTCTAGCCATATGCAACCCTCCAATAAATGGCCCTCACAATGTGATTCCCGTCCTCTCACGGGTTGGTTACCGGTCTTGAGCGAATGTGAATCCCCATTGCTGCCACTGGTCGTTCGGTCTCAATACCCTTCCGAATCGGGTCTGATATAACGGGGACATCCTAGCCAAACACTGCTAGACAGCCCTAGGTATGACAATCAATGATTCGGGAAAGTGTCGATGGGCAACCCCGGAAACATCCCATACTATTTCCGATAATGTCCAAGGACAGAAGTGTCAAAAGAACACCTCTCATTCCCTCACCATACCTAATCAGACACATTCTCAGATCAGTCATGACATACACAACCAACAGTTTATCATATAAAAGAGAATGTAAGAGCATAATCCGATTAGGCAATAATAAACAATTCATATAACTTGAATAATGAAAAAGACTATGTAACAAGTGCTACTATTCTCACAGCAGTATATCAGAAGTATAAAGTATACAAACAGTAAACAAACTCATAGTTTCATAAAGTAGAAACCAGAGAGTATGCAATCTATGTAGTTAAGGAGATAACTGTCCTTACCTTCTAACTCGTAAAGGAACTTAGGGAATCAAGTAAGACCTTGACTAAACCTGATAAGAAAGTCCTAAACAAGTGTATACAACATATTAGGAAAGATACATAGAAGGAAAGATATCAAATCAATCAAAACAGACCAAGAATGAGGTTGCTGTACTCATTGGTCGATTGATTGGTCTACTGACCCAGTCGACCAATGAGTCGACCAACAGAGACAGTGGCCTTCAAGAATCAGAATTTTTAGAAAAAGAATCCGAATTTGGTGGTTCAAAAGGGTACAAAATAAGAGGGAAACTATAATGGTAGCATCCTAGTATATAGAGGACATCAAACCACCACTCAAATCAAGTTTCCAAGTTACAACCTAGGAACCAAAAAGTTAACCTAGTTAGGTTAAACATGGATCATGAAGGAAATATAGTATGATCAAGGATAAAGAAACTAGGGAATGACAGGTTACAATTCTTGTAAGGAAAACACATTGATTAGTTGTTAACAAGATCAAACTATGGGTTCTTGGTTTGATCCAAGAAACTAGGGTTTCACCCTTTTTGGCTTTCATGAAAAAGGTTAAGATCACAGGATGAAAGGGAAGAAAATTGTTAGCCAATAATAACAAGAACAACATTCAATGATCAGGTTTAGATTAATATAATTATTGCCCATGAGGTTTCCCTCACATGGGAGGTTACCAAAGATTCTCAGAATGATCATACAAGGTTAGGGTTTCAAGGGTTCAACTGGCTAGGGTTAAGATCATGATGGTGATCATAGATCTCAAAGAACAGAATGAGATCATGGAATAGATGGTTGCAAGAGTGCAGCATCTTCTTCCTGATCTCAACCAAGAACAGATTAAAGAAAAGAAAATCAGAGATAGAGAAGAAAGAGAGAGTGTAAACATACCTTTGCTGCAGGAGGATGAAGATTACTTCAGTTCTTGTGAGAGATCAACTAAGGATGCAAAGGAATTGATTAGAATGGAGTTCTAACTCGTTCCAAAGGCTTAGGAGGCAGATGAGGCGGAGTATTCCCGAGATTAGACTTAAATAGGGTAGCCATGACCTAATTGGTAAAATCAGAACCAATTGGTCCAGTCGACCAATGAGTCGACCAATCAGGACAGCAACTTCAAAAGGTGGATTTGAAGGCTCAGATCAAGTCCAAACATCAAGGGGTTTTGCACACACCTAAAGTGACATACCTAGTAGGTAGAAATGCCTTCGAACCAATACAGAGAGCACTCCAAGTCCATCAACTAATCAGATCTTCAGTAGGGTGCAGTTTCCATAAATGGAACACTGACATCAACACTCATGGATTTCAATCCAGCCATCAAGTCTTCTACAGAAAAGGCCCAAAGTTGACTTCTTGCCTTACTTCGGGTTGTCGGACCTACAAACAACAGGGTTTCCGGGTCAAAGTCAGGGCTGGGTTTCACAGTTCAAGCCGATCATTCCTTCTAGGTAGTTCCCCAGTTCTCCGTTCTTTGCCTCGCTCTCGGGAATCCCCCTGGAAATTTTGGTCATAATTTTGACCTTCAATTGGTTGTCTATCTCCTTGTGGGGAATTCTTCCATAGCGGAGGTACAAGCATTTCTGCTCCTTCCGCGCGTCTTCTTGCCTCCTGTTGGTCAAGAGCCTGTGGAGCCACCACTTGTTTGACCAACATACGAAGCGTCTGGTTCATCTTCAGAAACTGGAGCTGCATTTGATCCAATTGTTGTTGAAGAGGATTTGGATGGTGTAATCGATCGTTACCTCCTTGTCCTCCATCTTCACGAACTTCTCGAGCTCGACTTCCTTCAGGGATATCATCTGGATTATTCCCGTCAGGAGGACGAACACTTAGTTCTCATTGAGCCGCTGCAACTGCTGTTGCTGATCTGGTAACCATGACTTTCTGAAGCGTTTCCCACAGACGGCGCCAAATGATGCGTCCAAAATCTGCTCAGCCCCTAGATCACTGATGAATGACTTGCAAAACAATCGTTATATGTGACCCGATTGTGGGGGTCGGGAGTCCACCTCCAAAGGCTAAGTCAGTTGATGAACTGATCACAAAGGCTCTGGCTAATCGCAGAGCTAAAGTATGAATACGATTACTGGGAATACGATTTAGTTACCTACTTTTTACGTAGGTTATGACTTATATAGTGTGTACCTTCTAATCCTGTCCGTTGAACTCGCTCGAGCTTTCTTCTGGTAACCGTTGGATCTTGACGGTTAGACCCGTTAGTGGCGTGATGGACAACTTCCCTTAATCACACGATCTTTTGCTGCGAGTGTGGCAGTTATCCAAGTTTGCATGATTGTCATCTTCCGGGAGTGCTGATAACCGTCTCCTGATGGGTTATCCATCCTGAGAATCCCGGATGTGTGCTTACTTGCTGAACTTGCAGGGTTTCTTCCTTAGCACGCTATCTTTAAACCTGGTTCGTTCGAACCTAAATCGGTCGGGTCGTCCCTGACCGGGGCCATGTGTTGAACCAAGAACGGACCCCGATTCAACGAGATTTTCCCTGTATTAGGACGCAACTATAAAGGGAAAGTCATCTTTGCTTCGGCTGGCACCTTCCCAGAAAATCGCATTCTCTTGATGGAGTTATCGGCGATTCTATTGGGCTTGCAACGTGCTACCCATATGGGCATTCAGTGTGTTCAAATCAGATCTGATTCCAAAGAAGCCATCTTGATGATTCGTAGAACTCATCATTCCCCTTGGTTCGCTGCAGAACTCATTCATGAGATCACTTCCATACAGCGACAATTCACGAAGTGTGTGTTCGTGCATCATGTTCGGGAGATAAAACTATGGTGCGGAGTTTTTGGGTAGCCTCCTTCTTGAGGCGTCGTTGATCCATTTTGATCCGGGGGAAATCTTCTATCCTCACCGATATTGTTCGTGATGATGCAGAGATTTATTATCGAATATAATTTTTGTACATTCTAATATTATCAACTACCTGTTTGAAAAAAAGATTAAAAAAACGCGAAATCCTCAAGCCAGAAGATGACCATAGTATTCCTGAACGTCTATTTACAATAAGGTCTCACGGCATATTTAGGTAAGATTTCGAAACAGACAGGTTTAGACGTTTAGTTGAGATACTTTCGCATGTCAATTTGATTTGAATGATCACTTTTTTTTTTTTGTTGAAAGATTTGAATGATCAGTGTCTCCTTTTTGTAGCATTTCCTCTTTATAGATCTCAAGGTTGGGTGAGAATTGTGAGGAAGATTGAGAAAAAACAAAAAAACGTAAGAGAACGGAATCTTTGGGACAGTCGGGTTATTTCAGAGTCCAAATCCTTGTAAAAATAGGAAACCATGGAATTCGAATCGTAATGGGAAACAATATCAATTTATATATATATATATATATATATATATATATATATATATATATATATATATATATATATATATATATATATATATATATAGTGTTGTATCGTTCGCGTAGTTTTTAAGAATCGTTTCCCGACTAAAAGGATCCCTTCGCAAGAGCGGAAGACCCAGTGCAGTCCTTCGTCTCCCTCTTTATGTGATGTCCGTGAGAAGCAGTGGCGTACAACTCTAGATCGGGAGCAAGCGACATCGGCGCCGGCGGTTGGTTAAGCAATTTACACAGCGGCACCACGGAAAGGTAAAAGAAAGATAAAATCCCAATTAGGACTGCTGGTTTCTCTCTTCGTACTGAGACAATCCCCTTCCTTTCGATCTTAATTAACAGCTTTACTATTCTATGATTTTAAGTCTTGCGAGTTGCGGCTCCCCTGGTTTTTCATCTGTATTAGTTTCAGAAATACAGTTTTAAGAGTTCTGGCCATTCTGGACTGCAAGTTGTCCAGGGACTGACCTAACACCAGAACTAGTCTTGGGTTTTCAACATTAGGGGAAGAAAAAAAAACCTCCAAAACTTGGGATCCTGCTGCTGTTTATGAATCACTGTTTCCTGTTTTTTTTTTTTTTTAACTCTCAATTTGAACTTTTAATTTAAACAAAGGAAGGACAGAGGGAAGATCCAAAAGTCCTTTTTTTTTTTCTTCTTTTTCTCATCAGTTCCATTCAAAACTGGTTGATCATATTCCACAGTTCTTCAGTGATGTTCCACTGCTTTCTTACATGATTTGGAAAAGAGACTTGTATTCAAGCCTTGAAACTTGTGCCCTCTTACATGCATGACTTACACCGCCATTCATGAGAACTTCCTCTGATGATAATGTAGAATGATGTAATCCTATGTTATGTTTTTGATTTCCAAGAATTGAGTTTACATTGATAAATCTTTTTGGGAGTTGCATGGCTTTTAAGCTTCTTATTTATGGGTTGTAATTTATAAAAAATGTTTTGGTCATGTTATCTTTATGCTTGTTTCCGTTTCATGGCTTAACAAAAGTGTATTCGGAAGTTGTAACTTTTGGTATGGTATTTGGTTGGGAAGTTTATGTAGGTTTCCATTTTTCCATTTTTGTTTTATTTTCCGGAATAAAGATTTGCTTTAGTCTTGTGTCTAACTTTGCTCATACTGTTCTTTTATGGTTCTATAGATCGAACTGTGAATTTGTCACTTTGCTATTTGCATGGTACAAGAGAATGGGGAGTTGGTCCGAACTTTGTAGTGACATTCTAGGACTGATTGTGGATCGGTTTACAGCAATTGAAGATATCTCGAATTTTGGTGCAGTTTGCCAGCCATGGCGGTCAGTTGTAGTCGAGAAATGGCTTTTATGTATTGCTGCTCCTTGGCTGATGCTTGCAGAGAAGAAAGACAGTGACATCCGTGGGTTCTACAGTCTCTCCACCAAAAAGGTTTACCACTTGAAGTTGCCTGAGGCTCGTGATAGGAAGTGTTGGTCCTCCAATGGCTGGTTGATAACTTTGGGGCTTGATTTGAAGTTTCACTTGTTGAATCCCTTCTCTCGTTCTCGGGATCAAATTCGGCTTCCACCTCAGCCAACACTTCCTGGACAATACAGAGTTCCCTGTGATCCACTAGATATCTGTCAGTTTTTCATGGGGAAGGTGATATTATCCTCAAGGCCAACTTGTTTAGGTATTACTACCATCCCTTGTGAGGAAGAAGATGATGAAAGGTGCGTGGTTATGGCAATATGTTGTGAATTCAGGAAATTAGCCTTCTTGAGACTGGGAGAGGAAGCTTGGACTCCTATTCACAATAGTAAAGCCATCGTTGACGTGATTTACTTCAATGGTCAATTCTACGCCACCAATTATAATGCAGAATTGTTGATTGTTGACATTTCTACCGATGATCCAAAGACGATAAAAATTGCTGAAGCACCAAAGGGTATAGACATTTGTGCTCAATTTTATCTTGTTGAGTCAGAAGGAGAATTGTTTATGGTTGCAAAGAATATTTTTTTTGGCGGTGATACAACCGAGTATAGGGGGACTTACGTCTATGAAACAGATGGTTTTGAAGTTTACAGGTTCAATTTTGTTAGCAAGGAGTGGACAGAGGAGATGGAGAGCCTAGACAACCATACAATGTTTGTGGGTCATAATTCCTCCTTCTCCCTCTCCCCCTCCAATCATTTGGGATGCGAACCCAATACCATCTACTACACTGATACCGATGATAGTGGTAAAAAGAGGAAAGCTTTTGGTAGTGGTGGTGACATGGGATTGTATCGAGTTGACAAAGAGGAGTTCGATAATCACTATGTTGGGCCTGACATGTTTTCTATTATTTGTCCTCCTATTTGGATTTGTCCTTCTCAGGAGAGGTAAATTGGTTGTTTTTGAATTTGTTACATGATTATAATTGCTCTATGTAACATAGTAATAAACTAATAACAAGTTGAAGAATTTAAATTATTTTGAAGGTGTTGTTTTCCATGAATAGTGTCGAAGAATTTAAATTATTTTGTTTCATGGATCTCTTGCGGTATCGACTAGATACAATTGAAGAATTTCAATATTTGTTTTCATGAATCTCTCTTTAACTTAGTAATAGGCTTATAGAGCTTTGTTCGGTAAAGTGTTATTGTTCAGGAGTATTGCGGAATGGGTTTAAATTGTTTTATTCGTGAATTTCTATTTGTGTTGATCTCAAGATGGTATTGATTTAAAGGCTACCACTACCAAGGATATGTTACTCAGAAAATGAATTATCTATAAAGTTTCAAATGGAGCTCCAAATATACTCCTTCCTTGTCTCTATCATGTGTGTATTCATGTGTTGTGTGGAGTAGTCGCTACTATAATGTACATGTTAAAATACCTGTATGACAGAATGTAACATGACCGTTTAGTATGGGGTGACACTTTAAATTATAATGGCATCCATATAAGAGGGTGGGATTTACTCCATTCCATTAGTATGGAAAATATGCTTGTCTCGCGTCTTTTTAGTCCTATCTCTTGTACGATCTTTTCCCTTTAAATAGTACGAAAATAATTTCACATGCATACGCACATAATTTTTGTTTTTTAATTATTTAAATATTTAAATTTATAAACATTTTCTTTTAGGAAGGAGAACAAATTAACGATCAAGGTTAAATTATCCCTTTTTCTTTTATTTTAAAAAATTTTAAACGTTTATTAATTACTAATGTTGATTGACATGATAATTATTTAATAAATTATTTTCTGTTAATGCAACCTCGAGGGAGGGGGTGAATAGGTTGCAACTAATGAATTTGTCTAATTTTTTGGTCTATTGAAAATATAAGATTAATTGTAAATTCTAATGAAATTAAACTATTGCAATCAACCACAATACAAATTTCTTTTAATGGTTCGACCTTATAAATCTACGTTCAGTAAGGGTGTCAATTCGATATAGTACTGGTAAATTAGTATGATACTATACTAAATTTGAAAACCTCTTGCTGAAATCGTACCTTACCAAATTTATACGGTACGGTATGAAAACGATATTTTAAAAACGGTTTAAAGAAAGGCACGATTCGATATACAATGTGGTTTGGTTACGGTATGAAATCAATATGAAACCCATTATTCTCTAATCATAGATTTGTTTTGGGTATCACCAAAAAAAAAAAAAAGATTTATTTTGGGTGAACTAGAGAACACCAGATCTGATCAACCTGTCCTAAACAATTTGAAATAGGTCCAGTCAATCAAACAATTCCATTCAAGGAAACCGTAGGCTAAGGTAGAGGCTTGCTTCCTACCTCTTGCAAAGTTATTTTCTGGAGAGTAGGGAGAACTTATTACTTATCTGCATTAATTGGGTACAAGTACAAATGTATGCCAACGTAGAATCAACTTTGTTAAGTGAGGCATTGCCCAAGAGCCTAAAATCCACCAAATTACCTACCTAAGAAAGCTCTGCCGAATAACCATTAATAGAGATTAGAGATATAAAAATACAATCTACCACCAAGCTTGTGAGTTATGATAATTGGAACCCAATAAACAAAATGTAACTCTAACAACAACCCAATAGAAATTTAAACTGATTGTTTGGTCGCATATTGAAAATAAAAAAGGTCCTTCCTCTTAGAGAAACTTCTTCCTGTTAGTCCAAAAAGAGAAATAAAAAATGTTAAGCTTTTGTAACACTATTAAATCTTGTTTTCTAGCCTTCAAAATAGCATCAATCACACTGTTTGATTCCACGTACAACTTCACACTTTGTTGCTATGCATCCTCCTTTCCACACTACATCAGTCCCTGCAATTTGGAATTTGATTTTAGTATAAAAAATAAAGCTGACCTCTATCATTGTTGGGCAATCAAATCATTCCATAAAAAATGTTAAAGAGAATAGATAAAAAAAAGATAAAGAAAACAACAATGGGCATTATTGGAAAATCAAAAACAAAAGTAACGGGCCAGAAGAATCATGGGAATGTCGCCTTAGGATTTCCGGGAAGCTCATCACCATAGTTGCCTAGATGGGAGATAATTTTGTGAACAAGGCTTATCCCACTCCGAGAGGATGACTCATAAATGTCGATAATATCATTAGGAACAACACATACACATTAAGATCCAACATCAATGGGGAAGGCAAAAAGTATTACAGAATGCATGAAAGTAACAGAAATAATAAAAAAAATAAACAGGTAACAAAAGCTTTACTGAAAATTCGATTACACCACAAGTATTGATAGTCATCATATCAAGTGAAGAAATTATTGCTGAAAATTCCATTACACCATATACACTTTCTATCTAACAGTTTTCAATCAAATTTTTTGTTTCTCAAGCGGTGGATTATCAAACAACAAACACTTCTTAATGAAGAAATTATGGGTTCAAGTCTGAACAAACACAACACTTCCTAACATATTGCACATTCCTCTTTGTCACCGTGGTCCTCTTCTTGATTGCTATCAATAATGAAATTGCCATCATCAATATCAGATTGCGATTGCATATCAATAACTAAATAACTCAAAACTTCAACTAAATAACCCGAAGCTTCCTCCAGTGTATTGATTTCGATTTCCCTCACTGGAGCTGCCAAGGTATTAAAATTCCTCTTTAAAGCTTTCACAGTATTGATATGCCTCTGTAAAGCATTATCGATTTCCCTAAACTCTCTCTCTAAAGCTTCCACCCGAGCACTTAAGCTATCCATCCTGCACATGTAACAGTCTCTATTTGCTTTCAATATTTTGGCTATAAGAGCCTGGCTGAAGTCAATTCCTTTTTCTATCTCTTCAACCATATGAAGGTGCATTTTTTTATAAGATATACTTAAAAGAATAATACAAATTGTTATTCCCAGATTGACACTGAGAGGGGGGGTGAATCAGTGTCTTCAAAAATTCACCACAATGTAGTTGGGTCTACGAGACAGTGTACCACCACTCTGCAATCAAGGCACTCCAATATGTGCAACAAAGAAAAATAAACAAAAACGCAATGTACCAGAGTTTACGTGGTTCGGCCAAATTGCCTACATCCACGGAATAATACCCAACCTAGGGTTTTGTATATTACTCAATACACTCTTAGATGTTTTGACTGCTACAACAGTCCAGGAACACCAATCCCTGCTTTAGTCTAAAATGCAATTCAGACAAAGGCACCAACCCCAACCTCCTAGACAAGCTCCAACTTGCTAGGTCACATTATTTTGACTGCTACAACAGTCCAGGAACACCAATCCCTGCTATAGTCTAAAATGCAATTCAGACAAGGGCACCAACCCCAACCCCCTAGACAAGCTCCAACTTGCTAGGTCACAATGTAAACCAATAATTCATGTTCCCCAAATTACATTCATGAGCTAGATTCTTCATCACTAAACATAACCTAGAAAATAATAGACAATCACTTGTGAATACGGGTTACCTCAACTTGTGTAAGATGCATGGTAACAATACTTGTTTCTCTTTTTCTCCAACTCTTTTTTTTTCTTCTTTTCAATCTTTTTCAGTTTTCTCTCTTTAAAAAAGCCATACAACCATTGTTCCCTTCTTTTCTTCTGCTGCTTCTCTTATCTTCTCTTTCACTTTCTTTCTTGTTCAGCAAAACAAAAGACTTCTTATTCCCAAGTTTCAGATCTCCATAGCCAACCAACGTCTTCTGGTTCGACCTCCACGCTATTCCCAAGCTCCTCAAAAACGTCATCTTTTTTTTGCTGGAGTTTGCTCTCCTTTTATAGATTAATTTAACTCAGAGTTTGAATCAAACTCAGAGTTCCTATCTGACTTAAACAATGAGTGTTTTAACGTACAAATCGGACTAACTTCGAGATCTCCAATGAACAATCCCACCGTTGGATTTGAAGATCAAGAAGTCGTGAAGCTCTCCTCCAAAAATTAGCTCAATCGGACACTGGATGACCATCCGATGAAGAGGTTGATCAAAACTGGACTCAGAGTTTGAGTCAAACTCAGAGTTCCTATCTGACTTAAACAAGGAGTGTTTTGACGTACCAATCGGACTAACTTAGAGATCTCCAATGAACAATCCCACCGTTGGATTTGAAGATCAAGAAGTCGTGAAGCTCTCCTCCAAAAATCGGCTCAATCGGACACTGGATGACCATCCGATGAAGAGGTTGATCAAAACTGGACATAGACCCTCAAAAACGGGATTCTTGAGTTTTCTTTATTTGAATTGGATTCTTTCTCTCGGAACCTTTTTGTGTGTTGCTGTACCATATCAAAACCCACTTAAGTTGCCAACAATGACAACACAATCATTTTAGGCCAATGGAACAACAATCTCCCCCTTTGGAATTGTTGGCAACTCAACCTCCTTTTCTCTTCTCTCCCCCTTTGACAACAAGTACAAAGGATGCTTTGTGCTCCCCCTACCATAGAGCTCCCCCTACATAGACTCTTCCATAGGAGTGCTCACCGCACCTTCCTATCCTATGAAGAGATGATATTCTATGTATTTTCTCACTTACTCCCCCTTGGAGCCACAACTCCAAGCTTTACTCTTAATCTCTCAAAACTATGTTTGGACAGTGGTTTTGTGAAGATATCAGCCACTTGACTTTCTGTGGGAACAAACTCCAAGCTCACTTCACCTTTTATCACTTTTTCTTTCAAAAAATGATATCTTATATCAATATGCTTGGTCCTAGAATGTTGCACTGGATTCTTGGAGATATTGATAGCACTCATGTTATCACACTTGATAGCTATAGCTTTATCACATTTGATGCCAAAATCAGAAATTTGTCTCTTCATCCAAATCACTTGAGTACAGCTGGTTGCAGCTGCTATATATTCAGCTTCTGCTGTAGACAAAGATATAGAATATTGCTTCTTACTATGCCAAGCAACCAAACTTCTCCCCAAGTAGAATGCACCTCCACTAGTGCTCTTTCTGTCATCAATGCTTCCAACCCAATCGGCATCTGAGAAGGCTACAAGTGTGAAGTCTTTAGACTTAGGATACCATAACCCATATTCCATAGACCCTTTTAAGTACCTGAAAATCCTTTTTACTAGCTTGTTGATGAGTCTCCTTTGGGTTTGCTTGAAACCTTGACACAAGACACACTGCTTGTAAAATGTCTGGTCGTGATGCTGTTAGATATAAGAGACTCCCAATCATAGATCTATAGTGAGTTTGATCAACTGAGGGGGACTCATCACTTGAGCTCAACTTGCATCCAACCACCATAGGAGTTCCCACTGGTTTGCAATCTTTTATCATGAATTTCTTTAACATTTCCTTAACATACTTTATTTGAGATATGAATATGCCACTTGCCATTTGATTTACTTGTAAACCCAAGAAGTAGGATAACTCTCCAAGCATGGACATTTCAAATTCTGTACTCATCTTCCTTGCAAAACCTTGACAGACTTCATCACAGTGACCTCCAAAGATGATGTCATCCACATACAAAACAACTACCAATTTACTACAATCTTCAGCCATGACATAGAGGTTGCTGTCCACGGTTCCTTTCCTTAAACCTAATTGTAGCAAGTAAGTGTCCAGTCGTGAATACCAAGCTCTTGGAGCTTGTTTCAAACCATATAATGCTTTCTTGAGTTTGCATACCATATTTGGATCATCACCTATTTCAAATCCTTCCGGCTGCTCAATGTAGACTTGTTCTTCTAAATCACCATTTAGAAAGGCTGATTTAACATCCATTTGATAAACTTTAAACTCCTTAAAGGCTGCCAAAGCTAGGAACATTCTAATGGATTCCAGCCTTGCCACTGGAGCAAAAGTTTCATCAAAATCTATCCCTTCTACTTTAGCATATCCCTTACACACCAATCTGGCCTTGTTTCTGACAACATGTCCTTCTTCATTCATTTTATTTCTAAATACCCACTTGGTGCCAATAACATTCTTATCAGTTGGTCTAGGAACTAGTTCCCAAGTGTTGTTCTTTTCAATTTGGTCAAGCTCTTCATTCATTGCTTTCACCCAATTTTCATCTTTACAAGCTTCATGGACTGACTTGGGCTCTTCTTGAGATATCAGTGAGAAAGTAGTCTTCTTTTTCTTTAGCTTTCTTGTTTGTATCCCTTCATCTAATGTGCCAATGATTTGATCAGGAGGATGCACTTTGTTCCATTTGTTATCATTGGGTCTTCCATCTCTTTCTGGTTCAACATCAGACTCATGTTCATCGGACTCTACTCCATGTGGAGTCTCATTTTCAAACTCTTCATTATCTTCAACATTGTCCAAGGTCGAGTCCTCAGTTGTAACAAATTTGGGCTGAGGTAGATTTTCATCTATCTTCACATCTGAGCTTTCTACAACTTTTCGAAGTCTTTTGTTGAAGCACCTGTATGCCTTGCTCTTAGAAGAATACCCCAAAAAGATACCTTCATCAGCCCTGTCATCAAACTTTCCCAAATTTTCTTCCTTTCTCTTGATGAAACATTTGGACCCAAAAACTCTAAAATGCTTCACAGTTGGCTTCCTGCTGTACCACATTTCATATGGAGTTTTTGATTTATTTGGTCCCACCATGCACCTGTTTAAGATGTAGACTGAATCAGAGACTCCTTCTCTCCAAAACATTTTTGATATATTACTTTCAGAGAGCATTGTTCTTGCCATCTCTTGAACAGTTCGATTCTTTCTTTCCACTACTCCATTTTGTTGTGGAGTCCTAGCAGCTGAATGTTGGATTTTTATGCCATGCTCACTACAAAATTCTGAAAATTTTCTCCATGTATATTCCTTACCTTGATCTGATCTTAGGCATTTTATAGTCTTCCCTGTTTCATTTTCAACTAGCTTCTTAAAAGCTATAAAGCTGTCCAATGCCTGTGTCTTCTCTTTTAGAAAGGATACCCAAGTCATTCTTGTGCATTCATCAATGAAAAGCATGAAGTACCTTTCTCCTCCAAAAGCTTCTGTTCTCATAGGACCACATAAGTCAGTGTGAATTAAATCAAGGTAGCTGCATATGTGATACTCCTTGGGCTTGTAAGTGGCTCTAGTTTGCTTTCCTTTTTGACATGGACCACATACATGATTTGAAGGCCTTTTAATCTTTGGAAGATCTCTCACAACTTCCCTTTTACTGAGCTTGGCAAGATTTTTGAAATTTATATGCCCCAATCTCCTATGCCATAACAAGCTTTCATCCTCTTGACTCACCATGCACCTGTTTGATAAGACATATAAATTTCCGGTTGTTCTGGTTCCTAAAGCCACTGTTTTGCCATTTTTTGGCTTCTTGATTTCACAACCTTCTTTAGTGAAAAGAACTTCATATCCACCATCACAGATTTGGCTCACACTAAGAAGATTGTGTTTGAGCCCACTCACATATAGAACATTATTGGATTTTAACTTTCCTTCATCCAGCTTAACTGAACCTCTACCTTCAATCTTGGCCCCATCATTGTTGCCAAATCTCAATGAACCACCTTTCACTACATCAAGGCTTGAGAACCTATTCTTGTCACCTGTCATATGTGTGGAACACCCACTATCAATAATCCAAGGTGCCTCACTACTATGAGCCTTGAAAGCTGTTTGAACTACCAAGGAATTTATCATTTTTCCTTTTTGTCCTTTTTCAACCCAAACTGCTTTATCTGATACATCAATAGGTTCCCTCGATTTTCTTTGAATTGTTTGTGCATGTCTTTGAGCTAGCTTTTGGGGAAGGTTTATCTCCTTTTGTGAAGGAAGAGCAGTCGAACAGTACCTTGCAATATGTCCCAACTTGAAACACCTGAAGCATTCTATTTTAACCTTATCCAATGGAGCAAATCTGTTTATGTTGTTGAATGCCACAACCTTGTTTTGTCTTCTACAGTTTGCCACTTTATGTCCAAAGTTATTGCATCCATAACAATACCCATTAAAGCCTTGACCATTAAATGTTTTATGATAAGCTCCAGTATAGCCTTCTTTACTCATCTTTGGCTTGATCTTCTCAATATATGGATTCTTTTGGTGTTCCTCATCAAGACTCATTGGATTTGTTGTATTTCTATTTCCATTGGTCATATTTACATTTGAACATTCCCCCTTTGAGTATCCAAGACCAGTTTTAATATGAGGTGACCTCTGAACACTCAAGATCTCATCTAGTACATTATCTCTTCCCCAAGTAGAAGTAAAGTGAGTAGTCCCTGTCACTTGATTTTCAACTGTCTTGTCCTTAAAGTTCAATGTAACTGGAGTGGATGATGTGGTAGCTTCTAAATAACTCCTCTTTTGTTCTCCTTCAAGTTCTGATCTTAACCTTCCAACTTCTTTCTCAAGTTCTTCACACTCTTCACACTTGAGAGAGAGGTAAGATGATGAGTCATTTATAACATGTTCCAATTCACTAATTGTGACAAATCAACTCCTTGATTGTTGTCTCGGAATTTTCAAGTTGATTCTTCATTTCTCTATTTTTCTTCCTTTCCTTTTTGAGATCAAGCAAGGCAGAGTACAACTCACCAACATAATCAATTTCACCTTCAGTGTCTTCATTATCATCATCAGAGGAGTAGCATTCGTTCTTAGTTGAGTCATTGTCTTCATCTGATTCTTCTTCAGAGGAGTAGCATTCGTTCTTAGTCAAAAGACTTCTCCTTTTGAAATGGTTCCCAAAGTCTTTGGAGCTGCCTTCACTTGTGGCCATTCTTACAAACTTTCTGATCAAATCCTGAAGTGGTTACACTTCTCTTCACGGGAACCTGGCTCTGATACCAATTGTTATTCCCAGATTGACACTGAGAGGGGGGGTGAATTAGTGTCTTCAAAAATTCACCACAATGTAGTTGGGTCTACCAGACAGTGTACCACCACTCTGCAATCAAGGCACTCCAATATGTGCAACAAAGAAAAATAAACAAAAACGCAATGCACCAAAGTTTACGTGGTTCGGCCAAATTGCCTACATCCACAGAATAATACCCAACCTAGGGTTTTGTATATTACTCAATACACTCTTAGATATTTTGACTGCTACAACAGTCCAGGAACACCAATCCCTGCTTTAGTCTAAAATGCAATTCAGACAAAGGCACCAACCCCAACCTCCTAGACAAGCTCCAACTTGCTAGGTCACATTATTTTGACTGCTACAACAGTCCAGGAACACCAATCCCTGCTATAGTCTAAAATGCAATTCAGACAAGGGCACCAACCCCAACCCCCTAGACAAGCTCCAACTTGCTAGGTCACAATGTAAACCAATAATTCATGTTCCCCAAATTACATTCATGAGCTAGATTCTTCATCACTAAACATAACCTAGAAAATAATAGACAATCACTTGTGAATACGGGTTACCTCAACTTGTGTAAGATGCATGGTAACAATACTTGTTTCTCTTTTTCTCCAACTCTTTTTTTTCTCTTTTCAATCTTTTTCAGTTTTCTCTCTTTAAAAAAGCCATACAACCATTGTTCCCTTCTTTTCTTCTGCTGCTTCTCTTTTCTTCTCTTTCACTTTCTTTCTTGTTCAGCAAAACAAAAGACTTCTTATTCCCAAGTTTCAGATCTCCATAGCCAACCAACGTCTTCTGGTTCGACCTCCACGCTATTCCCAAGCTCCTCAAAAACGTCATCTTTTTTTTTGCTGGAGTTTGCTCTCCTTTTATAGATTAATTTAACTCAGAGTTTGAATCAAACTCAGAGTTCCTATCTGACTTAAACAATGAGTGTTTTAACGTACAAATCGGACTAACTTCGAGATCTCCAATGAACAATCCCACCGTTGGATTTGAAGATCAAGAAGTCGTGAAGCTCTCCTCCAAAAATTAGCTCAATCGGACACTGGATGACCATCCGATGAAGAGGTTGATCAAAACTGGACTTAGAGTTTGAGTCAAACTCAGAGTTCCTATCTGACTTAAACAAGGAGTGTTTTGACGTACCAATCGGACTAACTTAGAGATCTCCAATGAACAATCCCACCGTTGGATTTGAAGATCAAGAAGTCATGAAGCTCTCCTCCAAAAATCGGCTCAATCGGACACTGGATGACCATCCGATGAAGAGGTTGATCAAAACTGGACAGAGACCCTCAAAAACGGGATTCTTGAGTTTTCTTTATTTGAATTGGATTCTTTCTCTCGGAACCTTTTTGTGTGTTGCTGTACCATATCAAAACCCACTTAAGTTGCCAACAATGACAACACAATCATTTTAGGCCAATGGAACAACACAAATATAATTAAAATTATAATATTAATTTAATTATTTAATATAAATACGTAAAAAAATTTAAAAACACAAAAAAACAAGGTGGAGGCACAACCCCAACACCCTTTTTTTTTTGTAAAAAAAAAAGAAAAGGGTTTTTCGGGGTGGGTTTTTTTTTTTAAGAAAAGGCCACTTTTTTTTTTTTTTTTATTCTTTTTTTTTTTTTTTTTTTTTTTTTTTTTTTGGTTGTGTCGGGGGTTGTGGTTTTCTTCCTTGTGATGGTTAAACAGAAGATCCTATGGCACTGAAAAATGAGAAAAGTTCAGGTTATATTAAAGCTAGTGAAGTTCTGTGTTGCTTCACCTTCTTATACGCTAATTTGTACTTCGATTGGTTAGAATTATTGAGATGTGGGGGCAACCAGTTTGATGACATTTAATTGGACTTCAGGGAAGTCAATACTGGAAGCATTGTTGTTGGTTTTTCCTTGTATACAATTTAGGAGGGATGTTAATATTTTTGTTCCCAGTTTCATGGATATATCTTTGGACTGTGAAGATCTACTTACTAAGTTGCTTTTCTACTTTTGAAATACAAACTAATCTGGGAATGGAATGTCCATCGGATAGCATTCCGGCTAGGACTAATTAAGGCTTTGTTGCTACACAATCCTGTTCGTCCCTTCAGCTGGTTGAACCTACAAGAAAGAGCTCGACCGTGGAGGTCGAGTTTTCACCTCCGATGATCTAGTTAGGGATCCGACTAAGGAAGGCAAGAAAGTAATGAACAATAATAATTCGAATAGTGATAGTTCTATTCAGCGTACCTTTCTCTGTGCTCCCTTACCTTTTTATAGGTTTTCTATGTATGAGTTCATCTCGAACTAAAACATTACTTGGACTGCAATACGAACTTTAGTGATTGAGTCCTACTCAAATATGAGTTATTGAGTCCCAGTCGAATACTTTGTCTTCGGTTATCAATCTACTAGGATTCACTTTGTTATCCTACCTTTACGCTTGTATAACCGACCTTGACTTGCTTTGTTCGACCTGGATGTATCCGAACTGGTTCGACCTGGGTTTATCCAAACTGGTTCAAGCCATTTTATTTATTTTATATCATTAGCGCCCGAACTTCGTCCAACAAATCAAGACTATCAAGCAGTCCTTGATTGTTTGTTTTTTCTTCAAACTCTCTGTCCCATAATGTTCCCGCCATTATCTCCACAGGTGCCAATGCTTCAGACCCATATGCCAACCTGAATGGAGTTTCTCCTGTGGGTGTTCAAACCGTAGTTCGATAAGCCCACAGTACATTATGCAGTTCTTCGACCCATAAGGCCTTGTCAGCCTCAAGTCTTCTCTTTATCCCCTCAAGCAGCGTTCGGTTAGTAACTTCTACCTGTCCATTGCTCTGGGGGTATGCCACTGAGGACATACGATGCTCGATCATATATGTTCCACAAAATTGCTCGAATTGTGGATAGTCGAACTGGGTGCCATGGTCAGTGATGATAATCTTTGGAATCCCAAAGCGATATATGATTGACTCAAGCACAAACTTCTCCACTTTTTTCTCAGTGATTGTTGCCAAGGCGCTGGCTTCAACCCATTTTGTGAAGTAATCAATTGCTACTATCAGATATTCCCGTCCGCCTGATGCCTTGGTGAATTTACCCATGATATCAATTCCCCACATCGCTAAGGGGATGGGGTCTAGAATCAAGGTCATGGTTTCCGCTGGGCGCTTTGATATTGTAGCATGAATTTGACAATTGCTACATCGATGAACATATTCCATAGCAGCTTCTTGGATTTTAGGCCAATATAACCCAAGTCTTAGAATCTTGTGTGCTAGGGCTCGTCCACCCATGTGAGCTCCACAAATTCCTTCATGGATTTCGGCGAGAGCCGAGTTTGCTCCTTCGGGACCTAAACATCTCAGAAGGGGTCCAAAATTAGATCTTTTGTATAATCTCCCATTCTGCATGACAAATCTTGTTGATCGTATCTTGATCAGTCTTGCCTCTTTCGGGTCCTCAGGTAGTTTGTCATCTCTCAGATATTCAATTATCGGATCCATCCAGCAACGCTCTGCTTCAATATAAAAAATTTCTTTCTCATGATAACTTGGAAATGTTATCTCTTCAATGTAGACCGAAGGGTCTAGATTTATTTCTTTGGCATTGGCTAATTGGGATAGCTCATCTGCCACTGTGTTTTTTTTCCTAGAAATTTGACATACTTTCAAACTCCTAAATTCTTTTTGAAATGCCTGCACAATCTCTTGATACTTCTGCAAGCGAGGCTCTTTAATACCATACTCCCCCTGGACTCGGTTGACTATAAGTTGAGAGTCACTATAAATAGTAACATCTGCTATGGCCAATGCTTTTGACAACCTAAGTCCAGCTATCAGGGCTTCATATTTTGCTTCGTTATTACTAGCTTCGAATGCAAATCTCAATGCATATCGAATGATAAATCCTGCTGAACTTTTCAAAAGAATTCTAGCGCCTGCTCCATCCTTATTACTCAAGCCATCCACATATACTTCCCAAATGGTTGGTATAACGGGATCTTCAATAGTGGTCTCCATTGGTGCAGTAGTTTCTACTACCAAATCAGCTAACACCTGAGCTTTGATTGCCGTTTTGGGCTTAAAACTCACTTGGAACTCACTGAGTTTGACCGACCAGGCTACCATCCTTCCAGACAAATCAGGTTTATTAAGAACTTTACTAAGAGGGAAAGTCGTAAATACCTTTATTGGATGAGCCTGAAAGTATGGCCTTAGCTTCCTGGTGGCTGTCATGAGAGCCAAAGTCTGCTTCTCAATCTGCGAATATCGTGTCTCTGTATCAAGTAATACGTGACTCACATAGTAAATTGGCCACTGCTTCTTATCTTTTTCACGAACAAGCACTGCACTGACCGCCGAAAGGGACGCTGCTAGATATAGCTGTAAGATTTCCCCCTTCTCTGGTCGGGACAAAAGTGGTGGCTGTCCCAGTGCCTCTTTTAATTCCTTAAAAGCTTTCTGGCACTCTTCAGTCCAATTCGCTTCCTTGCTGCCCGTCAAATCTTTGAGTGCTTTGAAGAATGGTAAACATTTCTCCCCAGACTTGGAGATAAAACGATTCAAAGCGGCAATTCTCCCTGTTTAGCACTGCACATCACGAACAGTTTTGGGAGCTTCCATGTCGATTAGAGCCTGCATTTTGGTTGGATTAGCCTCAATACCTCTCCGAGATACCATGAAGCCTAAAAATTTGCCTAAAGAAACTCCAAAGGCGCACTTTTCTGGATTCAGCTTCATTTGATACTTTCGCAGCACTGAGAATACTTCTGTTAAATCTGCGATATGACTTGCTCTTGTAAAGCTCTTTACTAGCATGTCATCAACATAAGCTTCAACATTCTTCCCGATTAAATCCTTGAAAATCTTGTTGACGGCCCTCTGATATGTAGCTCCTGCATTTTTCAAGCCAAATGGCATGACTTTGTAATAAAAGCTTTCACGATCAGTCATGAACATGAAAGCCGTAAACTTTTCATCATCCTTATTCATAAGGATATGATTATACCCTGAGTAGGCATCCATGAAACTCAAAGTTTCATATCCTGCAGTTGCATCTATCAAGAGATCAATCCGTGGCAACGGATAACAATCTTTAGGGCAAGCCTTGTTGAGGTCTGTGTAGTCTGTACACATCCTCCACTTCCCATTTGCCTTTTTGACCATTACCACATTGGCTAACCAAGTTGGGAATTCAATTGGTTCTATAAAACCTGAATTCTTCAGTTTTTCAACTTCGCCCCGAACGGCCTCATATTTTTCAATGGAGAAATTTCTCCTTTTCTGGATAACTAGTTTCACCTTCGAATCTATCTAGAGTTTGTGCTCTATGACAGCCCGATCAATTCCTGGCATGTCTTCGGCAGACCATGCGAATACATCACTATTTTGTTGAAGAAGAAACTTCAACTTCTCCTTGAATTCCTCCAGCTGCTCAGATCCGATATAAGTAATCTTTTTCTCATCCTCGGTACACAGCTGAACTTGCTCCAGCTTTTCGACTGGCTCGGGCCTTTGCATTTCTGCCTCTTCCCGATCATCTCGAACTTCTATAGGCAAGGTCGTCACTTTCTTCGGACCCTCCTTGTCCTTCAAGTAGGCAACATAACATTGCCGAGAGATCCTCTGATCAGAGGAAACTTGACCAATTCCCATATCAGTTGGGAATTTTATCTTCAGGTGTTTCGTCGAAACAATAGCACCAATCTTGGACAACGATGGACGTCCAGGGATAACATTATAAGTTGGAAGTTCCCGAACCACCAAAAAATTGATTCGAACGGTAGTCTCTTTGGGAAAACTTCCAATTGATAAATCTAATTGGATAGATCCTTCCGCTACTGCGGACGATCCCGCAAAGCCATACAAATGTGTGGATGACGGTTCCATCAAATCCTCATTCACCTTCAGCTTTTGATACACTTCATAAGAAATTAGGTCAGCTGCAGACCCTGTATCAACTAAAACTCTATGCACCTCTCGGCGCGCAATCTCTACCTTGATGACTATGGCATCACAATGAGGTAGACAAATGCCTCTTTCATCCTCCTCGCCAAAGGTGATAGAATCTTCACCATTTGGCTTCTTCTGCTTATACGCCTCTCCGATTGCAACAAATTTAGATTTTGTCTTTAACCTCCAGAGTGATTCGGGCTCTGGGCCTCCGAAAATTGTAAGGATCGATGACCGAGTAGCATCAATCACCTCCTTACCCTTTTTAGACTTCGGAGCCTCCTTCGTTCGTTCTGAACTAACCGAAGGATCTCTTTTAGGGGCAGCCTCACGTGGCTCCTCCCTTCTTCTGCTAATAAAATTGGACAAATGTCCCTGAGATATTAATCTCTCAATATATGCTTTTAAATGACGACAGTCATTAGTATAATGACCATAATCCTTGTGGAATCGGCAATATTTTTCTCGATCCTGCTGCTCTCCAGGCTTCAAAGGGATTTTGGGTGGCCACTTCAAAATATTTCGCCTTTTGATGATATTCAGAATATCAGCCCGAGGAGCATTTAATGGAGTATACTCACTTTTACCAAGAGATCTCTGTCGCCAAGCTTGAGGCTTTCCAACCCGATCTTGAACATTCTGCTTTGGCTTCTGCTTTTGCTCAGGAGCCTTTGGCTCTTTAGTGGAGGCTTTGTTGTCTCCCTGGCGCACATCCAAAATCTCCATGACTTCAGGCTGCTTTTGGCATCTCTGTACCAACTCAGCATAAGTTGCAGGCATATCCTGTAGTAATAACTCCAGGAGTCTTCGGTTAGTGAGTCCAGTGAATAGAGCAGTTTTAGCTACTTGCTCATCCAAATTCTCTTTCTCCATCGTTACTCGTTGAATCTTTTCCAGATACTCTCTAATCGATTCGCTCTTTCCTTGTCTGATGGTAAACAATGTTTCTTCTGTCTTCTTGACCTGAATTCCACTCTGGAATCGCCCTATGAATTTGCACGCCAACTCATCAAAGTTTACGATCCTTCCAAATGGAAGGTTCGAAAACCACTTTTGTGCTGCTCCGGTTAAGGATGAACCAAAAACCCTGCAGAGAATTTCATCAGAATTACCTGCAACTGCCATGGTCTGCTGATAATAGTCGACGGGGGCCATAGGATCTCTGGAGCCATCGAATGTAGAAAAGGTAGGCAAACGGAAGTTGTGGGGAAACTGATATCCCGCAATTGGCTAGCAAAGGGGTTTTTCGAATAATTGAATAAATATCCTCAGTTATTCTTTCTCTAGCCAATTGTCCTAGTTTTTTTATTGATATTGGCCAATTCCTGACCAATATGAGTCGAGTGATCTTCTGCATTTCGATCACGACCTCAAACAACACGATCTTCACGAGCTATTCGATCATCACGAACGGCCCGTCCTTTATGAACATTCCGCTCATCGCGAACTGCTCGATCATCACGAACGGTTCGTCTAACAGTCGGTGAGTGAGTCCTCACTCCTATATCCAACCTTGTATTTGAATCGGTCGTACTTTCCTGTGGTCTATCGAACCGATCGTCCCCCCTAGGTTGATCGTCAATTCTCCTAGGCCCTCGGTCACCTTCACGAAAGTTCTGACCGATATTCCGATCTTCAGTCAATCTTTGATCACGTGGCAATACACGCCTCCCTGAATCGCAATGATCCAGTTCTTGTTGTAATACCACTCGTCTGGTTAGCACACGAAGTGCTTGGCTCACCTCCAGAAGTTGAATCTTTACCTGATTCAATTGA
Organism: Hakea prostrata; assembly: GCF_041222555.1. Taxonomy (NCBI): domain Eukaryota; kingdom Viridiplantae; phylum Streptophyta; class Magnoliopsida; order Proteales; family Proteaceae; genus Hakea; species Hakea prostrata. Next base: position 27,082,587 of record NC_142600.1, on the reverse strand, counting down.
TCTTGGAATGTCCCCGCAGGATCATGTCCTCCTTGACCACCATCTACCTCCAGAGGAGGTAGACTTCCCTGGGGAATACCTGGATTATTCTCTCCAGGAATTTGAACACCAGTATCATGTTGTGCAGAAGTGGCTGCGGCTGCTGCCAATCTAGTCACCATAGCTTTAAAAGTCTTTCCCACAAATGGCGCCAAATGATGCGTCCAAAATCTGCTCAGCCCTTAGATCTCCTTGTGATGACCTGCAAAACGAAAGCGAATCAGATGTAGCCCGACCGCTGGGGTCGGGAGTCCACCTCCGAAGGCTAAGTCAGTTGATGAACTTAATCACAAAAGGCTCTGTTAGGCACAAAGCTAAGGAATGAAAAACTGGTAAAGTGATCTAGATCGTAAGCCTCTGATCGTTTACGTCTACCAGTGTGTATCTGGATCTGAGTCCTTCTTACCTCGTAGGTAAGTAAGATTTATATAGAGTGTACCTTCGAATTTTCTTCGTTGGATGCATTTAAGCATTCTTCGGATAGTCGTTGGATTCTAACAGTTAGATCCGTTGAGTGATAGACTTCTACTAGTTTGAACTAGTAGAGGATTCCTGAGATAACCTCACGGTTATTCAATGATTATCCCTTCAATAATGATAAGTGACAGCCGCCAAGTTGTGTCTGCCATCATTAGGGTAAATAACCTAATCCATAAGTCGGATTAGGGCGTGCTTCTTGCCGATTTAGTTTTCTTCCTCAGCAAGCTATCTTTTGGACCCGGCTTGCTCGGAAGCGAGTTGATTTCCTCCGCTTCGACCGGGGTCGAGGGTCAAACCGAGTACAAACCAGGTTCGATCATATTTCCTCCGTATCACTACCAAACTTATATTAACATATCCCGAATAATAAACCTAGAAGAAAATTCATTGTTTACACACAAAAAACGAGGTGAGACAAGCCACCAAAACCTAGAAAGAGCAAAAAGATTTGCTCTACGAGCAATAGTATCTGCAACAGAGTTCGAAGATATGGTAACAAACCTGAATTCAACAAAGGAAAATTTTTCAGCAAGCTACTAAATTTCTCTAATAATACTCATGATCACCTAGTCAATGGGTTGATTACTACCATTTAAAACAGAAATAATAGACTGACAATCTAAGAATAAGATAACTCTATAAACATAAGAGTTTAAAGCTAAATAAAGTCCATCTCTAATAGCTTTAGCTTCCACAGAAGTGGCTAATAAGCGATGGCAGATCTTAGCCTAGGCAGCTCTAAAGCATCCAGCTGAATCCCATAAGCGAGCTCCACAACCTCCTTGCATAATAGTTTTGTTCCAAGCCCCATCTGTATAAATCTAATGTATATCAAGAAAAGATAAAGAATGGGGCCGATTGTTGTTTTGAACATTAAAGTTTCTTGGTGTAGAAGAAACACTATTGTGTTGACATTCACCAATTTCATTAACCTGAGAAGAGAACCAATTCATAATATGTGGAATTGAAATGCCTTTACCATTAAAAATAAATTTGTTTCTAGTATTCCAAATACACCAAGACAAGGTGGTCCAAAGAACATCTATGATATGTATCTCCTTGTAAGCATGAAACTTGGTATGGATAAAATTGATCCAATCAATCATAGAAGAACCATGAAAATCAGTGGTATCAATTCTAAGGAGGGACAGGCGCCAACATTCTTTTGCATAAGGACATGAAAATAAAGCATGGCATATAGTTTCATTAGAAGAAGCACATACAAGGCACATTGGGGATGGGGAGCAATTTTTATGAAATAAGGTGTCACACACCGACATAGCTTCATGAGATGCTTTCCATATGAAATGTTTTATTTTTGGAAGAGTGGGGATGTTCAAGATTTGTTTCCAATGAGAAGCTATTGAGGATGATGATGCAATGTTGTCATGATAATCAACAAATGAGAGGCATAGAAAGTAAGCAGACTTAATATTAAATGTCTCATTTAAGGATTTACTCCAAATCCACTTATCAAGTGTGTTCGGGGAGAGGATAGACAAAGAATTCCTAACCAGTACTCCTGTTCTAATTAATGACATCACAAATACCACCCTCTATCATCCTTTCACTTCTAAAGAGATTAAAAATGCTCACTTATAAATGAAGGGTGATAAGGCACCTGGATTTGATGGATTACCTACTAGATTTTCTTTCAAAAAAATTGGGATACGGTTGGTCAAGACTTAATTAGAGGCATTCAACATTTCTTCTCTGGAGGCTACATGCTCCGAAGTCTAAACAAAACCATCATCACCTTGATTCCCAAAAATGAAAATTCACAAGAGGTCTCACATCTCCGACCTATTAGCTTATGCACAATACCATACAAGATTATTGCAAAGTGCTTGACTAATCGTCTTAAACCCATTTTAGGGTCCATCATTAGTCAAACTCAAAGCACTTTTGTACTAGGCTACGCAATCTCCGATAACATATACCTATCTCATGAATACCTTCACTTCATTAAGAAAATCTCAATCAAGATCTAGGCATATGGCCATCAAGTTGGATTTATGCAAAGCCTATGATAAGCTTGAATGGTCATTTATTAAGCATACCATGGAAAATTTTGGATTTTCTGATAAATGGATACAATGGATCATGCAATGCATCATCACAATGAAATACCAAATCAAAGTTAATGGAGATCTGACTCAATGTCACCCCCCCCCCAACGGAGATTTCTTTAGGGATGCCCCCTTAGCCCATATCCAATCAAGGAATTCCTCATCTTCCGGGCATTAAGTTAGCTCCCTAGGCTCCTATGATCAATCATCTCTTCTTTCTTGATGATAGCATGTTATTCTCCCCTGCCTCAATTGAAAATGCATCATTAGTCAATGTGCTTCTCCAGAATTATGAACTAGTATCCGGCCTACACATCAATCCTTCAAAATCAACTGTAGTTTTCAGTCATAGAACCCCTCGAGATCTTCGCATTGATATCATCTCCATCTCATGGCATTTATCTTGGCTTATCCTCTTCAGTTGGGAGATCAAAAACACAAACTTTTGCTCTCATCGCTGATAGGTTAAGAAGAAAGCTTTCGGACTGGCGTGAAAAACTCATTTCCTCGGCCGGAGAAGAAGTTCTTATCAAAACAGTGGCATATGCTCTTCCAATCTATGCAATTTCATGTTTTCAACTTCCCAATGAGATATGCAAAAACATTGAGCAATTGATCTGCACCTTTTGGTGGAAAAATAACTAAGGCCAGGGTATTCATTGGGTTATATGGGAAACCTCAGGCATGAGGAAACTTGAAGGGGGTTTGGGATTCCATGATGTTCAATGTTTTAATAAAGCTTTATTAGCAAAATAGAGCTGGTGTTTACTAACTAATCCTAACTGTTTATGGGCACAAGTAATTTCTGCAAAATACATTCGTAAAAAATCTATCCTTGAAGTCAAATGTCCTAGGAACTGCTCATGGGGATGGAGAAGTGTATTAGCAGGTAGAGAGATTTTAATCCATGGTATTCTCAAGCAAGCGGGCAATGGCTCTGATACACTCATTTATAAGGATCCATGGTTACTTAGCTCCCCTTTCCATAAATCATTTCCACTCCACTTGCCAATGCTCCAACAAAAGTCAATGAATTAATTGACTGGCAATCTTTGCAATGGAACCTTCCTCTCCTTCTTTCCCTCTTCTCCAACAATAAGGAAGTAGTTAAGGGTGCATAAAGTGGTCCAAAAGAACCTCAACTCCTTTTTCATATAAAACCCCCACAAAGAAAGATAGGGGAGGAACCAAACGTAGGGATTTAAATGGATTGAATTTGGCTTCGATATAGCAATCCGAATTCGGCTCGGATATGGTAACATCTAAATTAAAATTCGATTATTAAACACATTATCCAACACGAATCCAATATTTGTCAAATGTGAAAATTTATGACTGAATTCAAATTTGTTTAGTCAATCAAATTTTTGAATAATATCCGATCCAAACTCAAAGTAATGGGATGGATAAAAAATATCCAAGTTCAAATAGGGTTTTAAACTCATTTTTGAGTGTTGAGCCCAATTAATGGGGGGGGGGGGGGGGAAATCCTCTGCTATGTATATCTCCTTGCTGTGCACAGCAATGCGGCACCACAATTTGACACGTGGCGTATTCTTAATAAACGGCTTAGATTAGAAGGCAAGGTTTTAAATGAAAGTGACCCATTTTAACCAAGAAAAAAAAACCATTTTTGAGACCCGGTTCTAAATATGGTTGCCCAAGATTTGTTTCCATTTTTCTCGGTTGCCCAAGATTTGTTTCCATTTTTTCCCATGGTTCCAACATTGTCGACTTCATCTTCTTCCTTCTTGTTCTTCCATGGATTTTGGCTACACAAATTTTGCAGGTTCTCTTATTTTTTATTATTGTTCTTGCTGTTCTTATTTTATTTATTTATTGTTTCTTTTTTATTTTTTAAGTTGTGACCATTAGCCTCCCATTGTTGTATTTCTGGTCTTGCTGTCCATATTTTTGTTCAAAATCAGTGTTTGAAATCAGGAGGCCATATTTAGTCACTGTATTTCTTCTAATATTTTCTACGGGTTTCATGGATGAGAGGGAATTTAAGTGGGCTATATTTGCTGTAGTTTGTTCGTTGATCTGTGGGTTTTTAATTGTTTTCTCAACTATAAGGGTTAATGAAAATATTTTATAATCTTTGAGTTTGTATTCATTGTTTATACACTAATAGGCATCTGTTGGATCACTTCATGGCATAAATTATTGGTAATAATCAAAACGAAAAATGAAAAATGAGGAAATACAGAGAGTTGGGTAACAGTGCAGAGGATTTGGTTTGGAGTTGTAAGACATTAATGATGTTGTGAGGGGGGCGAATCTGTTGAATAACAGAATTGTATCACTATATTTGCTTCAGTTTTAGGGATCAAAGGAATAATTCAAGTGGGTTGCATAACTTCTGTTCTTTCATCTGTTATTGGAAAAAGTGAACTTGATTTTGGAACTTTTTGGAATTCTAATCAATTCAATTAGTATAAAAACTCAAGAACTCTGATTTGTTCAGTTGGTGAATACCATTAGTCTTGTTTACCAGAAAGAATGGCGGCGGGGAGGGGGGTAACAAAGAGAACCTGCAAAATCTGGGTGGCCAAAATCTAGGGAAGAACAAGAGGGAAGAAGATGAAGTCGACAACGTGGGAAGTGGGAACGATGGGAGAAAAATGGAAACAAATCTTGGACAACCATATTTACAACCGGGTCTAAAAAATGGGTTTTTTTTTTTTTTTTTTGTTAAAACAGGTCATAAGATGGGTCACTTTCACATAAAACCTTGCTTTCTAATCTAAGTCGTTTATTAAGAATACGCCACATATCAAATTGTGGTGCCGCACTGCTGTGCACAGCAGGGAGATGTGCACAACCGAGGATTTTTTCCTCCAATTAATGTAATGGTTTATTGTTAGTTTAATGTAATTAGTGTTATAAAATAAAGAGAAAATATAGAATACAAAGAAGAAAGACAAGATGAGTTCAATCAGAAGTAATTCATTCAGTTGAGTGCATTACATATTTATAGTAGAAGGAGCATCTACTCTGATATGGAAATACAATATATGATTCTTGCACACAATAAGATATTCTTGATATGGAAAGATAGACTGCCGCCCAAGATAGAAGGTGCATAGAATAGAAATATTGACTGCCAACATTGCGTGTTAAGATCACTGTAATCTTCAATTAAGATGGGAATGTGAATCACCAAGATTGTATGCTGAGGTGGTTGAGATCTTCAATTGGAAGTATTGTCTATTGGGGGGGGGTGATGGATATCCATAATCAATATTATTTATAACACTCCCCCTTGGATGTCCATCAATAGATAATGTTCCTCGTTAAAACCTTACTAAGAAAAAACCCTGTGGAAAAAATCTTAGTGAAGGAAAAAGAGTATACATATCTAAGTAATACGTATTGATAGCTGCCTCATTAAAAACCTTACCAGGAAAACCCAGTGGGACAAAACCTTGGTTAAGGGAAAAATAGTGCAACATGTATTTTACTCCCCCTGATGATAACATCATTGAGTATCTTTAAGTATGTACATTCCAATATCATATATCAGCTTCTCAAGATTTGAAGTATGCAACTTCTCAGTAGATAAATCTGTCAAATTATCACTTGAACGAGTTTGTTGAACATCGATTTCACCATTTCATTGAAGACCATGAATGAAGAAGAATTTCAATGAAATATGTATCGTTCCATCTCCTTTGATGTATCATCGCTTCAATTGAGCTATGCATGCAGCATAATCTTCATATAATATTGTTCAAACCTCTTCTTCTAATAAAAGATTGCATGCTTCCTGAATATGATGTATCATGATCTAAACCAAATATAAAATAGCTAACATTCACTTGTAAATAAATAGCCTATTTGAGATCTAGTTGTATATAGATCAGATAAAAATCTTGCATATGCATAACAAACAAGTAAGTTGATGTCCACATTCATAAAATAATATCATGTCAATAATTTTTCGAATATACTGAAATATATGATTTATAACATTTTAGTGTTTTCATATTGGAGAAGAGATAAATCTTGCTAATACACTTATAGAAAATACTATATCTGATCTTATACTATTAACAAAATACATTAATGCCCCAATTGCACTAAGTATGGTACTTTATGACCAAGAAAATTTTCACTATTTTCTTGTGGTCGAAATGAATCTTTCTTTATATTGAGCGATCTCACAACCATTGGGGTACTCAATGGATGTTTTTATCTAGATAAAATCTCTTCAAAATATTCTCTATATAAATTGATTGATGAGCGAATATTTCATTCGTCAAATGCTCAATTTACAAGTCAAGACAAAACATTGTCTTTTCAAGATTTTCATTTCAACTTTCTTCAAATAATCTTCTGTTTTTGGAAACTCTTCAGGAGTTCCAATAATATCAACATATACACTTATTATAATAAAGTTAGATCCATTTTATTTAATAAAGGCACAATAATAAATTGGATCATATATTATTCATTTAGTAAATATCCACTAAGGAGATTATACCATATATGTCATGATCATCTCTGAAGTCTTATTAAACAAACTTCCTAGGAACTTTTATATGCTTCAGTCATTTTGAATCTTTTAGAGATTTTCATATAAATTTCATACTCGAGTGAGCCATATAAATAGGCTGTAATAATATCCATTAGACGTATGTCAAAATTTTCATATACTGCCAAATTAATAAGATATCTAAAGGTGATTCCATCCACCACAAGAGAACATGTTTCCATATAATCAATGCCAGGCATCTGCAAAAATTCTTGTGCCATAATTCATGCTTTATATATCACGATTTCATTCATTTTCTCATTTCATTTTTCGCAAAAAACTCAATTGTACCCCACTGGCTTTATACCTTCAGATATTGGACTATAGGTCCAAAAACTTTATTTTTCAAGCGAATTCAATTCTGCTTGAATTGCGTCTCTATATTTTGGCCAATCATTTCTTGATTTATATTCATCAAAAAATTTATGTTCAAGATCCTCGTCTTGTTGTATTATTTCAACAATAACATTATATGCAAAAATGTTGTCGACAACTTTATCTTTTCGGTTCCATCTTTTTCCTGTAATAACATAACTAATCGAGATCTCTTCATTATTTTCAGGTACCTGAACCTCTTCTGGGGTTTTATAGAAAGTTATGTCTTCAGGATTTTCATAATCAATTGTCTCCATTTTATGACCATCTTGATCATTTGCTCCTTTCTTTTTCTAGGATTTTATCCTTGGAACCGATTGGTCTTCCACATTTTAAACGTGGTTTAATTTCATTTGCACTGATAGATTGTCATGCTGGGACATCAATTCTAATTGAAGCATTTACAGCTGGAATATGAGATTTAGTAACTCTTAGCAAGTCAGCAAATCTGGCAGTTGATTCATAATATTTATTGCATTATCCTTCGAACTTCAAGTTCACAGTGCGAGGATCTAAAGAGATAATGATAATGCATACAATCAATCTCTTTTTCAACTGTTTATTCTCTCCTCCTCATGTTGGAAAAACTAATTTATTAAATGAATCTCCTATCATTGGCAATATATTGCATTATATAAGGAGATTTATATCCAACATATATTCCCAACTTTATTTGGGAACTCATCTTTGTGCGATGTGGTGGAGCAATTAAAACATAAGCCGCACATAAAAAAAAAAATTTTAAGATGATAAATATTTTGCTTTTGACCATAAGCCAATTGTAACAGGGAGAATTTATGACAACCTTTGGCCTAATGCATACAAATGATGCTTTGTTCTCATAACCAATGGTTTAGCTATTAATTGGAGACATTTAATAAATGATTTTGCTAAACCATTTTGGATATAAACATAAACAACAGGCTATTCAACTGTGATCTCAGTTGTTATACAATAATCATAAAGCCTGAGATGTAAATTCACCAGCATTATCAAGATAAACTGTCTTTATCTTATAATTCATAAATTATGCTCTTAATCTCATTATTTGAGCAAACAATCTCGCAAACACCAAATTGCGAGTTCATAATGAACATACATGTGACCACTTTATAGATGCATCTACTAAAATCATATATTATCTGAATGGTCCACATGATGGGTGAATGGGCCCATATATTTCACCCTCTATACGTTTTAAAAACGTAGAATGTTCAATCTCAACTTTAGCTGGTGATTATTTAATAATAATTTTTTCTTGAGAACAAGCAATATAAGAAAATTCACTTAATTGAAGAATCTTCTGGTTCTTCAATGGATGACAATTGAATTTTCAATAGTTTTTCGCATCATACTTGATCCGGGATTGTCCAACCGGTCATGTCAAATAATAAAATTATTAGAATTAATGTTCATTTGATTTACCCAAGCATGTGTTTCAACCATGCGATATTTGTGTAGTACAAATTGGGAGAAATATCTAATACCTTTGTATAGATATTTACTTATACCATTATTTGTAGAATTGTAGTCTCAATCTGATAATCATTTTGGCAAATAACTTTGAAACTTAATAAGTTTCTTTGAGACTTACTACAAAATAATGAATTATTCATAGCCAATTTTATCTCTCAGATAATAATAGATTAGCTCTTCCGGAGCTTCCAATCAATGTTGTACTACCGATTTTATATGAACATTGGCTTCCGCATCATTAAATAAGAGAAATATGTATATTTTTCTCTCAGTATAATATGCGTCACAGCATATAAGAGAATATTCACATTCTTCATCAAAATGAAACAAAATATATTAAAAGATATAAAGAAAGTCAATAAAAAAATTATAGAGGAAAAATATTAAATTTAAGATAAACCAACATATGAGATGAGATTTGAAGAGAAAAGAACTACAAACTAATATAATATTATTTTTATTTTTATTTGAATTCTACTAACATAATCAAATCTTCAACTATTATCTTCAAAGAAGTTTGCAGCATCTAGATGTGTAATATCTGTGAGGCCATCAAAATCATTCATTTTATAGGCAAAAATTGCTCAAGTATCATGATTTTGGAAAATCCAATTTATCTCCACATTATTTTTATTTCTTTAATTAAGGCTTGAGAAATCTTAATTAAATATTGTGGAGTATGACAAATACATGTCTAATAGCTTTCATACCACATCGGTAACAAATATTATCTTCACTTCTTGAATTGTTATGTTGAGAATCCTTATTGTTCTCTTATTTATTTCTATAATAATGACGGTAATTATTTCGTCTTTTACCTCATCCTCTTCCACAGTCATGACCATAATTTTAATTTTGTCTTCTTTCAGGCATATCATGAATTGTTGCATTCACTTCAGGGAATGGAATAGAACCAGTAAGACGAGCTTCATGACTTTTCATTAATAGTCCATTATTTTACTCAGCCACAAATAGGCATGATATCATTCAGAGTATTTCTTAAAACTCCTTTTACAATATTACTATTGTAACAACAAATCTGAAACTTGAAAATTTGCTGGGATATTTTCATGAATAATATTTTCTCCTTATAATTTCAAAAGAGAATTAATTTCAAAAACTACAGAAATGTATTTATTTATAGTTTCAAATCTTGCAGTTTCATGTGCATCTGCAGAACTGTATTTATTTACAGTTTCAAATCTTGCAACTTCATGTGCATTTGCATAACTGTATTCATTTACAGTTTCAAATCTTGTAACTTCAAGTGCATCTGCAGAACTGTACTTATTTGCAATTTCAAATGTTGCAACTTCATGTGCATCTGTAGAACTGTATTCATTTACAATTTCAAATCTTTCAACTTCAGGTGCATTTAATAATATTTGTGGTGCAAAGCTAGCAACCACTATATACAATAAATAAAACCACAATCGTTAAAGCAACATAATATCTTATTATTTGATTGATTCTTAGATTCAATAAAACACATACATTTTTATCATGATGCACTTACATTTCAAGATGGACAAGGTAAACTCCATTGTTTACAAAAACGTGCGAGGAGGTCGATCATTCTTTTCACTTTGGAATAGAAAACATAATGATACATAGTCTGCTGTCTTTCTTCTCAAAACTCAATACTTCGAACGGATTCGTTCTTCGAGCGGAATCGTGCTGATAACATGTTATAAAATAAAGAGAAAATATAGAATACAAAGAAGAAAGACAAGATGAGTTCAATCAGAAGTAATTCATTCAGTTGAGTGCATTACATATTTATAGTAGAAGGAGCATCTACTCTGATATGGAAATACAATATATAATTCTTGCACACAATAAGATATTCTTGATATGGAAAGATAGACTGCCGCCCAAGATAGAAGGTGCATAGAATAGAAATATTGACTGCCAACATTGCGTGTTAAGATCACTGTAATCTTCAATTAAGATGGGAATGTGAATCACTAAGATTGTATGCTGAGGTGGTTGAGATCTTCAATTGGAAGTATTGTCTATTGGGGGGGGTGATGAATATCCATAATCAATATTATTTATAACAATTAGTTATTATTCATGAATATTAATAAAGAGATACAGATGTATTCTGCAAAATTAAACCTTAGTCAAATATAAATATCTAATAAGCTAGAAGTCTAGCTTAGTAATATGGTAGTATCTACACCTAATGAATGTAATACTATATGGACAAAGCTAGACTTAAATTGCCTTTGTAAGATCACTGTAATCTTCAATTAAGATGGGAATGTGAATCACTAAGATTGTATGCTGAGGTGGTTGAGATCTTCAATTGGAAGTATTGTCTATTGGGGGGGGTGATGAATATCCATAATCAATATTATTTATAACAATTAGTTATTATTCATGAATATTAATAAAGAGATACGAGATGTATTCTCAAAATTAAACCTTAGTCAAATATAAATATCTAATAAGCTAGAAGTCTAGCTTAGTAATATGGTAGTATCTACACCTAATGAATGTAATACTATATGGACAAAGCTAGACTTAAATTGCCTTTGTACATGCAATTCTTGATTAATATATTTTATCTCTATCATTAGAAGTAATAAAAAAAAAAAAAAAAAAAAAAGGAAAATAAAGGAAAAAAAGAAAAAGAAAGAAAGAAAGAAAAAAAAAAAGAGGCTAGCCAGTCGCATCCAATGACCACCAGACACATATGACTATATAAACCCTTAATCCATACGAGACAAAGGTAATTGATTTCTTCTAAGCTTTGTTATTCTCTAGGCTTCGTTATTATTCAGAGTCTTTTTCCTATTGTGTGAAGTATTGACTTGATCATTGAAGACGGGTCCCTACCAACCAAGGTTGGCCCATTCCTTGGTAGCGGTAGGTTCACGGATCTAGTTAGATTTGGACGCAATACAACTTTATATATAAAATTCTCTTTTTTTTTTTTTTATTTACAAGAAAAGAAAATCCATGTTTCTTGTCAAATAAAGAAGGGTAATTAAATTTTACCTTAAAAAACGGTAATTTAAATTTTGTTGAGAATATAATAAGTACTAAAGTCATTGCTCTCTCCCTCACATTATTCTAATGATAAGGATATGATTAATCTATCATTTAAGAATAATAGGGGTAAACGTAATAAGAAAAATTTAAAGGATGTAAAGGTAATGAGTTTGGCGAAATGGACCTCCCTTTCTCTAAGCTGGACCAGGCAGTCCAACTCCAGCATCGAAACCTCCGGCAGACCACCTGTAAACTAGTGGATCCCGAAGAAGAAGAAGACGAAGAAGAAGGAAAAAGATGGGCTCTCTTCGCTTCCCTTTTTGGTTTCCTCCACCTTCGAGGAGCTCTCAAAACTCTCATTTCTCTTCCTCTCCTCCTTCATTCTCTACCGTAGGCGTGGCATGCTCCGTCGCAGCCGCAGTTGGGGTCGGGATCGGTCTTGGTGTTTCCATTACCCATAACATTATAAATCAGAGGGACCCTCTTCTCCAAAGCACCCTCAACTCCATCTTCTCGAATTTCCGACCCCATTGCTCTTCTCCATTGTGGGCTTCTGTCTCATTAGCAGATAATTCCTCCACAGCCATGGAACCCAAGACTGGCGCATCTTTCCCTTCCAGTTTGAACGACACTCGACGGCTGCTTGGTATTGGTTTGCGGAAGAAAAGTGTTTTCGGCTTGAAGAATATCGATGTGTATGCTTTTGGTATAACACTCAATTATTCTTTTTTTTAAGTTTACTGCTTCTTTATTGCTTTCTTGATCATATTGTCAAATTGTACAATGCACATCGCGCCAATTAATGAAGCAATTTGGATCTGAAATCTTATAACAGATCTTGTAAGACTTTGTACTTCTAGGTTTGGGCGATCACAAAGTGCATTTCTGTAGATATTTGAATTGTTCCCAACTTAAGTTCTAATATAGGCCATTATATTGATTATGATCCAAAGGTGTAGTGGTGTAGTGGTGTATTCATAGGAAAGTCCAAACTGACTGAAAGCAACGGTTTGGGTATTCCAAACTAAATACTGTGCAATGCTTAAATCTTAAACCCTAAAAATTTGTTCTCAAGATAATAATGTAGGGTTGTTCCTGTATTTGCTTTCAAAATGCTAATGTATTTCCAAGGATCATCTAGGTTAGCCTCCTCTTTGGCCCTTTATGATTTCATTCCATCAGGCAGTTATCAGTGTTCTTTTTTTGCTTACTAAGATTTGTGTATGACTAGATAACCTTGCCCACTTTTCATTTTCCCCATGAAGTCCCTTGAATTTTTATTTTTCCTATGCCTCCAGAAGATGATCCATTCAGGTTTCTCCTTGATCATCATTGGCATTTGTTGTTTGTCCATGATTTATGCGTTAATGTTCCCTCTTGCAGTTTATCCTAACACAGAATTGTTGTCTAAGTCATTTATTGGTTCCATTCAAATAGAAACTGAATAAGTGCTGCATGAGTATGCAGAGTGTGATTTCTTGATAAAATTGTGAAAAGAAAAGTTATTGATAATCATGTAGGCAACAAGAATATACTAAGGGGCTTTGTCATTTGGCAGCCACTTTACATAATTTTAGTTAACCTAGATGCTTGTTTTGTCCTTCTGATCCTTACTTCTTTGTCTGCAATTGATTATTATGTGATTTTCGAAGACACTGAAGTAATTTACTCTCTGTGCAAAACTTCAAAACTTTCTTTAACACAAGGTCTCTTAGTACTTTCCCATTTTGGAACACTTTACTCTCTGAAGTTTGATCATGAGGACAGTGGTGCCTTCCCACAGGTGTTTATGCCGATGAAAGTGACATTAAGAACTTGCTGGGTGAGAAATATGGAAACCTTTCTGTTCCCTTGCTGAAGGAAAACAAAGAATTCCAGGAAGATGTATTGGAAAAGGATATAGGTATGACTGTTAGACTACAAATAGTGTATGGCAGATTGAGCATCAGTTCTGTACGTAGTGCTTTTGAGGAATCTGTAGGAAGTAGGCTGCAAAAATTTGGGGGATCAGATAATCAAGAACTGCTTAAGAGGTATTTTCTTTATAAGCTCTCTCAGCCATATGTTTTGACTGATATCTGGCCACTTCTATTTTTGAATGCCTAGATTGCATGACACAACCATGTGGGTATGTTCATTCCTTTACTTTGACATAATATCTTCTTATTTTGGTTTATTAATTTATTTCATGCAGCTCATTTGCATATGCACATTTTGTATTGAATAAATAATAAGTTTTTGAATCTTATTTCTGTACCTTGGCCATTTAAAACTGTAATACATCTAAATACAACTTTATTCAAGCACATTTTTTCTTTCTTAATATAGTCAGGAAAAATTCTTGTCTTTCCACTATCTGTTTAGTTGTCTTGATTGTCTGCTCTTCTCTTGTTGATGCTTGTAAACCAAGATTCATTTCTTTGCAGGTTCACTTCCCTGTTTAAAGATGACTATAAGATACCAAAGGGATCTATAATAGAAATTTCAAGGGAAAGGGGTCATGTACTTTGCACTAAGAGTAAGCATATTTTCTCTCTATCCTTATCTAATTAACCCAATGATACTCTTCTCTCCTCTTACTTGTTTGCATACAATTGTGCCCCCTAACACCCCCTCCCCAAACCGTAGCAGAAGCCTTGTGCACTCGGTTGCCCAAACCCTGTTGTAGCAGAAGCCTTGTGCACTCGGTTGCTCTTTTCTTTTCTTCTTCTTTCTCCGATGCTTGAATTACTTCAACTCTTATGTTACATGGTTCGCTTTAAGTCTTATTCATTGTGAGGAAGAACTGAATGGCATAAGTTTGGATCACATTGCTCAAAAACCTCGAATTGTTCAACCCCAAACCACCCCCTCCCCCCCAAAAAAATAAAAATGCATGGACTTTGTTTTAAATGTGTTATTTATTTGTTTTAGATGATGATATAGGAAAGAGAATTGTTCTCACTGTCAAGATACTTTTTTCCTGAACAAATTCCAAATAAATAGTTTACCATGTTGCCAACTTCTTTTAAAAACATTCCCATTCTTGCTCTCAAAAGCTTTTTACCTTGCTCTGCATATAAAAGGAAAACATGGTAATTTCTCCTGTCTGATGAGTTCCATACTGTTCTGCAGTCTGGGAAGTAACTGAGTTCAAGGTATGTTTTTTAATGTGAACATTGCATAGTAGGTTACAGTTGGTATCTCTTGCAAGTATAGGATTAAAAGAACCAAATGTAGAGCATTGGCACTCACAGGTAGCCATTTTGGATCATAGTTGCCAACGCATTGCTCAGGCATTCAGGTGCCTTGGTCTCCTTGTCGGTGTCAGTTTGCACATAGCCCCTTTCCAACATCTTGGGTCACCTAGATGCCATGCCAACTTTATTCAAGATTTCTGGACTCTGGAGGACTAACATGGCAGATCAGATCATTAACTTTATAGACTATGATCTGGATTGGTGTGAATATTGTGCCTTTGTCCATTTAAGTTGAGTATTTGAGGTCCTCCCCACTTTCAATCGAAAGAACTAGGATGATATTTATTATGACAATGCTATACATGCATAGATAGAGGGGATGGTATAATATCTGGCCCAAAGTGGTTGAATTAGGTTTGGTATTTTTTTTTTTGCTAAAAGTGGAGTTCTTTAATTAACATGTTATGTTCTCGAAAATGGCAGAAACATGGCTTGGATAAGCTTGTCTTTCAAAGTGTCCCCGAAACACTTCTGCAGTGTCATGTCATATTGAAAAATAAAATTGACTATTCATTTGCATAGTTGTCAAGGCAACACCTAGACATCTGGGTGAGTTTCCAAGGTTTGAGTGGTTGCCCACCTTAATCTAACTTAACAAGACAGGTCCCTTAGGACTCCTGGCGTCTTTTTTTTCATTTATACTGCAATTGCTGAATTTATTAGATGCCGATTCCTCTATATCGAAAAAGTGTCTCCTCCTATTTGCTCTGACTCGTTTGCTCCCGGAATTGTGGGGCCCCGGCCCCGGTCGCGCTTTGGGCGGGTGGTTTTTCCTCTTAATAATGTTGTTTCTCACAATATTATTTTATTGGCTTGTGTACTGGTTACATAGGTGATAATTATGGGATCATTTAGTACCTAAATAAATAAATCAAGGATGAAATCAAGCTTCACCAGTTCACTTCCCTTGTTCTCCTTGTCTAACATCATCTGCCCCCCAGTAGGCAATGTTGCTTCTAACATGGTGTGATTGTTGACTTCTTATAATGCTGTAATGATGTCGCTAGGTGTAGTGGCAAAATTAATGCGTAAATTCATTCTTTACTTGTTGATACATTGCTATAAGCATAACTACATTATCATTATCCCAGATATGATGGATACGTGATTAAAACTATGTAAAGTAGGATGTCTAGGGTTCCTAGGCAGGCACCTTCTCGCATAGGCACTGGGGTGATCCTCAATGCCTTGGGTTGCTTAGGTGCCTTATTTATTTTCATTTGGGAACCAATATGGCTAGTCTTGACTTTTCAGTCCATGATTTTATCTGTGCTAAATTATCAGTACCATCCTTCTAATACCTACATGACTTCTTGTCTCTATGACCTTGTGGCAATCAGAAACTTAAACATTGTCTTTTCGCTTTTCTTCAGTTGAGGGTAAAGAAGTTGGAAGCATAGAGAGCAAGCTCTTGTGTCAGGCAATTCTAGATCTTTATGTTGGTGAAGATCCATTTGATAAAGAAGCCAAACAGAATGTTCAGCAGAATTTGGCTTCCCTTGTAATATAATAGGTAATCAGTTTTGAAATAACTGGGAAGGATGTGTACGTTATTTCTCTGCATGTGGTAATGTGTAAACTTGATGCTACTGAATATTTATTGAACCTATGGAATTCCATCAATTTAATTGATAAGGTTCTTTGAGTTTTTCCTTCCTTATTCTCCCTCACTCTCCCTGCCACCAACTTCAAATACTAAAGCATAAGAAAGACTGGGTACTATTTGCCAACATGGGAACATTTTAGTGACAAATTAGCAGTCTAGACGGTGACTTCATTCTGATTACATTTCCCTTTTGTCATGGATGTTGGAATATTTAAGCATTCATAAATATCTACTGTAGAAGGAGCCTGCCCTTGTGGTCTTGATGGGTGATGCCAACCCTCTTCTTGCTTCTACTGATGTTGGTGGGTATACATCACGAGTAGATGGAGAATTTGTTTTTAGCCTGTTTTGTGGAAAAATATATGACTCTGCCATTGAGCTGATTCTGCAACCAAACAGATAGAGAGATACGGAACTGAAGAAAGTTCAGCCGGAAGGGAAGTTTGAACAAGAAAACCAAGGATGCAAAATTGGCTAGAGCTCACTTACAGTTGGTTTTCTAGATTGTCTTCATGGTCTGCATGTCAATACACCATGAATATATGTTTGGTGATACAAAAACTATATGGGATCAGAATTTAGAAGACTCAGGTTTATAGCTTCTATATGATATATGTGCATGTTACACTCCCCATATAATGTGGACATTCACAGATCCAGTTTACCACTCAACTAAGAAACCATAATTGCTGGATTTAACTACTTGGGAACTATTAACCTCGTACAGCATAAGGTCGAAGCCCTCTTTGGTATTCCTCTTCCAGTTAGCCTGCCAATTAGGATATTTGGAAGTGTTTGGATAGAGCAAGGTATAGCTTAGCAGGCCCTACTGTATTGCTCCACCTTTTGTTATTGTTCATTTCTAGATCCTTTTTCAAACTTCTCTAGCTTCTTCCCAAGTCTCAAAAGCTTGAAATGGTGCTACATCTATTGCCCACTTATTCACTTAAAAGACTGTGTCGTTGTTCATCTCTATGATCTTTTTCAAACTTTTCTAATTTCTTCCTAAATGCCTAAAGCTTGTACTGTTACTGCATCTGTTGTCTACTCAGAAGTGTGTCTCTGCCCAAGATAGGCCTTCTCAGAAGAATGCTTGGATTTGTAGTGTAATTGTTTTTCAGGAAATATTATGTTGAGGTTTCTGTTCAAGCTCAGCAGACTCAAAAGAACCTTATTAAGGCATGAAGAGTTGGGAGGTATCCTGCATAGGGGTGTTGACCAAAAATTAAGAATTGCATATGGGTGTTGACTGAAAACTAAGAGTTGCAATAGCAACTGAAGTTGTACAATTGCTGCATTAGCTCAGTAACTGCATCTTGAACCACCATGGCTCATCCGTTTTGCCATCATCCCCTACATCATGGAGGTTCGACAACCAAGATTGGAATTTGAAGTCACTTTGAATCATCTCATCGTTTGGCTAACAGAATCAATGGGAACATAGACCCATGCTTCGATGGCTCACCTAATTTCATGGCCTTCAACAGCATAACAGTAATCCTTGATCAATCAGGCAGAGGCTATGAGGACTGTATTAAATTCTGGAACTGTGTAACAGTGTAAGCATCAAAGAGCTATATACAAGGCCTTGTTCCATAGGTATATGTTCATCACCATTGCTGGTAGGCTCAGATCAATCGCTATTGGTCTTCAACATCTGTCAAGAAAAGGGGTGTTCTGGTTTCATGAGTTCTTTGTGGAAGTGGTGTTAGTACTTCTCAGTTATAGCATCAATGTATCATAATATCAGCATGATCAGTTTGTTCTTAATTGCCTATACAAAAATTGTAGCATTAGATAGAATCGAGCTCCTCTGTTTTTTTTTTCATTTTGTGCTCCCGTCGTGAACCATACAGCTGTGGGTGCACCATTTCATTAAGTCCGCAGTTGACCTCGAATTCAAATTCATATTTGTTGATGTGGTTCATCCAATCCATAGACTGCACGTCGGCTCACAAAATCAAGAAGCAGAGGAGCTCAATCATGACCATTAGTCCTTCAATTCACTTTCTAAGTTTTTATTTGGTTTGATTAGATTTCCTTTGATTTTTCCTTTCAACCAACATGGCCGTAGTCCTTAAATTCAAATTTCCACTCATGTACTTTGTCTTCCTTTGATGGGTAATAATTCTATGCTTATGCTATTAACAAGATTGGAACCGACCGGCCAGACGATAGTTAATCGGGACGAATCTAGTCGGAGTGATTTGTTAATGTGTTGAACATAATCCTAGTGATTGAAACTAGCTAATAGAACCGGTTGGTATATACATAGATTCTAAGAACATTCTGATCTTTTTAAATTATAGACATGTAATTACTCTATAATCCCTATATAAGAGTCCAAGAGGTGATGACTTTTATGCTTAAAAGAAAGAAAAGAATGATCGAGGGTAACATCATAGAGTTTTTTTTTTTGGGGTAGAACATGGAGTTTTCATTTGTCTTGATGGAAACCCAAGACCCCAAAACATCTTGAATTGCAAATTGCAACTTGCAACTTGCAATAATTAGAGTTTTTTAAAAACTTTCTTTCCAGTGTTATGTACGCATAGTCGTGGATTAGTTAATAATCGTGGGTTTTTAGATTTGGAACATGTACTTGTAGGTCTAGCATCCAATTTTGATGTCATGTTGTTGCATCTAGAACTTCTTCGAGAGCTGGATACTTGGATGACCACTTGAAGACTTCTACAGCCGAATAGGAATAGCTGAGATGCTTGCACTCACAAAGAAAACAAGAAGGGGGCCGGCCTAGTATTGGCCGAACCGCCTCCGACGCCCAAGTTAGTCTAAGCAACAATAGAAGACCTTGAGAGAGTTTTCAAGGCGTAGTGAATAATGGTAAGATGAATTTTGTACCTTTCTCCTTGTAGGATGAAGGTTTATATAGAGGATACCTGGAGGCGGCGTCTCCTTGTATTTCGCCTATTCTATTGAAGAGTGGGCGAGAGATCTTAGGAAGCACACTCCCTTCTTTGGCGGGCCTAATAGAGCCGTTATTCACTTATCCATCTCCCCAAGTCTTGGAACGGATATGTTGAGTAGTTATTGTAACTGGCCATTTTGACTTGGTCGTCTTCAACGTCACTCTTAGACTTAGTATTGAAGGTCTTCTTATCTTTCGTACTCTTCTCACACATGGCTCCCGAGGGGATAATACGCACTTGCCCAAGTGGGTATGTGCTTTCTCCTGAAAAGGTTCTATGAGTCTCCCAAGGGAAGGGAGCACACTTACCCGAGTGGGTCCCTCTCGAGGGACTCTTCAAGTCTTACTTGAGTGGGTATGTGTTTCCTCCCGAGGGGCTCTTCAAGTCTTACCCGAGTGGGTATATGTTTCCTCCCCAAGGGGCTCTTCAAGTCTTACCTAAGTGGGTATGTGTTTCCTCCCGAGGGGCTCTTCAAGTCTTACCCGAGTGGGTATATGTTTCCTCCCGAGGGGCTCTTCAAGTCTTACCCGAGTGGGTATATGTTTCGTCCCAAGGGGCTCTTCAAGTCTTACCCAAGTGGGTATATGTTTCCTCCCGAGGGGCTCTTCAAGTCTTACCCGAGTGGGTATATGTTTCTTCCCAAGGGGCTCTTCAAGTCTTACCCGAGTGGGTATGTGTTTCCTCCCGAGGGGCTCTTCAAGTCTTACCCGAGTGGGTATGTTTTTCGTCCCAAAGGGCTCTTCAAGTCTTACCCGAGTGGGTATATGTTTCATCTCAAGGGGCTCTTCAAATCTTATCCGAGTGGGTATGTGTTTCCTCCTGAGGGGCTCTTCAAGTCTTACCCGAGTGGGTATATGTTTCCTCCCGAGGGGCTCTTCAAGTCTTACTCGAGTGGGTATATGTTTCGTCCCGAGGGGCTCTTCAAGTCTTACCCAAGTGGGTATGTGTTTCCTCTCGAGGGGGTTCTCGGGTTACATATCCTCCACAACACATGGAAACAAAACTACTAAGGGCTTGTTTGGTTACTTGAGTTTGGAGATTTCAAATCTATAGAGTCATGGTTTATAAAATTAACTTTTTGGTTAACCTGAATCTTTGGAATAAATCTATAGATTTATCATGAAATAACATTTGTGGAGTCATGGAATGTTCTTATAGTAGGGATGAAATCTCTAGATTTCACCTCATACCCATAAATCTACAGATTCACGTTTTTAGTGTAAATATGTGAATCTCTAGATTTCATGAATCCAGGGATTCACACAACTAAATAGGTATAAATCTCTCATTTGTGAATCCAGAGATTTGAAATCTCTGGATTCATGTAACGAAACAGGCCCTAAGGAATTGGACTAGTTCAAATCAAGACCAGTTGATACCCTTAGGGGAGACATTTTCCATACTTTTTTTTTTTCTTTTGGGTTGAGAAGTCTTCACCACAAACAAGAGAGGAAGTTGAGCAAAGCTCAAGCAACCAATGAGAGGAACATGGCCAACCTCTTGGGCTCGAATCTGCAAAAAGCCTTTTTGACTTGATGATTCTCAACAAACATTGGACCCTCTAGAAGCATACATGGGTTTGAAACCAGAAATTTTGAAGCTATACGTCTAATTATTATTTTTTATGAAAGCTATCACCCTTATGCCTTCTACAATAGGTAGGATATTCAATGGGGGAGGGAGAATTAATTGATAACAACTTGATGAGTTGTTGGAAATCTGGTCTCCAAATAGTCAAAACAATTTGCAAGTGCTTCTAGTAGACCTTGTCAAAGGGCAAGAGCTTCTCCTTCGATTGTTGATGAAAAGCATTTGGGCTCCGAATTTGGTACCGAAGGCTTCCCATTGCTATCTCAAATGACCATACCAATACCCCCCTTCTTGTCCTTTTCTCTCCATGAAGCATTGATATTAACTTTCACGTAAGGGGGATGAGAGTGTGCCACTTACCTTGCTGCCATCAAGAAGAAGTCACCTCCTTTAATGTAGGTTAGACCAAAACTCCCCCTGAGGCAGCCTCGTCTATAGAGAGGGTGTTGCCACTCTTATTTTATATTTGTGAACATGTATTAGTACGGAGGTGATAGTCCATATATAAAGAAAGTAAAATTAGTTTGAACCTTCATCCCTTCAAACCTTGTCTCGTTTCGCTGTACCTCCTCAGTCTATAAGCCCCAAATTTGAGACTAGTTTGAGGATAATGAGAAGGAAATTTTTTTTTTTTTTTAATTTTGAATTATACGCCAACCTTAAATTCCATTTTATATTCTCCTTCCTTTTCCTGCAACATTGCCTCCGTCTCTCTCTCTCTCTCTCTCTCTCTCTCTCTCTCTCTCTCTCTCTCTCTCTCTCTCTCTCTTTCTTGGATTAGGGATTTTTATCCGCTCCAGTCCTGACACAGTCCTCTTTCCTCCTGTTGGCCGTTAGATCGTCGACACGTGTGTTTATTCTAATCTTATGGTTATGATTATTCCAACTCTTAATCAATTCATCCCTTGCTTTTCTCTCTTCTATTTCAGGTTTTTGCGGTCTCCCTCTCCACCTCTGGCAACACCGACTACCTCTTCACTCTCTCACTATTTTTCTTCCCTATATCTTCGTGTTTGCGAAAAACTTGGGCTGGGTTCTGTGTGTTTTTCCCCATAAGTAGCCAATTTTTACTCCATAATTTGCGAGATTTTGGTTCTCAAAAATGGGGTTTCCGGTTTCCTCTGTGTGTTTTTGTTTCTCAGTTTCTCAAATTTGGCTTCTCTTCTTACCTCTCTCCTTCTGTTTAATTCTTCAAATTTCAACCAGGGTTTTCGTTTTATTATGACAAAGAAGAAAACTCGGACAACAATTTAAAAATAAAATTTCGTGGCATTCTGAATTTTCACCATTTCACATGTGGGTGTCTTCATTTCTTTCTCCCTATAGTTAGATGGTAGCAGAATGGTATAAGAAAAGCAACAACACCAAAAATATAAAAATAATAGCAGTGGCAGAGGTTGTGGTGGTGGTGGTAGTAGTAATGGGGGTGGTCATTCTTCCAAGAAGAAAATCCCACAAAGAGGTCTCGGGGTTGCCCAACTGAAGAAGATCCGATTAGAAGAGCAGCAGAAGGACTTGGTTCCTGGCGTGTCATCTCCCTGTTTTATTATTCCACTACCTCCTCCTCCTTCTCAGTGTTGTCGGAGCTGAAAAGGGAAACTATAAAATGAGATAAGAGGCATTGGTGCCTGTGGTGAATCGGTGTTGCTGGCGGTGGTGAGTCGGTGTTGTTGGAGGTGAAGAGGAAAATAACAGACACATGAAACAAGAGAGAGAGAGAAGCAAGGGATGAAATGGTTAAGAGTTGGAATAATCATAACCATAAGATTAGAATAAACACACGTATCGACTATCTAACGGCCAACAGGAGGAAACAGTACTGTGTCAGTACTGGATCGGATAAAAATCCCTCTTTCTCCTCCTTCCCTGCAACGCCACCGCACTATGTTGTCCTACCAGGCCTGCCCTCACCCCGAGGTTGTTGCTCCCCTAACCTCGTCGCTTCCCGTTGCAATTTCCCCACTCAAAGCCTCACTGGAACTGTCCTAAATGAACAAACATGCATAATTTCTATTTCTTTAATTTGCGGATTGCTACAACCATTGTCTGACATGTCGCCTGGTGTCGCAGTGTCGGCGCCTGACAACACGAACATGTCGCCCAACTTTTTTTCCAAAGGTGTAACACATATTTTATAAAAAAATAATTTTTTCACTTCAGTATACTAAGTGGTGTGTCAGTGGCATTAAATGCCTTTACTGTTAATTCATATTTAAAAAAAAAAAAAAATTCATCAACGTGGTGGCAACAAAACAAGCAACTATCAAATCACTTCTCAACTTTTACAAAAAATATCCATTTTTCGATTGCCATTGTCTTCTTAGCGTCTTCAGTTCTTCTTTGAATAAATGGGTTTTACAGGAGAAGAGATGGGTTTTATAGTTTTACTTACAAGAATTGTTGATGTGTAGGTGGAAGGCACAGAAAAGATCGAACCCAATGGCCTCCTCATGCTAACCAATTCCACTGCCAGGCGATAGAAGGGCAACGCCTTCTACCGTAGTCAGAGCCAAGAGTTGCAGCACTGCAGCAGTAGCAGAAACAACGACTTTCTTTCTTCTTCTTCTCTCTGCAACCCAGTCTCTTTCCAGCCAAAACCCACCTAGTTCCTCTCTTTCTATGCAATATCGCCGATTTATGGGCGAAAAGTCGATCTGTTGGCGATATATCGTTGATAAAAGGAAAGTATCGTGTCGCACGGTACAGTGGCTACAACTTTGAAAGCTACATATATCTTACCATTTTCCAATTGGCTTCGGCTTTCTTCAATTTCTTGTGATGCACAAGACGACGAAAGAGATTAATAGAATATGAAATGGGCGACAGGTTGGAGTTGACTTTTTTTCCTTTCTTTCTTTCCAGCGTTTCATTAATCACCCACCTGCTCCCCCGCCGCTCAGCTCATGGGGTAGCAACTCGCAAATTTTTTAGATAATGGAACCTTAATGAAGTAAAGAGAACCTTAATTAAAAAAAAAATACTCCGTCACCTAAACTTTTTAGTCTAATTTTGCTTGGGTCATGTGTATTAATGTCAAGCGGAGATTTCAGACTATCATATCTGAAATTTCGGTCGAAATTAAATTTCAACAATTAAATGTGAACGGTCAAGATCGAAATTTCGATCTAACGACCCGAAATGCTTTGCTTAACCGTAAATGCACGGGACTGAAGCAATCTGTAAGTAAGCTGGTGTACCCAACAAGAAGAAGGAGGAGGATCAGTGGTGATGGGTTCTCTTCGCTTGCCTTTCGGGGTTCCTCAACCACCGAAGCATCCTCACGGCTCCCAGGGATCTTCCAGTCCTTCCATCTCCGCCCCAGCAGGCGTGGTATGCTCTGTCGCAGCAGCTGTCGGTGTTGGGATCGGTCTTAGCCTCGCCATTACCCATGAGGCCAAAAACCAGAGGAAATTTCTTCTCCAAAGCGATCTCAACTCCATCGACTCGAATTTGGGACCCCATGGCTCTTCTCCCGTGTGGGGTTCTCTCTGTTTAGCCTATACTTCTTCAGTAATCACGAATCCCAGAACCGACTTCCCTGACATTTTGAACGACACTCAACGATTGCTTGGGACTGGATCGCGGCAGAAACGTTCTCCGTTGTATTGTTTCTGTAAGATCGTCAAGTACTACACTTTCGGTATAGCACTTCGATCTTATTGTCTCTCAAATTTTACTGTTGCTTTCTTGCTGAGATTATAGTTCAGTCCTACTGTGCACTATGCTCCAATAAGCAAGCATTTTCGATCTGAAATTCAATTTGTCTTCCCAAAAATCTTCTACTTGTAATTCTTCCGTAGCTAATGCATCTTGGTTCTGAAAATGCATGGTCATTAATGTTCCCATCTAAGATGATACGTTCAGAGTAGTTCTCCATAACCTTCATCGGAGAAAGTGGTGCATTTTGACAGGTGTTTATGCTGATGAAACCGACATAAAGAAACTGCTGAGTGAGAATTATGGGAAGCTTTCTGGCAAAGAAATCCTGAAAGCTTTACTGGAAAAGGACATTAGGTATGACTTTTAGACTTCAAATAGTGTCTGAAAAATTTAGCATCCATTCTGTACGAGATATATTTCACGAATCCATAGGAGCCAGACTGCGAAAGTTTGGCGGATCAGATAATCCACAGCTGCTTAAGAGGTATTCTTTCCTTGTGTTGTCTCAGCAAACATACTTTTTGACATCTTGCTTAATACGATTTGAGGCAACCAAACCAAATCCATCTCACTGTCGTGCAGAAATATTCTTGTCTCTTCGCTCTGTGCCTACATATCTCTTGATTAATTGTTGCTTGAGTTTTGTGGATGCTTGTAATTTAAGAGTCATTCTGTTTGCAGGTTCACTTCCCAGTTTGAAGATGATCGTAAGGTAGCAAAGGGATCGGTAATAGATCTTTCAAGGGAAAAGGGTCATGTACTTCGCACCAAGAGTAAGGAATTTCTCTTTCTTCTTGTTCTGATTAATCCAATTATACTAAAAAGGGACACGTACTTCGCACCAAGAGTACTATGAAAGTGTTCTTATTTTGAATAATCCATGGATACTCTCCTCTGCCGAATGCTTGAGTTATTTCAACTCATATTTCTGGTTCGCTTTTAGTTTTATTGATTGATTACATAGAGCTGAATTGCAGAAATTTGGACCATATACTACCCAAATTTATGAGACTTAGCGCTGGTTTTTCTTTCCTTCTACAGTTAATGGAGAAGAACTTGGAAGCATCGAGAGCAAAATCTTGTGTCAGTCAATTTTAGATCTGTATATTGGTGAAGACCCATTTGACAAAGAAGCCAAAGAGGAAATTAAGCAGGAGTTGGCTTCCTTTGTGAATTCTAAAGGTAATTAGGTGCCAAGATCTCGGGAGGAAGTCTGCATTATTTCCCTGCATATGCTTGAAGTGTAAACTTGAAATTATGAAATGGGTATCAGATTTATGAAATTTCTACAGTTTAATTGGAAGGTTCTTTCAGTTTTTCCATTCCCTGCCTTGTTCTCTCAACTACTAACTTCAACACACCCAAGGAAGGCTTCATTGTCGAGCTCCAGTCTTCCAAGAAGAAGAAGAAGAAAAAATAAGAAAAACTAGCTTTGATTGTGTTGTAATTCTCTAGAATGAATAAAGAGTATATTGATGTTTATATAAGATTACATGTAAATGATACAATAGTAATAACTAAGTCTCTAATACAAAAATTATGAAATACCTATTTAACATCCTCCTGCAAACTCAAGCAACCATCAGCAAGATTGAGTTTGGATGTAATAAATGAAAACGGGACGTAGGACGTGCCTTGACGGGAAGTAGGACGTGCCTTGGTAAGCACATCAGCAAGCTGCTCTTTGATAGAGATGAAACGAATTAGAAGATTGTCACAAGAAACTTATCACCCATAAAATGAAAGTTGATCTCAATATGTTTTGTCCTTGCATGATACACCGGGTTAGAAGAAAGATAGATTGCACCGATATTGTCATACCATAAAGTTGGAGAAGAGTCCAAGGGAATATGCAATTCGGAAAGCAAAGATTGAAGCCAAATAACTTCAATCGTGCCCTTAGCCATAGAAGAAGAGTAAAAGAGCTGAAGGCCATGAAAGAGAGTTTCCTTCAAATAGCGCAACAACCTCTTAACAGCCAACCCAATGGGCGTTAGTAGTACTAGAAAGAAACTGACATAATTTGTTGATAGAAAATGCAATATTGGGTATAGTCAAAGTGACATATTGTAAAGCCACAACCACACTACGATATTTCATTGGCCAAAGGCTTCCCATCACCATGAAACAAATAAATAGAAGATGGCTTAGGTGAACTAATGGGCTTCGAATCTACCATATGAGTGCGCTCCAACAAATCATATATGTATTGACATTGAGACAACAAAAGCCCATCTGAATATGGGGTTAGATCAATGCCCAGGAAGTAATGAGCTGGGCCCAAATCTTTAATAGCAAACTCTTTAGAAAGAGGATCCAAAACCCCTAGACAACCATAGTAGAAGGCCTAAGAACCAAAATATCATCTACATAAATCAAAATGTAAATTGGGTTGATGGAATGTAGACGATAAAATAAAGAGGAACCAACATTAGACCCATGAAAACCCATGGTCATTAAGAAAAAACGTAGTCCAGTAAACTAGGCCTGTGGTGCCTACTTCAGCCCATACAAGGACTTCTAAAGCTTACAAACATGATCTGAAAAGTGGGGATGAACATGGATTTTTATCACCTCCAGTCCTGACTCCCTCATGTTTCATCCAGTTGACTGTTAGATGATCAGAACCTGTCTTATTCTAATCCTATGGTTGAAAATTTTACAATCCTTAACAATTTCATCCCTAAAGTATCTTCTCTCCTCTCCGGGCTCTCTCTGCCTTTTTCCTCTTCTACTCTGGCAACCTCTGTCGACGTACACAGGGTGATGCCCTTGAGGAACCCCTGAACAACGATCTCTAGTGATTCTAAACTGTTCATTACGGCGTGATCGAGAGACCGTTCGTGATTCTAAATGGAGAAGACAGTACTGTGAGGAATCAGCCACACGAGAGAGGCGTCGAATGAGTTGCTTCATTGTTTTGCAGAGAAAAAGAAAATTAAGACGAAAAAGATGGAAGCAAAGAGATTGAAGAGAGGAATTTAAATGTGAAAAAGAATTATTAAAAATAAAATAGAATTTGTTTGAACAATACAGATAGGAGTAAGAAATCAAAATTCAAACTAGGTCATAGATTGTGTATGAAGAATTTTGATGTTTAAATGATTGATTACTTTCCGCTGCCAATGAAGTCGTCGAAAGAGATAGAATTGCTATTCCAGACGATCACATTCAACTCTCGGAGACCTTTGATGAGCAAGAAAAAGAATTTCTCTTGAAAAGTAGGGTTCTTACCTCCATCTGTATAGAATGAAATCATCGCAATACGAGTTTAAACTACGGAGAATTAAGACGATTATACGAGAAGCCAAGGAATCTAAAAATGAATGAACAACTAAACCTACCAGTACAGGTCCTTGTCCAGAATTTAGAGCTTCCATACTCAAGGCAGACATAAGGATACGGAATGGATCTAAGGATCCTACCTCGAGATCCATTCCGTATCCTTTAACCTATTGCATCCCATGACTACACCACACAAAGCCAACAAACAAGACCAGAAATTCAACACAACGATCCCATCCAAGAGAAGAGATTAGAAAAGCTGTGGAATTTGCAGACAAAGTGTTTGAGAAATTGAAATCGGTCACGTGGCATACTTGTAACCTCGAGCATCTGACCTTGGATCCCAGATATCGACATGGATGAGCTTCAATTCACACTTCATAGCAAAAGATGGAAACTGAAATGAGATAGCAGGGGTTGCCGGAGTAGAAGAGGGAAAAGGTAGAGAGAGCCTGGAGAGGAGAGAAGATTCTGGAGGGATATAAAATTTTCAACCACAGGATTAGAATAAGACAGGTGTTTATCATCTAATGGTCAACTGGATGAAACATGAGGGTGTCAGGAATGGAGGTGATAAAAATCCTGATGAACATACCCTGCCGGCTGAACCTTGTTGTCAGTATATGCAAGTTTTGGGCTGTTTTATTGTTCACATGAACAATATTATGCCAGTGGTGCTACTCTACTTTCTATTTCTAATGTAGAATCTTATTACACAAGTTTTAGGAGTCTCTAGAAAGTGTAGTTTCTATTTTCTGTTAGTTTCTAACATGGTATCGGAATTTTTTTAAATCAAAATATTGTTATTCTCAGTATTCTCTTCTAAAGTTTTGTTTCGGTGTTCCTCTCTTTGGTGCATAGCCACATACTGCTGTACTTATTTTATCGCTAGATTAGATGAATAAAAAAAAATGATCTATTATATTACTTACTTCATACTTATCCCAAAACTTGATTGATTACTTTGATCTTTTATTTTCTACATATCTGTTTTTCTTTGCAAACACCTATTGGATTTTGTGTTGCAAAACTTTTCAGTTATTCTTCAAGTTTTGGTCTGCAGCCAACCGCTACTGCAAATATTGTGCTACTTAGATCAGGTTTGATTATGCAAACTGATCTCTTCTATCTATTATCTGTACTTAGATTTCAGAACTTGGATCAAATTTAAAAATAGCTACATCTTCTTTTCACTTTTCGGTTTTGCATTATGCAATTTCTTTTTCTTGAATGTTTTGCATAATGAGAATTTTATTTTGCCCTATCATGATTTGGTTTGGTGTGATTGATAGCTGGTTTAGTTCTGGCTCAAGTTTAATTGGTTCAATTTTCATTCATAGTTTATTCAGTTTATGTTAGTTTTTTTTATATTTCTTACCTCATTTTAAAGTCTTATTCAATTATTGGGTTCAATTGACATTATTCCCCCTGTACTATCTTTAATTCCATATTCTATATCCATGTTTTGTTTAATTACCAATCTCTCTTATACTATATTATAATCTTTTCGTTTAGTGTTTTCCCTTCCAAGTGTGTCCTCAATTTATAAATCTAGTTCATTTCATGTTCATCACTTCTTTATTTACAAATAACCTCTTGAAAAATCTGATTTATTATAGAATTGCCATTGGGCTTATATATTTACCGGTAACCCCTTGGAAAATTCTGGTTTATTACAATGTTATCATTAGCTTAATCCACCACGGGTAGAGTTTGGAAGATGTTTCTTGAATTCAGAATTGCTAGATGAATGAAGACTATATATACCATTAAGGTCTCATTGGAAATTGTTGCTTGGGATATTTTTATATTGGATATTAATTGTCATTAATTGTCCATGTGTAATGCTACACGTGAGGGGGAGAATGATACCTTATTCTATATCTACTCAAGGTGTGCTGAAAAATATTATTTGTGAAGATCTTTGTCTTCAACTTATGGGATTCTACAACAATACCTTTACTTACCTATCATTACCTATCTACTTGGTTTGTAGTAATCTATACTATCTTACCTACCTATTTGGTCTGTAATAATTCATATTACTTTACCTACTTGGTTTGTAATTGTCACGACTCCGTTTTCACAGGGCTTGGTGGGGCCCACATCATGTACATTCTACTAGGGCACGTGACAGCTCTTCTTCGTTAACACCTCTTTATAATCAATACAACAAAATGCTAGACAAAACATTCTCAAAAACAAACAACTTGGTTGACAGTTTGACTCATAAACATATATATGTACATAGTCTAAAGTCCTGTTATATTTACATTTGACCTTTCAACAGTGTCTAGATCAATACATACAGTCTCAAAGAAATATATACATTCACTGTCAAGTTATACAAACATCAAACGTAACGAAATGAATGAGATTACATCTTCAACTTTAAAGGCATTGACAGATGGCAACACCTTGCCTTTATCATGAATCTGAGTACCTGTCAACATTTACAATAATGAGCTTTGCGGCCCAGTAAGCAATAAAGACAACCATGTAAGTAAGTCATGCAGTTCATTATGCATCAATTATCACATCAAAATCATATACCATCATACATTCCAAATTTTCCTTTATTTTCTTCTTCTTTTCCTTTATCATTTTCCTGTTCCTTTTTCCTTTTCTTTTCCTTTTCCTTTTTCCTTTTTCCTTTTTCATTAAACTAGACCTAAGCGCTACTTGTAGAGAGAGCACCATCAGTCTAAACCACACAAGTGGCATCAGTCTCAACCACGCAAGTGGCATCAGTCTCAACCACACAAGTGGCATCAGTCTCAACCACACAAGTGACATCAGTCTCTTGGCTCAAGGCCAGGTGTTCTCTACAGGAGGCCATCATCGGTCTAGTATATCTTTCCACTTTTCAGTCTCGCTTCATGCCCTCCCATTTGGGTACATAAGTACCAGGACTTACAGAAGCCATTACATTTTATTCCTTTCTTTATTTCCTTTCTTTTTCTTTTCACTTTTCAGTCTTGCTTTATGCCCTCTCATTTGGGTACATAAGTACCAGGACTTACAGAAGCCTTTAACATTTTATTCGTTTCAGTCTTTTTATATTCAATTTCAATAGCATTATCATGCTCTGCCTATTTCCATGCACACTCTCATTTCAAGCATCATTCAATGTCATATGAGTAAAGGTGGACATAGCTCCATATAAGTCAATCATTTAAACATGAGAGCATGATATCATTCAATCTCATCTGAACACAGTTCACGACATTCCATCATTTACATATGAAAACATGATACTTTACATTTAACATGCATAAACATTCTTGCAAATTCATGATTAACAGTTCAAGAACACTATTAACATTTCATTCAAGCAGTTCAATCCACTCATTGAGCTGTCATCCAATTCCATGCATTTTGTTTAATACACAAAAGCATATATCATACACTTTCCATAAATTGCATCAACGAATAGATAAAATAGATTTCATGTCATCATGTAAATGTTACATGTCTACTAAATGAAATCACCTACTTAACATACATAGGTTGGTCAATATCACTTACCTATTCCGTGCGTTTCCTGACCTTAGTTTCATCATAATCCGCTCTCCCTGCATCTCGATCGATCAACGGCAATTACGAAAATGCAAGAACCAACAGGAAATTTCCCCCTTTTTATATTATTTTCTCTCTCCTACTTTCTCTCTCCTCTTTTCTTTCTCTCTCCTCCCCACGGTTTTTCTTCTCTTTCCTCTCTTGTCTTCCTCTTCTCTCTCCACTCCCTCTCTCTCCTCTTCTCCTCACTCCTTCTCTCTCCTCTTCTCCATGGCCTTTAATGGCTTCCCTCCATATTCTCTGCTCTCCCTCCACTTCTTCTCTACTCTTTCTCTCTCTCCTCTTCTTCCCACTCCTCCTCTCTCCTCTTCTCCACGTGCCCCTCTAAGGCCTTTAATGGCTTCTTTCCATATTCTCTTCTCTCCCTCCACTCCTTCTCTGCTCTTTCTCTCTCTCCTCTTCTCTTCTCTTCTCTTGCTTTTCTACTTCTTCTCTTTTGGGAGTCTTC
Source organism: Hakea prostrata (assembly GCF_041222555.1). Taxonomy (NCBI): domain Eukaryota; kingdom Viridiplantae; phylum Streptophyta; class Magnoliopsida; order Proteales; family Proteaceae; genus Hakea; species Hakea prostrata. The sequence goes on along the minus strand of NC_142600.1, from coordinate 27,050,274 downwards.
TCCACTACGCAGCAACCATCACTCTTCCCCCCATTTAGTTGGTCCTCTTAAGTCGGTCTTCTAAGTCGGTTGTGGTATATAATATATATAATATATAATACATATATATATATATATATATATATATATATATATATATATATATATATATATATATATATATATATATATATATATATATATATATATATATATATATATATATATATATATATATAAAATAATATACATATAATATATATTTAGTTATAGGATTAATGGGCTTTGTTATGGGTTTGTGGGCCCGCTGTAATATCTTATGCAGGGCCCACACTGAGGTGCTAATATTAGTACCTCCGGGTTCCGAAAATCATGCCGATCATTTTCTCGTTTTCAGTTCAGTCTAATTCCACTGTTGTGGGATCCACAAGCGATGTCTGACCTCGACCAAATGTCAATTGGATCTAACCTAATTTACGCTATCCTTTAACTATACTCAAATCATTTAATTAAACCGTCAAATCAATTATCGAATCCGTTAATAATCTTAAAGACTGACACATTCACACACGATAATAAAATAATAATATTAAAAGATGCGGGGCATCACAGTAATAACCTACATAGTCTTTTATCTTACCTACTTGGTTTGCAGTAACCTATATTATCAATTACCTATTTATTTGGTCCATAGTAACCAATACTGTCTTTACTTACCTATTTGATCCAACAAATATTGCATTTGCTTATCTATTTGGTCCACAGAAACCAATATTGCCCTTATCTACCTATTTAGTCCATGGTAACCGATATTGCCTTTTGCTTACCCATACTTTACCTACTACTTGCCTTCTTACAAATCACTTATATGGACATTGGAGCTACAATCTTGAAGATTTAGTGTGGCGATTCCTCACTACTATTGGCATTATTTGACTAGTGCCTTTTGATGCTGATATACTTATGGATTTTGTTCGTCTTTAATTGTTCTTAGGGTAAATATCACTTACCTCCCCTCTTAGCTGGACAAATAGCACTTACACCCCCTCTTAGTTGGATAATATCACTTACCTCCCCTTTTACCTAGCAAATATATCAAACACCTCCCCTCTGTTAACTTTCTCCGTTAAATTTAACTTTTACCGTTGAATATTTTTCTAAAACCCCAAACTACCTTTGGCTAAAAATATTTTTTTTATTTACCCTAAATTACCGTAATCACCTTAGCAGTTAAAATACTAAATTACCCTCAATTAAAATAATTGTTAAAAACTAAAACACCATAGTTAAAACTCAAATTATCTTTAATTATTAAAAGCCCAACATATATATTTTTTAATATTTATCAAGCAATTAAAAAAAAACTAATGAGTTATTTAATTAGTTAAATTTAGCGTGTAATGTTCACATTAATTTTTACTTAGCGTGTAATACTCTTTTTAAAAAATATTTATCAAACAATTAAAAAAACCCAAAATAGTAGTAAGTGTTTAATTTTATCAACATACCTTGATAGTAGTACGTGTTTTTTTAATTGTTTGATAAAATTTAAAAAAAAGAAGAAGGTATGTTGGGCTTTTAATAATTAAAGATAATATAGATTTTAACTATGGTGTTTTGGTTATTATAATCATTTTAATTGAGGGTAATTTAGTATTTTAACTGTTAGGGTGATTATGGTAATTTAGGGTAAATAAACAAATATTTTAAACCAAGGGTAGTTTGGGGTTTTAGAAAAATATTTAACGGTAAAAGTTAAATTTAACGGAGAAAGTCAACAGATGAGAAGTGTTTGATATATTTGCTAGGTAAGAGGGGGGGGGGGTAAGTGATATTATCCAACTAAGAGGGGGTGTAAGTGCTATTGTCTAGCTAATAGGGGAGGTAAGTGATATTTACCCTTGTTCTTATTATTGGATAATTCGCTAGACATGAAAATTTTAAAGTTTTTTTATTATTATTATTTTTTTTATTTAAAATTGGTGTTGATTATCTCTTGGGTGCAGTTCTCTCAATGTTTATTGATGTCTGTTATTGTTACACATTCAAGATTGGTGCTATCTTTCAAGTTTATTCTTATTGTATAAGCTAAAGTTTGCTTTGTATATATTTCAGTCTGAGGGGGAGTGTTAAAGTATACGTAAGTTTTAGGCTGTTCTACTATTCACGTAAACAATATTATGCCAGTGATGCTACTCTACTTTCTATTTCTAATATAGAAATCTTGTTACAAGTTTTGGGAGTTTCTAGAAAGCATAGTTTCTATTTTTTGTTAGTTACTAATTTTAAAACTTTCATTTTTCAGTACTTTCTATTTTGGACAGATTTTAGGAGTTAAGAAGACTACAAAATTTTGTCCATAAATTTGTGCTATTTATTTCCTACTTTAGAAGGCAAGATATCTTGCTTCTCAAGTTGTAATCTAGACTATTGCTAGCTATAAATAAAAGACTGCGATTCTAGGAGTGCTAAGCTAGAATTGCAAGCTTATGTGATTCCTATCAATTCTTCTTCTTTCTTCTTCTTTACTCTTTTTTGTTTTCATCTTCTCAGTTCTTCTTATTATTGCATTGTTTTGGTTGATTAAAGTTTATTTTCTATCACATGTATATATCCTCACTATTAGAGCCATCCAAAAATGCATTAGTGACATCAAATTGATGAATAAACCCAATCTTTTGACACAACAAACGAATAGAAGTCACCTTAACAATCGGGCTGAAAGTTTCAGAATAATCAAGCCCATAAGCAAAACCTTTTGGGACTAACCGTGCTTTATAGTGTTCAACATTCCCATCAGATTTCCTTTTAAGCACGCTTTATAGCATTCAACACTCCCATCAGATTTCCTTATAATTCTATAAACCCATTTGCAACCGATTGGCTTTTAACAGGGTGGAGATGGCGTCAACAACCCAGCATTGTTACTAATTAGAATGTTAAACTCCATGTCCATGGCAGCTCTCCACTACACATGTTTAACTGCTTAAGAGTAACAACTAGGCTCTGTGGTTAACATCAGAAAGAAGAGCTAGATGAAGGGGATGTTTAGTGCTGCAAAGACTCAAAGGAATCCCTTGACTATGAGTGCCATCCATAGGGCGGGTTACCATAGAATGTATTCGGCTAGAGGTAGGAAAAGTAGGTTCAGATTCAACATCAAGTGGGGATGGGCTAGAATGCACAGCGTCCAATAAAGACGGGCCAGAATTTCTGGTGTGAAGAATAGATGGGCCAACACCTCATGAATAGAAGAAGCATATTTAGTAGAAAAAGACCCATTAGAATTTGAAAAAGATGGGTCAGATGGTGCATGATGAATTGGAGAGGACCCACTTACATCATTAGAGTAAAAATTGAGGCCAGGAATGGAAGAGGAGATAATGGGAGAAACTGAAATAATAGGAGAAGAAGTAGTGGGAACCAAAGAGGAAGAAATAGTTCTTGGACTAGGATTGGAAACTGAGGGAAGAGAACCTATAAAAGGAGGAAATTAATGCTGGCCGAAAGGCAGTAGCAGAAATAGAAGGAGAAGAAGAAGAGACACCTAAAAAACAATTCTCATCAAAAGTCACATGATGAGAAACGATAAGTTTGCAGGTCACAGGATTAAAATCCCTTATGATTGGAACTATATCCAAGGAACAAGCACTTAGCAGTTTGAAAACTAAACTTACAAGTATGGGAAAACAAGCACAACCAAAAACATGAAAAATAGTATAGTCTGAAAGAGCTCCAAAAGTAAACTCAAAGGGAGATTTATGATGCAACACAGCAGTAGGTAATCTGTAATACCCCTAGATTTTACTAAGGGCCAACTTTCCTTGTTTTTTTTTTTCCCTTTTTTCTTTCTTTCCTTTTTTTTTTTTTTTTCCTTTTCTTTTTTTTTTTTTTTCTTCTGGGGTTTCCCTTTTGGTTTCCTTTTTTTTTTTTTTCGTTTTTTTTTCTTTTTTTTTCGCTCTTTTTTTTTGTTTGGTTTTTTTTTTGTTCTTCTCTTGTTTGTTGTTTTGTTTTGTGTCTTCTTTTTTTTTTTTTTCCTTCTTCTTCCCTTGTTTGTTTTGTTGTTTTTTTTCCTGTTTGTTTTTTGTCTGTCTTTCTCTTCTTTTCCTGTTCTCCTTGTTTTTTCTTTTTTTTGTTCTTCGTTTTTCCTTGTCTTTTTTTTGTTGCTTCCTTTGTTTCTTGTTGCCTTTTTTTTTTTGTTGCTGTGTTCTTTCTCTTGTTTTTGTTTTTTTCTTTTGTTTTTGCTTGTTTGTCTTTTTTTCTATGTTTGTTTCTTTTCTTTCTTTGCTTTTCCTTTCTGGTCCGTTGGTGGGTTGTGGCTCCCCCCGCGGTCTCTTCTCCTTTCCTTTGGGCCCTGTCTTGGCCCCCTCGCGTCCCGCCTGGGTTGTGTTTCCCTGGTCCTGTCCCGTCCCTGCCTGGGCTCTTGTTTTTCTTTGTCTTGTTTTTTTTTTTTCTTTCTTGTTTTCTTTTCCTTCTTCTTGCTGTTGTCTTGGTTTTCTTCCCTTTTTCGTGGTGTGGGTCTTTGGTTTGCCGTTGGGTCCTTTCTGCCTTTCTTTTTTTGTTGGCTTGTTTTATCTATTTTTTTTGTTTGGTGTGTGTTCTCTTGTTGTTGTCCCTTTTTTTTGGTTTTGTTGGTGTTTGTTCCTCTTTTCTTTCTTGGTTTTCTCTTTTCCGTTCTCTTGGCGTTCTTGGGTTGTCCCTTTTCCCTTTGGGCGGTCTCTGTTTATAATAAAAACAGCATTTGCAAAAGCATCCCCTCAAAACTCAAATGGCAAACCAAAGTGTGCTCATAAATTGAGCCGCATATCAGTAATATAACGATGCTTCCTCTCAGCCACACCATTCTGGGCTGACATATGACAACCGATGATGAATCCCACAAGTAGACAAAAATTGAAAAAAAAACCTTTGTATTCTCCTCCTCAATCAAAATGCAATTTTTTTTTTTAATGGAGGTACCAAATTGATTTTCCACTAAAGACTTAAACAATGAAAGGCTAGTAAAACTTCATATTTTTGTGCAACTGTATACATCCAAGTGAAGCGTGTGTAATCATCAATGGACAAACTATACCAAGATGTCCAAACATAGACAACACAGGGGTTCCTTTCTTATTGTACACTAGCAATAGAAACATAGAATAAATAGCAATCCAACACGATGGGTATGCAATTTTATAACCATTTTATAAAAAATATAAAAGAAACTGTAGGAGAAAAGAGAGAGAGAGAGAGGGACAATTCCCATCTCATCACATTCATCTTTCAGAAGATTGATCGAATTCTCACAAAATTTTGATCAATGATTGAATTCCCACAAATTTCCGACCAACTAATTTTGATAAGGTCAAAATCAGAATATTTTAAAAAAAAATTGATTATAATCATGGCCTTGTCAGAAAGAAAATAGATAACCTTAGTTTTTTGTTTTTCCATGCACTTTTCCTTCCTTTACCGCAAGTACTTTTCCAAAAACTTATCGTATTTGCACAAAATTCTATCAATTGATTTTGCAGTCTTGATTCGGATCAAAAGAACACATAAGGTTTCTTTCATAAAATCATTCTTTAAAACAAAACGAATATGATTAATAACTAATCAATAAGAGAGTGGAAGTACCTTATCCGTACGGAATTGCCTGAAAGATCCAAGCAGCCAGAATTGGTCCAATAAAAGGACAAATCCGGTAAACATAGAAGTGCTCCCATGTGTCATGGCGGTTGTTCACATAAGCCCACCCAAAGGCATTGGCAGGATTCATTGCGGGTCCAATGGACCCGAATCATAAATATTTACATCATGTAACACACTGATAAGGGATAGACTTGTAAGTTTGGTAATTGTTAGAGGACAAGATCATAAGATCATAATGTATGATTTACATACTGTAATTACTATATATAATAAAGGTAAGATCTCAGATCATATACAATCTGAGAGATTTCTGAGAAATACTAACTTGGTATCATCGAGTCAAGCAGATTCCTTGGGCATTCTGTTTCTTTTTCTTTCGGTTTTCTTGCTTTTCTTGGGGTTTCTTGCTCGCTTTCTGCAACTTTTTCTGCTGTCATGGCTTCCGCTTCCTCTCCCTCTATGTTTTCTAACATTCACCATTTTCTTTCCATCAAGCTTTCTTCTTCCAATTACCTGGTATGGCAGTCTCAATTTCTGCCTCTTCTTAGTGGATCTGATCTTGAAGGATTTGTTACTGGTTCTGCGGTTGCCCCCAATCGAGACTCCGGTTTCTTCTTCTGGCTTATCTGGAACCTAATCTGCATATATCTCTTGGATGCGTCAAGATCAGATGGTGTTAGGCTGGCTACTCTCTTCTCTGACCGAGGATATTCATTCTTAGGTAGTTGGCTTGTCTTCCTCTGCTGCGGTTTGGCAGGCTTTAGAGACGACTTATGCTTCTCATAGTCAGGCTAGAGTGATGCAACTTCGTCTTTCTCTTCACAATTTGCGTAAAGGTTCTGATTCAATGGAGCTCTATCTTCTGCGCCTCAAGAAGATTGCTGATCAACTGGCTTTGATTGGAAAACCTATTTCTGATGATGAACTTGTTCTTTTCACGCTTGGTGGTTTAGTATCTGAATTTGCTTCCTTTGTTACCTCCGTTACTACAAGGGAAAATCCGATCAAGATGCGAGATCTTCATGGTATGTTGTTGAGTGAAGAGATTCGCACTTCGTCTGTTCTTCAGGAATTGACCAATGTTGTTGCAAATGTTGCTACTACTCCTGGAGTTTCTCAACTAGTTGCTTCTGCCACTGTTTCTACGGCTTCTCCAGATTTTGATTCTGGCCGATCGCTCAGATCTCCTTCCAGATTTACTCATGGTAGAGGCTGTTATCATGGTTTTGGTTATCGTGGAAATTCTTCACGCTCTGATAGGGCTCCTTTTTTGTAATTTTTGTGGTCGTCTTGGTCATTTTGCTCGTACCTGCTATCAACGTTATCCTGGCTCTCATCCTCAGGTGCTGCCTCAAGCTCATTTTTCAGCCTCTACTCCTCAATCTTGGTTTCCTGATACAGGTGCTACGCACCATATGACTTCTAATCTTCAAGCTCTTCATGGTCCTCATGAGTACACTGGTTCTGATTCCATGCATATCGGTAATGGATCAGGTTTGCGAATTGCTCACTCTGGCTCTTCAATTCTTCACTGTTCTGATAAGTCCTTTGCTCTTAATCAGATGCTTCATTTTCCTGACTTGACTTATAATCTGTTATATGTGCGTAAATTTGTTGAGGATAATTCTGTATATTTTGAGTTCTTTGCTAACCGATTTCATGTTAAGGATCAACCTCGGGGACTTTGTTGCTCAAAAGCCATGTTGAAAGAGGCCTCTACAAGCTTGATGTTCCTGCCAAGCCTATTGTTACTGATTTTGATGCTTTGGCTTCTGTTCGAGCTTCTTCTTCCATTTGGCATGCTCGGTTAGGACATGCTGCTGCTGATGTTGTTCGTCGTGTTCTTACAACTGCAAGTCTTCCTGTTACTTCTTCAACCGAACCTGTTGTTAGTGTTTGTTCTTCATGTCAACTAGAAAGGCTCATCAACTTCCTTTTGGTAGTTCTACTTCTCTTACTACTGCCCCCTTACACCTTATTCATTCGGATTTGTGGGGACCAGCACCTGTTCTTTCTCTTAATGGACATCGTTACTATGTTTTGTTCATCGATGATTACACTCGCTTTACATGGGTTTATACTTTGGCAAAGAAATCTGATGCATTGCAAGCCTTTCAATTGTTTAAAGCTTTAGTTGAGAATCAATTTAGTTCTTCTATTAAGACTTTCCAATCTGATTGGGGTGGTGAGTTTAGGAGCTTTTCTACATTTCTTTCTTCATGTGGTATTCATCATCGGTTGTTTTGCCTCATACTTCAGCTCAGAATGGGGTGGCTAAGCGTAAACACCGGCATATTGTTGATATGGGACTTGCTTTACTTGCACATAGTCACTTACCTTTTGAATTTTGGGGGGATGCATTTGCAACTGCTGTTTTTGTCATCAATCGTCTTCCTTCTGCTGTCTTACAATACAAATCTCCTTTTGAGCTTGTATTTGTTGTTTTACTTGACTATACTCAGTTCAAGGTTTTTGGTTGTCTTTGTTACCCATTACTTTGCCCTTTTAATCAACATAATTCAGTTTCAGAATTGCTCAATGTATTTTTGTTGGGTATAGTCCTCAGCATAAAGGATTTAAATGCTTTATTCTTATTACCAGGAAGACTATTATTTCCAGAAATGTCACATTTGATGAAGCTTCATTTCCTGGTTTTCCTTCTTCTTTTTCTTCGATGTCTCCTCATGTTTTTTGGCCTGCATTTCCTCCTTTGTTTGTTTCTTCCCCTACTCCTGACTCTAGTCTAAGTCGTGACTCATCTTTAAGTTCCTCTTCTCCTGCTTCTTCATTTCTTAATGAAGGTTTACATGGGCCTGCTAGTACTCTTCATACTTCAAATTCTGTTTTTAGTCCATCTACAATTCATGGTTCTGCTTCTCTGCCTAGTGCTTCAGGCCCACCTTCTTCAGGCCCATCTTCTTCTCTTACACCACTTGTAAGCCCATTTTCTGTTATTCAGCCCATTTGGCAGCATTCTATGGTCACTCGGTCTATGGATGGCACACGTGTTCTTAGGGCTCCTTTGAGTTTATGTGCAACCAAATTTCCTATACCTATGGCTTTATTAACTTCCATGGACACCGAACCTACTTGCTATTCCCAGGCTGTTAAGCATCGAGTCTGGCGGGCTGATATGGATACTGAATTTGGTGCATTACTTAAAAATAAAACTTGGTCTCTTACTCCTCTCCCACCGGGGCGTCGGGCTATCGGTTGCAAATGGATATATCGAATTAAACGTAAATCTGATGGCAGTATTGATCGTTACAAAGCTAGATTAGTGGCGAAAGGATTTTCTCAAGAATATGGCATTGATTATTTTGATACATTTAGTCCTGTTGTTAAGACTACCACCATACGGTTATTACTTTCTTTGGCTGTGTCTCATGGTTGGACTATACGGCAACTCGACGTTACTATTGCGTTCTTGCATGGTTCACTTACTGAAGATATCTATATGATGCAACCAGCAGGCTATATTGATTCTCACCAGCCCTCCCTTGTTTGCAAACTTCACAAGTCCTTGTATGGTTTGAAACAAGCTCCGGCAGCATGGTTTCAAAGGTTGAGTTCTTACTGGGAAGTTTTGGGCTTTGTTGGGTCTCATACAGATACTTCCTTATTTTATGTTGGTTCTCACGCCCAGTCTTTATTTTAATCTACGTTGATGACATTCTTGTTCTTGGGCCATCCACTATGGTGATTGATGATATATTGGTTTCTTTAGCCCATGAGTTTGCAATGAAAGACTTGGGCCTAGCCCGCTACTTCTTGGGCATCGATTTAACAGCAAATTCGGATGGGCTCTTACTTTCTCAAAGAAAGTATGTTTTTGATTTACTATAACAAACTAATATGCATGGTTGTAAGCCCATCGGTTCTCCAATGAATTCTTCTGCTGCCTTGTCTCGCACCGATGGATCTCTTTTGACAGATTCAACAGAATATCGAAGTGTGGTAGGGGCTTTACAATATGCCACCCTCACACGCCCTGATATTGCGTTTTCAGTGAACAAATTATGTCAATTTCTTGCTTGTCCTACTGATATTCATTGGATGGCTATATAGCGTGTCTTACGCTACTTGAAGGGTACTTTGTTTTATGGGCTTCAGCTTTATCGGTCCTCTTCCATGGATTTACATGCTTACTCCGATGCTGATTGGGCCGGCTGTATTGATGATCGAAAATCAACCGGTGGTTAACTCATTTTCTTGGGCTCCAAACTCATATCATGGCAATCTTGCAAGCAAACTGTGGTAGCCCATTCAAGTACCAAAAGTGAGTATCGTGCTCTTGCTTTAGCTACTGCTGAAATCACTTGGATTCAATCCTTACTTCGGGAACTTCATCTTCCCTTGATTCATGCTCCTACGCTATGGTGTGACAATATTGGGGCCGCTTATCTCTCTTCCAATCCGGTTTTCCACGCGCGTACCAAGCACGTTGAAATCGATTTTCATTTTGTTCGTGATAAGGTCTCTTGTGGTGATTTGTTGGTTCGTTTTGTTTCCAGCGCGGATCAATTAGCTGATCTTCTTACAAAGCCTTTGCCTGCACCTCGATTTACAATTTTGCGTACCAAACTCAATTTCCTTGATGGCGGGTTGAGTTTGCGGGTGGGTGATAAGGGATAGACTGATAAATTCTGTAATTGTTAGAGGACAAGATCATAAGATCATAATGTATGATTTACATACTGTAATTACAATATATAATAAAGGTAAGATCTCAGATCATATACAATCTGAGAGATATTTCTGAGAAATACTAACTCACTCTTTAGCATGTAACTTAATTTCCTAGATCCATTCTAGTACTAACCTAAGAAATCTTCGGTGAAAGACTCAACAACCCTGAAACTGTAATGGTCCCATACACATTTAGATTGTAACACTATTGGGTATTCCTTTCCCAGTTAGGCCAACAAGACTTTCTTTAGAACTGGAAGTGCCTGGATAGAGCAACGTATATGGCACCTGGACAGGCCCTACCCGATTGCTCCACCTTTTGTCATTGTTCATCTCTGTGATCCTCTTTTCAATCTTTACTAGCTTCTTCCCAAATCTCTCAAAAGCTTCCAGTGGTACTGCATCTGATGTCCACTCCGGAGTGTCCCTCTGCCCAAGATACACTTCATCAGAAGAATGCATGGACAAAATCTCAATCAGGGATACACCTAAGAGGGTTTGAAGCTGGCTCGTAATTGTTATCAGGAATACTTTGTCAGGGTTCCTTTCAAGTTCAGCATATTCTGGAGAACCTGGTTCAGGCATGAAGCGACGGCTTATGGTTGGACGATTTGGGAGATAACCTGCATATGGGTATTGTCCAAAATTAATAGCTGCATGGAGAGCTGAAGCTACCCATATAATGATGGTGCATGTCTGTGTTAGCTCAGCAAGCGTCTGCATCTTGGGCCACCATGGCTCATTCTTTTTGTCCCCATGGCCTACATCACGGAGTTCAGCCCACCAGGATTGGAGCTCAGAGTCACTTTGAACCAACTCATCCTTGGGGTAGTAGAAAGAGCAGTATTCATGGACCCAAGCTTCAATGGCTGACCATATTTCAAGGCCATCAACTGCAAAAGGGTAGTCCTCGATCAATAGGCGGAGGCCATGAGGACTGTTTGGGTCTGGAACTGCAATTCCCCTATTCATAGCAAACAATGATCTCCATTTTCAGTATGGTGCAGAAATTCTTAAGCTTTCATGTTTGTAAAGTGTATGACTATGAACTTACCTCTTCATGAGATCTGCAGGCAATGCCTGCTCAGGGAAAACCCAACTCTTGTAAACCAAGGAAGACATTTCCATTGCAAATTTTGCTGGGAAAACTGTATTCTCCAGTACTCCATCAGCATTGATGAGGATTTGCCGAGAAAAGGCATTTATATTCATGGTATCCCGGAAGTGAGGCTGCAAAAGCTTATGGATTGGATGAACCACACTCAATTGTCTATTTAGCGCAATGACAAATGGCTCCATCACCGCATGAGTATGTAACCTGGAACCAGATTAACAATACCAAAACAGTTGAAAATGAGAGTCTCAACACCGATTTCTCAGTGTAAAGCATTCAAAACATTCTATCATGTAGGCATACCAGTGACTGATGAGCTGGTGAACACCAGAGTCATTCACTGCTGCATAAGCTTTAGCAAGCTGCCATACCAAGGCTTCAACACCTTGTGTTGCAGGAGTAAAGACCTTGCTAATTACACCGTGTTGGTCACCATCTAGACGTGGTAGGCTCAGCTCAATTGCTAGTGGCTTCAATGTCCCATCATCTCTCAAGAATAGAAGTGTTCTGGTTGCATAAGTCTTTGTAGAAGTAGTGTTTATCCGTCCCAGGTATGGCATCAACGTATCATGATGGTTCAGTATGAAGAGCCTGTTCATTTTAATTGCCTATAGAATAACCATAGTATTAGATAGCTCATGTGAAAGCTTGTCACTTAGAAAATTGTATTGAGTACATAACATGAAACACGGATTGACCTCATGTACGCTTAGACCATTTAACTGCCCCTCAATGTGATCTTTAGTTATTGAACTAGTATGGTTGCCATATACATTGGGATCCAGTTTACTGATGGGGGGAAACTCCTGCATATTGACAAGAAACCAACCTTAAAGATAACTAAAACAGAAGTAGAAAAGAATTTAATAAAATGCATCAGATTCATCAAGTTTACTTGAAGAAGGCAGAGGCAAACAGGGTTCACTCCAGCCAGCATTTCTCGTGCAAACTCCTCATCTGTTCTCCAAGCAGTCTTATCCTCTGCATTATTACCAGATTAATATGGTTAATAGTTTGCCCTTTCCTCACCAGCTCTATCAACTTTTCAAAAGAGACATATATTTCTTAACCATAAGCAGTAAATGTGTAGTGGCACATTTTGTATCGGCTGTTGTGGAATTGTCACGCAGTGCTGCAAATAGAATGTACAAATTCTGCTAGTCATCAGATTGTGAATGACAATGCATACCTTTGATCACTTGTGGTGTAGGGAATTTGAGGAGTCTTTCACTGTCCGAGCGACAGAGTTCCTTTAGGAGCTCCAAGTGGATCTTGCTCTTAACTTTGTCTAGTGTTGGGCCATTAGGCAGCGGAATCCCTCCTTCATAGAGGTTTAATACATCTTGAAAGGTGTCAAACTCATTTGGAGTGCTATCACATAAAGCTTTTAGCCCTGGGGGAAGGAACTGAACTAAAGCTTTCAAAGCATATGCTACGAAATCTGACAACTTCAAGTGACCAAACCGTTCATCTCTTGGAACATAAATGTTCAGACTCATTGCCAGTGGTATTCTGCTCTCAGAGTTAGGATCTGTTGAAATTAACAATAAATTGATGAAATGCAAGCTGAAATGGTCAAGAAATATAGGAAAAACTATCAGAGACAGAGAAATCACGAGGATCCAATTAAACTAAGGATAAAGTAGGTATTGGACATCCTTCTAATCAACCCAAACTTGGTACAGAATGATGACAGAAGGATAATTAGCAAATCATTAACCTGTCTTTGTAGGTTTTCGACCAGTACTTCCCCTGCGTGGGTAAGGGTATTCTGTTGAACCTCCAAGAACAGGGCGTGCATGTTCGTGTCCCTTGTCAGGGTCCCCCAGATCATTATAGAAAGCATAGTCGTAGACGCGATCCCATTCCTTGAGCTCTCCTGTCCCATCTCCCCTCCCTTCTCCCCTCAGATTCAGAAGTTCATCTTCCCTGTACTTGAGCAGAGGCTCTGGTGTGTCTCTTGGTAGGAAGGTCTGTGGTAAAAGCCACACATTAGTTCCCTTAAAAGAGTCAAGCCCATCTTAGTTTTCTGCCCATTCCACAACTCATCCCCCCAACACACACGCACACACAAGAGGAAATAAAAAAGAAGGATGTCCCATTTTTAACAACACAAACCCACCAAATAAAATTTTGAAGAACTTGAGAGGTTCTATGTAATGAGATAAGATTATCAAAACTTCTACCCTTTCGTTAGTTCTGTAATCTAAAGCAGATATAAGTCAGGAGACTAAAATATTGGAAGTTACAAGGTCATGTAGTCTGAGTTCAGTAGGTAAAATTCTTTTCTTTGTTCTACACGCTCATCCAGGCAATTTACTGTTTGCTAGAATAGTTGATAGTTCTTTATACAAATCCCTGTCACTAGAAAATAAATGAAGAGTCACTATAGAATGTGCAAACTGTGAGATTTAAAGGAAGGTGACTGATTAAAAGCTACCACTGCATGGCATTATTAATGTTTCTGGGAATTACTAATAATGTGTTTGGTTCCAGCTTAAATGAAATGCTGAAGCTACACGTCATCAAAGTATTTTCAAATCCAATGATTTAACACAATCATTACCTGGTTAGTGAAGAAAACCCGATCATATTTGTAACGCTTAGCTGGGTAAACCCAAGAATTGCAGATAAAGTGGATACGACCAATCCCTGGTACATCTTCAAGTGTGAGAGTCTTGAGGTAGAACTCATTATGGTGCATGTTCTTGATGATGAAAGCTCCAGGTATTCCCATTGCTTCAATATCCCACTGGAATCTGACCTTGTAAGTAGATTCTCTAGCAGTTAATGGGGTGATTTTTGTTATCCATTGCTTCAAGAATGCTTGTTCTCCAACCTTTCCCCTCATCTCCTTACCTGCAATGTTCTTGGATTGAGTTTTCTCTTCAATATTTGACTTAGGCTGTGAATTGAACTAACGAGAGATCCAGTTTCCCAATGCCATTAACTGTTTCTGAATTGAACTTACTGTTTACGGCATCAAGTCACAGGTTCGTTTGCCCATACCAAATATTCTGTGTTCATTTTTTTTTTTTTTTTTTATTTTTTACCCTCTTTTTTTGTTTTTTGTTTTTTTTTTGTTTTTTTTTTCTTTTCCCCTTCCAACTCTGTTTTTCTCTTTCGGTTTTCTTTCTCCTTTCTCTTTTTTCTTTTTTTTCTTCTCTTTTTTCTTTTTTTTTTTTTTTTTCTCGTCTTTTTTTTTCCTTTGTCTGTTTGCTTTTGTCTCTCCTGTTGTGTTTCTTCAGATCTCTCCTTCACTCTTTCGATTGCTCTTGTTCAGCCGGCCATGGTTGGCTGGACTACCGCGCCGCTAGCACCTCTTGACCGAATGAGTTCGTTGATTCAGAGGGTATAATATTGTAAATTTAAAAACTTAAAAATAAGTTTTGTAAAACAATAATTTTATATTTGCATTTAACCCCAACGTTTTGTAATCTGAGCCGTTCAATTCATTTTGGACTATGTGGCAAAAATCCGGCCGTTAGCTGCTTGCGGCAGTCGCTGCCGCAAATTAAAATCCCCCTGTGTTACTTAAAACAATAAAGAATGTTTTTCATCTCATGTAGTTTGCCTAACTTAGGTTCGTTTGGATATAAGTAAAATGGAAGTGCTTCAGAGATTTCTTTAAACTATGTTGGGAAAATCTCTTCAACCACCAAGACACCAATCTAACATATGGATTGGACTGGGAAAAGAAGAGTTTCAATGGAATCCAATCCATAAGGTCACATTCAGAGAGATAAAGAGATTTAACAAGAACCAAAGCAAAGTTGTTTTAGTGGTTGAAACCACCTCCTCTTAGTGAAGAGGTCGTGGATTCGACTCTGAGGCAAATTAATATCCCAATCTCCCGGCTTAATATAAGCCCAATTGTACACAAAAGAAAAAGAAAAAAAAAAAAAAAAAAAAAGAAAGAAAGAAAGAAAGAAAAGAAAAAAAAAAAAAATGAAGGCTTGACTGACCTAACTTGACTTGGCGAGGATCACCTAAAAAGGATAAATCCCTTATTTGTCTTACCGTATTTTTTACATGAGAGTCTATCACCACCTTACATGGCCGAGTTTGACTCACCTCCCAGTCGAAATTCGTACCACCCTCTCATGCTTTTTCATCCTACAAATGCGTAATACCCACGTCTAGTTTGGTCCACATCCTCTATAATTCTTTTCCCTACAATTCCCTCCTAGGATTGTGCCGTGGCATTAAATAATCTAACAGTCACCAAATTCAAGCTAGAGTATAAATAAAATTTGAAATTTATGGATGGGTTTAAATAAAATTCAAAATAAGTATCAATTGGGTAACCGTTGAATTACTCAATGCTACATGGCACAATCCTATAAAAAAAATTGTAGGAAATTGTAAAGAAATGAATGTGAATCGATCTACATTTTGATTAAATAATAGAGAGGACGACCAAATTGAGTCCACATGGGGCCACACGATTATGTGATGAGAATGAGGGCGTTGCAGTGGATCCCATTTCTTTGGGGGTGGGGCGTGGGGCATCAAAGAAGCAGGACCACAGTTGTGCTTACATCCCCTTCGACATTTCCAAGATATTTTTCTGAAAAGGTTCCTGCTTTGCTCTGCTTTATCGTTCATTTCGGAGCAAGAACACTCTCGGAAGGTGAAAAGACTAGTCTGTGAGAAAAAGCCAAACCGCCAAGAGTCCCTGGTTTTGTTAACGACTCTGGTTTTGCTAACCTTTGTGGGTAGTGAACTCCTTAAACCTCGAAAACCAAAATAGCTTGAGAACAGTTAAAAGAACCTCATTTGAACTCCAATCTCGAACAGAGCAAAAATATCAAAGGGAAAGAAAAAGAAAGAAAACTAGTGTGCTGGCGGGTTTTAGTTCACTTCAAGAAAAATAAAAAGTTGGAAAGTTGGAAACGAAGAGAAGAGGAGAACAGGGTATGGTGAGTGGAAATTAAAAGGAAAAGAAGACTGACCTGGGTCGCCATGAACAGCACTGATGAGCTGCAATGAAACTCTTTTTCCCAGTAACTCATGAACCCGGTCGAGTAGTGAGGCCCCCAAATCGTTTAAGTCCAAGACATTCTTCTTCATCAACACAACAGATCCTTTGATCTTCTTCTCATTCACTCCCCCTTTCATGCATCCCATTTTCCCCTACACCTCAGCAAAGAGCACTGACACAAGAAAAGAATGAGTTGCAGAAGAGCACAGAAAGAGATAGTGAATGTAAGTATAGCAAACTGGTGGGTAATTATATCTATAGATTTCAGTAAGTTTCACGTGATCTGCTGCGTTGTTGGATGGAAAGATATGTGGAATGGAATTTTTCCCCAGTCTTTCTCTCTCTAGAAACCGCTGCTTCCACTCTCTTTCTTTTCTCTCCGTAGGAATGGAATGTTGCCACCTCGCTTTCCCTTATTCTTTTCTTCTCCCATCGTTTTTCCCTTTTCAAAAGAGTTATTAAATTTTACCAAAAAAGATAAGTAATTAAATTATTGTAAAATTTGACTTGACTAACGAAAACGAAAAGCCAACATTCTAGCATTGGGTCTCACTTCCGATCCGAGTGGGCCCCGTGAGGGTTTAAATTTTTATTATTTTTGGGAAGAGGGATTCTCAATGATAAATTTATGAAGGACTTCCCCGCGCCGACAATATTTTGTAGTAAAACTAATGAATGGATTATGAAATTATCCAAATGCTTATACTTTTATTTAAATTATTTAAATTTTAAATTACCTAAATGTCATCTAGAAAGGAAAATGACAATAATGCCCCCATTTTGATTCACCAAATGACACTAATACCCTTACTATCATTTTAGTGATTCAAAATCTGAAGTCAAATCACGTAAATGATATTCCTTAAGCAAAATTATCAAAATATCCCAAAGCATGCCCCAAACTAAGAGTGATTCCATTGACTCCATTGACGTAGCCTCAACAACTCATCGACTCCACTAACGTAGCCTTTGCAACTTGCCTTGACCTTGATTCCATTGAATCCATTAACAACTCAGTGAAGGAATTGTGACCACTGATAAGTACTATTTTCTTCTTACACCTCACCTCAACTCTACAACACTCACCACCAAAGTGCAAGGTAATATTAGAGATTTCTTCTTACACAAAATCACATGGACATATGGTTCACAATGTTCACCACGCTTGATTTCGTCGACCATCGTTCTTGGTCATGTTGGGCCATTATCAGGCAACCTAGTGCCCTACACCTAGCGCACGCATGGTACTCAACGAAATGCCTTTGTGAGCACCATGTGATGCACCCCCCCCAACACACAGATGCAGGGCCACAACCACCACCCTCATCCCCACCCCGAAATCCTCAACCCCACCCTCACGCCCACGCCCCGCCCACACAGATAGTTATATCTTAACATGAAAAAAAAAAAAAAAAAAAAAAAAAAAAAAAAAAAAAAAAAAAAAAAAAATTGTTTTGAAGTTGGGTATGTGTAATCGGACATCAATCACAATTGTAATATTTATCTAGCTTGAGTACTCTTGTTTCTACTGATGGATAGAAGGGTTACATGGGTGGCTAAGTTATTTATATGCTAATGCCATGTTTGGTATGTTGCATAAGTAAATCTTATTTTATGGGCCACCCTTAATACATATGATTGGTATTTTAACATTTATTTCAAATAAAGGAAACCCAAATTGTGGGGTTTTAGACTAGGAAAACATATTTTTATATGTTAAGAGTTTTGTATCACTTACTCTTGAGAAGAGAGTGTGACATTGATTGGTTTGAACATGCAAGTTCAAGATCAATGATTGAAGTGTACACTCTAAAAAGCACAAAGAGACAACATGTAAAAGCATGTAGAGGTAGGATTCTTATGAATCATTTGTATAAATCCTTACTTAGTGTTTGGCTTTATAAACAAAGCCAGATCCAAAGCCACAAGGTAAAGGAAACAATGAAAGATAGTTACCATCTATATGGACACAAACAAGCACTAAACATTGGTAATGAAATTTTGATAATGTTTTGTTATCAAATGGATTTCATATTAACGATACATAGTAGACATACCTTTGTTTCATCTTAATAGGGGTATTTATGTGAATGATGTGCTAATAATAAGGATTAGTCTTGATATATGAAATCAGCTAAGGCATTTCTAAAGTTTAAGTTTGATACTAAAGACATAGGTGAGGCTGATGTGATTTTGAGAATCAAGATAGTCAGAAGAGAAAATGAAATACTTCTGTCTCAAGCCCGTCGATATAGATAGTTAAAAGAAGTTGATCCATTTAGCTAGTTGGATATAGTGAATGGGTTGATCAATTTAGGATCTATATATATTGGGTTCTAACCCAAGAAATGTATCTATTTCTTGAGGATATTTTGTTTTCATTGCTTTAGAGGAAGCTAGAGAAGAAACATAGTGGCCTCGACATTTTCTAGAAGGTATTCCAAGTTGGCAAAAACCAGTTCTTACAACTTATATATGATAATCAAGTTGTACAAAAATGTGAAGTATAGTGGAAAATCTGGATACCGTGAGACAATTGCTCTTAAATGATGTATTTTCCATGGATTTTGTAAAGTCAAAGGAAAATATTGTGGATCCGTTGACAAAAGGCTTGTCAAGAGAGCTAGTAAATTGAGCATTGAAGGGAATGGGGTCAAAAGCTTTAACCTAAATAATGGGACTCTAGGGTGGAAACCTAACCTAGCGATTGAAAATCCCATGGACTATGTTTAATATATACAACAATGCAAATTTTGGTTACTCTAGTTTGAACACTATTTTCCATTCTTAAGATGCACCAGTGCTACCTACAATGGTTTAGGGTATGTTATGCATTTAATAATTTCTATAGCTTAATGACCAAATAATTTGAAACATTAAGTGAAGTGTTGTAGGATACTTTTGATAGAAATACACCTATATACGTGAAGAACTGACCAAATCTATGAAAAATTTTTAAAGGCAAGATTTTCTAAAGCACGAATGAATCCCAAGAAGTTGAGGGCTGAAAGAATGAACACAACCGAAGACAAATATAAAATTGAGAGAGCTCTCTGTATGAGATTTATTATTTAGGCTTACATAAATAATTGGTGATTGAAGGCTCAGTCCATTGACTAGTTAAGTGAGTCCGATAGGTTGTCACTTAAAAAGGTCCAAAGCAAAAGCTATGCATGTTGATGCATTGTTCATGTATCACCACATTTATGTTTCTTCAAGTCGATTTTTTAAATGTGGTGAATTGTTGTATTAGTGGTTTGATTTAAAAAAATAATAATAGTTATTAATTACTTTTTGGATCAAATAGTCGCATTGGTTCAATATGCCTATTTTTCAATGGGAATATTGATTGGAATATACATATTGATTCAAAAAGATACATTGATTCAAGTATCTTTTCACTCAAAGACATTGTTTCAAAGAGGCACATTATTTTAAATAGACACATTCGTTCATTTGTGCATTTTCATCCCTTATAAATAGAATGAGAAACTTGTGGGAAGCAGAACGACTTTTGAAGTTGGCATTTCTTCTCTTTAAAATTCTGATTTTTAGTTTCCTTTAGCTAAAGTCTAGAAATCAATTATTTTTTTTTAGTTTCTAAGCGTGGTGAGTTCTATCAAGTTCAATTGAGTCTAATTTGTTGGAGTGCTACTCAAATTAGTTCGAAGAATTGTATCTTGAGTGGAAGTTCATTAATTTGCTAATCACTGTAGGTAAGAATTAATCGTTTTAAGGAGATTCGGTTTGATCAGTACCTCTCTTCATTTCTTTGTAAATTAATTTATTTTAATTTTGATTTTGTACAATATGGAGTCAATGGTAAAAGTCTATGTGGTAAACATCAGGAGGTCTTTAGAGAGATAAAAGAGATTTCTTATTTAGCTGAACATATTTTTAGGAAAACGGGGAAAAAGTGAACTTCACGTCTAAGGCTTCTATACAAGTAATCTCGTGGTAGTTTTCTAGGCGATTTTACACTAATAATTTAGTTAAAGAGGTTTTTTTGATTACCTTGACTTCAAGCCAGACTTATGATTCACCAACAAATGCATATATATATATATATATATATATATATATATATATATATATATATATGTCCCCTCAAGAAAAGACACCCTTTCTTTTCCATTGGGTAATGAAAGGTAAGAAAGGAAGAAGATAAGACTGAAGTATGAAAAACGATATGAATGTGATTGCCATTTTCATTATCAGAGAAAATTAACACCATGATCTTTATGATAAAGATCTGTTGATTTTAGTTTTCATGACAGAATCGAATGTTTCTCCTCTCTTTCTCTTATTCTTTTCATCTCTCCATTGTTTTTTCCTTTTCAAAAGAGTAATTATATTTTACCCAAAAAGGAAGTAATTAAACTATTGAGTAAAACTTGACTAACCAAAACCCAACACTCTAGCATTGGGTCCCACTTCCGAGTGGGGCCGTGAGGGTTTGAATTTTTTATTATTTTGGGAAGAGAAAATTCTCAATGATAAATTGACTATCATCCTTCCTCCGACACAAAAGGAGAAATGATAGTTTCTTCCTCGTATTATGGTAAATTCTAACCTTAGTAACTATGTTTTTATTATAAATGTTATTTTTGACACAATGGTAAAAATCTACTGTATAGAATAGTAAATCTAAGGAGGTCTTGCATTAGAATATCCTTCTCTCCACACCTTACTCCCTAGTCCCTATCCCCTTTTCCATTCCCTTGGCCTATAGAACTTAGTCTTCGTGACTAGGTTGATGGTGACTAAGAATGGGTGCAAACGCTGCAATGGAAGATGTGATCTAGTATACTTGGAAGAAAAATTCAATTACAATGAGGTTTGGAGATTATCTTAGAGACAATGTTGAGGAACAAACGATAGTCCTTTCAACCCCTTTAAGGTTTAGTTCACCATCGCAGGGAGAACTTTTGTGCTTAGAAAGGCTATTTAGATAGCAAAGGATGAAAAAATTCCAAGATTGCTTGAGGAATCAGACTACATAAGCTATTGATCTTATTCTTGGAGAAAAGATCTCCTTGATGGTGGTTGATTTAGTTAAGGACACTAATCTTCTTGATCTAGGTTTGGAATACATGTTCACCAAAAATAAATTTTGAAAAACATTGAGTTTGTTTTTCCTCCAAAGAGATACAAATATAATAGCAACACCTTAGTGAGAAAGGCACTGCCACTGAGGGGGGTGGCTATTGATTGTATCCACATCTATTATCCATAAAATTTCCTATTTATCAAAAAAGAAAAAAAAATTAAGTATTGACACCTCATGGCTCATGTTTTAAATTAATATATTAAAAAATATTAATGCAGGGTTGGTAGAAGGGTAAAGACTCATACTTCTTAATAAAGAGATTATAGGTTTGACCCTTGTGAGTGACATATATAATATCTCCATCCCCTATATATAAAAATTCTCCTGCTTGAGAAAAAAGAAGAATTTTTTTACTCAACTGAGTTGGTGCTTCAAAACAATACAAATCCTAAATCAAAAGTGCATTGAATTTAATTTTTTTTTTTACAACATTTTAATGCATCAATTCTAGTGTTAGTGGTCCATAGTAGCACTTAAAAATAACACTTGAGTACTTGTTAAATTTTTTTAGAGTTTTATTTTATTTATTTATTTATTATTATAGATTACACAGTTTAGTGGAGCTCAAACTCTATGTGCCACACTTTAGTGCCACACTTTAGTGCCTTAAATTACGGATTACACACTCCCAAAATTACAAGTTGCACAATCTTAGCATTTCATCCAAGATTATGTTAATTCATTAGTGAAATGCTCGATATTACTCTAATTAAAGCCAAATGACATGACTACCCCATTTAACCCTCCCATACTCAACTCTTACGTGACCATCTTCTACCAACACCTTGCCGGAATCTACCCACGACTGTCGTCGAAAACCACCCTAACCCCTTCCTTATGTGCTTCTTTGCATATTCGATTGTCTCATCTAGAAAATCTTGACTCTTAACATAGGTGAAGTAAAAATTGAACAAGACAAATTCAAAACCTAATTTACAAAGGGGAAAAAGGGGATTTTTCCCAAAATCAAGCAAAGATTTTGAAAACATCACTTTTCTTACCTTAAAAAAAGGGGGAAAGAATCACGGACATAAATAGAAAGATCAAACATAGAAAAGAAATGGAGTTTAGGGTTTGGAAGTGTTGGGAATAAACCCAAATAGCATAGTGGATCAAATACAAAATCAAACACAAGATACAGAGATTTACTTGGTTCGGTCAAATGACCAACATCCAATGATGAGTCTAGAGGACTCAAGATAATATGCACAACTAATATCAATGTTATATAAATGCTAAGTTGGGTACAGAGGAACTCTCAAATAGCTAAATATATCTCAAAAAAGGAACCCTCAAGAGATCAACCAAGAACTTATGGCATCACAACATCTAACACCATGAAACAATCTCACTTAGAAACATACAACACCAATGCATCCAAGAGCACCAAGAAGCTCAACCGAGGACCCAGAAGCCTTCAAACCGCAGAGGGAACTAGCTAAAGAACAGCAGTGAAGAGAGGAGAATCGCACCACACATAGAGCAAAAGAGACCAACCGTATAACCTCACAAATGAAACCCTAAACCCAAATTGGGGTTTAAATATACAACATAAGAAAGGACATAAATGCCCTTCAAATGACCCGAAACATATAAGCAAATCTCCTATAGAAAAGAATGACAAATATGCCCCTGCTATATAGAGATATTCCAACATCCTCCACCTTAACACTGATTTTGGTTGTGCATAATTACTTGAATCACAAAGAACTCATCAAAAAACAAAAAATAAAAATGAGAACCTTAAACAATAAGCACCTTCAACATGTTCAAAGTAGTTTTAAGCTTAATTGTTAACAGGTACTACTTTAGTCAAAATATCAGCAGGATTGATAGAGGTATCAATCTTAAGAATCTTGACTAAATCTTTGGAGATAATATATCTAATAAAGTGCAACCTCACATCTACATGCTTAGTACGTTCATGAAACATGTTATTCTTAAAGAGACAAATAGCACTTTGAGAGTCACAACGTATAGAAGAGAATATATCACAAAAACCAAGTTCTTTAAGGATACCTTTAAGCTAAAGAGCATTCCTTAACAGCCTCACACAAGACAATATACTCAGCCTCAATTGTAGAAAGAGAAACCACATGCTAAAGAGAAGACTTCCAACTAACCAAGTTACCACCAATGGTAAACACAAAACCAGATAAAGACCTTCTCTTATCAAGATCAATAGCAAAATCAGAGTCAAAATATCCAACAATACTCACCTTATAATCACAAGTATTATCATATAAAAGTTTGTAACCAATTGAATTTTGCAAGTTTCTCAAAATCCACAAAACAACAGTCCAGTGAACATCACAGGGATGACTCATAAACCTACAAATAAGCCTAACAACATAGGCTAAATCAAATCTAGAACAAACCATTGCATACATAAGAGAACCAACACAGGTTTGATAGGGCATTTTGGTCACACTAGCATCAAGACATGATTTTAACTTAAAATGTGCACCCAAAGGAGTATCAACAACTCTACAATTAGCACTTCCAAAGTTAGCAATCAATTTATGCAAGTAACCTACATGAGACAAAGTAAGTAAACCATTAGATCTATCTCTAAATATATCAATACCAAGAATCTTCTTTGCAGCTCCTAAATCCTTCATTTCAAATTCATATTTAAGAATATTCTTTAATTTACAAATTTGAAATTTATCTTTATAAGCAATAAGCATATCATCAACATATAACAAGAGATAAATAGAAGTATAAGGTTTAAATTCACAATAGTACAAACAATGATCATAATAGCTTCTTTTGAACTTATTCTTAAGCATAAAAGCATCAAATCTTTTATAGGGGACTGCTGCAACCCATACAAAGATCTCAACAACAAACAAACCTTACTTTCATCTCCTTCTCTCACAAAACCCTCAGGTTGACTCATGAAAATTTGTTCCTCAAGTCTACCATTCAAGAAGGCAGTCATGGCATCCATTTGTTTCAACTCAAGATCAAATATAGCAACAAGAGATTAGAGAACCCAAATAGAAGTGTGTCTAACAACATTGGAAAACACCTCACTATAATTAACACTTTTAGTTTGGGATAACCTTTTGCTACTAACTTAGCCTTAAACCTAGGTTTTTCTACTCCAGGGATCCCTGACTTAAGTTTATAAACCCACTTACAACCTATGATTTTCTTACCCTTGGGTTTATCAACAAGCTTCCAAGTCTCATTCTTAGCTAAATAGCCCATCTCTTGTTTCGTGGTAGCTAACCATTACTACTTTCAAGACTATCTAGAGCTTCTTTAAAGGTGGGGGGGGGGGGGGGGGGGGGGGGGGGGGGGGGGGGGGGGGGGGGGGGGGGGGGGGGGGGGGGGGGGGGGGGGGGGGAATTTCCTTTTTTATTCCTGGGTGTTGTTACCCCTATAGGCTCACTAGCTTCCTAATTGAATTATACAAAAAAAAAAAAAAAAAAAAAAAAAAAGAACAACACTAAAGGCAAAGAAACTAAGTGTGAACAGAAACCACACTTCCACTCATATTAGCAAACCTATAAGGCTTCCTAATCTCTTTTCTAGCCCTATCCCTAGCCAAGAGAAAATTGTTTAGGTGTCCTTCATCAACCTCCAAACTAACCTCAAATCAATAGGACCAAGGGTATCAAGAACAACACTAGGGCTATCCTCAAATTCCACCTCAATAACATTACCATCAAGGTTTTGGGTAATAGGTTCTCTACTAGAGGTCTTAGGCTTAACAAACTCTAGTTCATTAAACCTAACATCTCTATTTACAATCACTTTCTTACTTTCAAGACACCACAACCTATAACCCTAAACACCATGAGGATCACCTAAGAACAAACACTTTTTACCCCAAGGCTCCAACTTTCCCTTACTTTGGTGGACATAAGCAACACACCCAAAAGGTTTTAGAACACTATAATTACAACCAACTCTAGACCACTTACTTTTAGGAGTTTCAAAGCCTACAGAGGAACTAGGAGACCTATTAATAACATAACAAATTGTACTAATTCCTTTAATTACACTTCCTTTTTGAGTTGGGATCCTCTACTCATCGGGGGTAGAGGATTGTGTCCTCTTCACACTTTTTCGACTGCAAATCTAGAAAGGAGCCCACCTCTAAGCACTGAGATTGGTACTAAGAGTAACTTAGAAAAAAAGAAAACTTAAAAGAAAGATAAATAATTTTTTTGATCAAAATATTTAAAATAATCTCTTAACTCCTTTTCTTTCGTTGAAAGAAAAATAGTATTTTCAAGAGCAGGTAGTACATATTTCTCTATGAGACAGCGTTGCCGGTTTGGGCAAGGTCGGAGAACAACTTAAGCGATTCTTTATGATGAAAGCTCTCAATTTTTATCCCTAAGGATTTGGGTATAGGCGGCCATGATCATAGTGGGTATGGCAAGTAGTTCACGAACCATTCACAGCTCATCCAGATCAAATCAATTCAAACATCATTTGGATGGGAGTTGATGGGTCGGATGTGAACCTATCCAGAGTACACCAGTCACCCATTTTGTATTATTCCCCAAGAACATCCTGGTTTCTATTGTTCATGATGTCCAATTCCTACATAGATTATATAGAAGAGTAAGATTTGGCAAATGAAATGTGCTAAGAGCAAAACAGAGATATATGTATCAAAGTTAGGTAGGGACTCTCTCTGTGGCTTAACGTATTCTCCAGTGGGTTTAAGATTTAGATTTTTACACCGAGAGATTGATAACTTCAAGACCCTTACTAGGTTCGGTTGAACTTTTCTAAAAATAACATCCTTGCATAGCTCCCAAATGCTATAACATGTTATTAGCAAGATTGAGAATATCCGTCTTAATGTAGCTTTATCAAACTGGGAGTTATGAAATAGATAAAGACATAAGTCAAAAACGTCAAAATGAGGGAGATTTCCAGTTTGTAAGCCTAATGGTCCAGCCACCCAAATCCTTCTTGCCCATTCGCAAGTGAAAAAGAGATGCCAACTTGATTTGGTGCCTCCACAACAAAGCACACAATGAGTAGGATCCCACAGTCCATTCATATAATAGTTCCTTAACCAGTACACCTACATTTAGAAGCCGCCAGAAAAAAGAAAAAAAACCACCAAGATTTATGATTACGGGTGGGGGGGGGGCGTAAGATTAGAAAACAATAACTCCTTATAAGATATTTTAGTAGTAAACCTAGTAGAGGAATTGGAAAGTAAAGTCCAAGAATCTTGACCAGAAGTAAATCTATTGCACTAATTGTAGAAGAGATCATAGAGTTAAAAGTGAGTGAAATTTCGTGTGCAAAGTGACTTCTATTTTCCACTACCTCCGCAATTTTAACACCCCTAGGTTGAAATGTTGGTTAGAATCTCCCATAGAGTGATCTTTTGCGGTGCCCATGGATCAAACCAGAACGAAGTGTCCTTTCCATTCCCCACTTTCCTGAAATGAAATCTAGCGAGATTGGGTAGCATTTTGTGCATACTATTCCAAATTAAGGATCCAGACCTATTTCTCACATTCTTGATCAAAGAGGGAAGTATTATTGAAATACTTAGCTTTAAACATTGAGCCCATATAGAGTTTTGCTTGGTTAAGAGCCTCCATCCCTGTTTAAGGAGTAATGCTTTGTTCATTAGATCCATTTTCTTGAAACCAACTCCCCCAATGGCCTTTGGCAAACAACATTTATCCCAAGAGATGAGTCTAGGATTCTTACCTCGATCTGATTTACCTAGCCAAAAATGTTGGCAAATCGTGTCCATGGATTTGCATAGTTGCTTAGGAAACAAGATGTACTGCATGTGGTATATAGGTGGAGCTGCAACATAGATTGAATGAGTATTGTTTGCCTACAAAAGAAAGTGAGTGAGCCTTCCAGCTTGATAGCTTGTCCTTCATTTCTCTTCAAATTGGATTCAGGCTTTTGGTTTTTGCCCTTTCATGGAATAGAGAAGTACATAAATAGATAGCATTCTTACTCATTTCCTTTATTCCTAGTAAATCCAAGTTTTTTGCTTGATGGATTGGGAAGTATTTTTGTTGAAGAAAGCTGCCTCACTCTTTTCCATATTTATCACGTGTCCAGTAATACTCCCAAAGATACCTAACACAATTTTAATAATACATACATCAACCACATGTGCAAGACAAAATGTAAAAGTGTCAACAACAAAAAATAGGTGAGTGATTTCTAGAGCATTCTAGCAATTTTTATACCATGAAAGGCATTTTCAGCCCTAAAAGCTCCAAGTAATCTTGAGAGAATTTCCATGATTAACAAAAATAGTTAATGACTCAAAGGGCACCCTTGTCCTAGGCCCCTTGTTCCAATAAACCAAGAATAGAGTGATCCATTAATCTTAACAGAGAAAGAAGCAGTAGAAATGAGACAATGAACAAGATCACACCACTTAGTGTCAAAGCCTAGACACTTCAAGATTTTCAAAAGGACTCCTATTCAACTCTATCATAGGCTTTCAACATATCAAGTTTAAAAGCAACAAAACCCGGCTTAGATTTGGTCTTTGTCATGTAGTGAAAAACTTCATAGACAAGCATTATGTTATCTATGATTTGTCTAGCAGGGACAAAAGCACCTTGGAAAGGTGAAATAATACTTGGAAGAAGAGGTTTAAGTCTAGTAGCTAAAAGTTTAGCTAAGATCTTGTAAGAGACATTACAAAGACTTATAGGCCTATAAACAAAGACTTGGGATGCTCCTTTAGTTTTAGGAATAAAACAAAGAAGAGTGTGGTTAGTCCCAAAAGGTGGCATCAAAGTATTAAAAAAATCAAGGCCAAACTGCAAAATATCCAATTGAACCATATTCCAGAATTTTTGAAAGAAATAGGCTTAGAACCCATCAAAGCCCAAAGCCTTTAATGCAGCCCCAATCACGAAAATAGATTGTTTGATTTCAACCAAACTTGGCAAAGAGAGAGATGAGAGTTACCGACAACAATATTTATAGGTGGAAACAAGATATCAACATGTGATGGGAGCACAGGCTTAATGGAAGTGTATAAGTCACACAAAAATTTTGCAAAACAATAAACAATATCACTAGGGTCGACAATGCAAGCCTTCCCATTCTTTATAAAGTCAAATTTCCTTTTCTTCAAATGAATTTTAGAAGCCAAATGATAGAACCTGGTATTCTATCACCATCCTTCATGTATTACAATCTAGATTTCGGAACCAAAAATTATTCTTGAGAATCATACATCCAACTCAACTAGGCCTTCTTCTAATGGTCCAAGTCTTAGGGCTAGTTTCAATAGCCAATAGTTCCAGTTCAAGTCTTTCACGGAGGGAGTTGACATTACCACACTTTTCAGAATTCCATTTTTTAAGAAAATTTGATAAGGTAGCCAACTTTGAATTCAGTAAGTCACCTTGGAGAGCATCCCATGCCTTACCTATATCTGAAGAGAAGTCAAGATGCCCTTGCCATGCAAGTTGGTAATGGAATTTTTTTCTCCCTGATAGGAAAGAACAGTTAGCATTAATCAACAAAGGTGAATGACCCGAACCAATTGCTGCCAGTTTAGTTAATTTCAAGTTAGGGAAAGAGGAAGATTGCCAAAAGCTTTCTTGAGAATTTCTTTTGTGAGGTGAGGGATTCCCTATGACTGAACCATGTCCCCCCCCCCCCCCCCCCCCCCCCCCCCCCCCCCCCCCCCCCCCCCCCCCCCCCCCCCCCCCTGACCACCTTAAGAGCTCTACAACCAAGTTGGAATAACTGGGATGCCTGCACACACAAAGGAAGCAAGAACGGTCCGGCCTAGTTTTGGCCGGGGAACCGCCTCCGACGCTCAAGTCAGCCTAGGCAACAATAATGGTTCTTGAGAGAGTTCTCAAGAACGTAATGAGTAAGTACTTAGATGAAAGTTCTCGTACCTTTCTCCATGTAGGAGGTGGGTTTATATAGAGGTTACCTGGAGGCGGCGATTCCTTAAGTTCCGGATCGATAGTTGAGGAGTGAGTGGAGTAGTGGAATAACGGCTCCTTCTTTGTCGCACCTGATAGTGCCGTTATGCTGACTCACCTCCCCAATTCTCGGAATAAATATGCTGAGTGTTTATGCGTAACTAACTCTTCTTGACTTGGTCAAGAGAGCCTTCTGAGAAATGCTAGAGTTGGATATAGATATATATTTTTCCCAAGTGTGGCACTCGGGACCCTTCTCCAACGAAGAAATGAGCATGCCCAAGAGGGAGGTATCTCTCCCGAATGAGGCCCTCGGGACCTTCTTCAAGGATGAGGTGAGCCATCCCAAGAGGGAGGTTTCTCTCCCGAATGAGGCCCTCGGCCTCTTCGGCCCCAGGGTCTCTCCGATGAGGCCCTCGGGACCTTCTCAAGAGGGAAGAGATGCACCCGTCCACGGGGGTGCCTCTCTCTCTCGAGATGGGGACTCGGGACTTTAGCCCCCCATTCCGTGCGATTGACTTCTCGAACGTATGGAATGTTACTCCCAGACTTCTTAAAAAATTTCCATTTTTCTTGGAGAAACTTTAAGACGTCGTCTTGAATAATAGCCATTATTCGAGGCTTTTGTAACTCCCAACCATTGTGATAATTAACATTTATTGCAGCTCCTGATATGCCAACGGTCATGTTATCTCAGCCGTTGAGATAATCGATCAAGGGCCGTTTGATTGAGATCTTGAGTCCCTCAATCTCAACCGTTGTGTCTGTTCATTGTTGGTCGTTGGATCGCGACCTTTCATGTGCTAGATCTCAACCGTCACCTTGCTTGATTCACAGCCGTTGGATGTGTCTCTTCATCTTCCTCCTCCTCACTATAAATAGAGGTTCAATCCTCATTTTCAATTTTTTGCTTGCAAACTCCCTCTGAAGTCCCCTGACTGCGTTCCTTGCTTTCTCCAACTCGCTATTCCAATCTTCAAACCAGTAAGTTTTCTCTAACTTTTCTTCATTTCTTTCCTTTGTCATTTCTGCATTATGGATAATTTAAGAAAAGGCAAGGAAATAGCCCGAGCCCCCTCCCGACTGGAGGTCTCGACTGCTGAGATCTCCAGTCCGAGTCGTCTTCCCGAACCCAATCCATGCATTATTCCAGTGAAGATGCTTTCTCAGGTTCTTCTGACTCTCTTATTGTGAGAGCAATTGCTGACTTAGCCAGGGACGACCCTCTTGACCAAGAACCTCTATGCTCCGATTTAGGAACGGACTTAGTCAACCTTGGTCTTTCTGTGGATTCTTCGGATGAGCAGGAGGTTGATAGTATTAATCAATCTCCTGGTAAATTCCGAGTGAGTCAAAGACATTATTCGCCTCGCCCACCCCTTTCTCGTCCTCAGGATTGCCGCAATCGCTGGCCACCTTTTATTCTTTCTGAGTTGCTTTCCGAAGAGGCAGCTCTCGAAGAAAGGAACAAACCCAAGACGCCCTCTCACATTGACTATGATCTCAAGTCTTCGGGTCCCGAATTCTATCCCAGAGATCTCAACCCAAATCATCTCCAGCGTCTAAGGGATTTCTGCGAAATTCCAAAGAATTATCTCTTCCAGTTCCCGTCTTCCTCTAGTCGGGTTGGAGAGCCCCCGAACGGGGCCTTCTCCCTTTATTATGATGCTTTCTTAGGAGGTCTTCGTCTTCCAGTTCAAAAAATTATTGAAGACCTTCTAGTTCATTACGGAATTTCTCCCTCCAACCTTATTCCAAATAGTTGGAGAAATGTTTCCTGCTTTGTTGGTTTCTCATCATAATGTTGGAGTCAAACCAACATTCCCCCTTCTTCAGCGTTTCTTTGAAGTTAAGAGTCAATCAAAAGGGGTTGGCTCTCTCTTCTTCGTCGGGCAACCGACGCTGTGGATTGGTCGGGCAACATCATTTTGCCGGGGTCTATGCCTACCTCCACCAAGGGGTGGAGACATCACTTTTTCTTCTGCCAGCCCCCAGTTCCGCCGCCATTCCCAAATACTTTTGTGAAGAAATCTAAATCTGATCTTAAAGAACTCAATAATCTCATTGAGTTATCCGCCGCCGAAGAAGCGGCTTTAGAAAAGATCATCCAAGTTGGCGGAGATTCAGCCGCAGTTCACGGATATTTATCTGAGTATCCGTTTGCTCTTCAGTTGTGGGGCTTTTCTCCGGGTGAGCCCCTTCTTCATTGATATTCTTCAATTTTGTATATTTTTCTTATCTTCGCACTTTCTGACTTTCTTCGTTTGTTGTCGCAGTGTCTAGCAAATTGGACATCGACGCTCTTCGGGCACTTACCACTGGGAATATCAAAGAGGCTTTCGCACGAAAGCCAGTGAAGAAAGGTAGTGCCACAGAAACTGGTCCCGCCGTCCAGGCTCTCGGCGCTCCTTGCTCGTCTAAGCCTTCGGGCAAGAAGAATGCTAAGAAGAGTTCCTCTCTGGGAGGAGGGCCTCCAGAGATAAGTGTTCCCCAAGCGTCTCCATCCAGCCGCTCGGGCAGGCCTTTGAAGAGGCCTCGGGAGAGTGAGAAGGCTGCAGAGGAGGACTCCCGAAAGTCCCCTATTTTCGTTCCCGGATGGGATCTGACCTCATCCGACACAGTGCTGGGGGACTCTAATGCTGCCAGGTCTTGGCTTCTTGAGGGGATGATCCCTTCGGACCGCAAGCATCTGAAGGATCTTCCAGATGACAAATTCTATGCCAACGCCTACAGGTAATTCTCCATCCTTAGTCCTTTATAGTTCTCCAAGTGATTTCTGTAACATGGTATTCCATATTTTCTTCAGGTTCTTCTCTGGAGGGGCGCATTACATGGGCGAGTGCATGATTCGTTCCGAGCATTTGAAGGATCAGCTTCGAGAGCTGAAGGCAGATCAGGAACAAAGCGTCACCGACCTCTCTGAGTCTATCAAGACTATTGGGTCTCTGAAGAAACGGGACGAAGAAAGGAGCTTGAAACGAAGGAGATGTCCGGGAAGCAAGGCAGCTCTTAAGGAGGAACTTTCTGAGGCCGAGGAAAATTTGGAAGAGGCCCTTCAAGAAAAGGAGAAGTTGAAGCGCGAGAAAGCTGAGATGGAGACTATTGCCATGCAGCTTCGCGAAGAAGTCCGAGCTGGTAAACTTCCCGTCAGTGCCGATGAGGTGCCCGAGGTTGTCCAAAAAGAGATCATCACTTCTTACCTCGGCACTTCTCAGTTCAAGAAACTCCAGGTGGCTCTCTCTGCTTCTACTACC
This sequence comes from Hakea prostrata, assembly GCF_041222555.1. Classification (NCBI taxonomy): domain Eukaryota; kingdom Viridiplantae; phylum Streptophyta; class Magnoliopsida; order Proteales; family Proteaceae; genus Hakea; species Hakea prostrata. The sequence continues at coordinate 27,017,597 of NC_142600.1, read as the reverse complement.
GCCTCGGGCTTAATGATGCTTTTACTGCTGTTCTCCGACGAGTAGATGAGACTCTTGAAAGAGCCGTACCTGAGGGGGTTGAATGCCAAGAACCTTTCAGCCCTCCCGATCCTTTTCTCTATGTTGATGACGATCAAGAGGTGGGCTCCGGAGGGAGTCTTGAGAAAGAAACTCCTGGTGGCGACGGGCTTGGTGAAGACAATCTTCCCGAATTTGGGAATCCTCCTGAGAATTGAAAGTCTTCAACCTTTTCTTGCTTCCATTTCTGAGAAACTTTGAAGACTTTGAGTATTTGAACTTTTGCTCTTGCTTTTTGGAATTTTTGTAAACAGTGTTGAATTTTGCGCAACTTTGCGCTTTCTGTAATATTGGTCCTTGTGGCCAAATGTTTTGAATAGTAACTTGTAGTTGTTTTCTTCAAACTGAGGCATTAAGCTTCTTTGTTGACTGGTCCCGAGTGTCTTCCCGAGTCACTCCCCTAGCGTAATGCCTTAGGGTTGATGATATTTTGATTTCTCCCGAGCCTTTATTCCAGATGGTCCCGAATATGGTCCCGAATAAAGGTCTTGGAGAGAAATGTATCTCATGTGTTGGAGAAATTCATAAGTGATGGAGAAATTCTCCCGAGTGGCTACCCGAGTGAAGGTCCGAGTGTAACGCCTTTGAAAAAATTCCATCTCCTGAGAATCTGTATTGGACTTTCACAAGAGGTGGGGAAATTCTCCCGAATGGCTACCCGAGTGAGGTCCCGAGTGTAACGCCTTTGAGTAATTCCATCTTATGAGAGTCTGCATTGGACTTTCATAAGAGGTGGGGAAATACTCCCGAATGGCTACCCGAGTGAGGTCCCGAGTGTAACGCCTTTGAATAATTCCATCTCATGAGAGTCTGTATTGGACTTTCACAAGAGGTGGGGAATTCTCCCGAATGGCTACCCGAGTGAGGTCCCAGAGTGAGGTCCGAGTGTAACGCCTTAGAATAATTCCATCTTATGAGAGTCTGTATTGGACTTTCATAAGAGGTGGGGGATTTCTCCCGAGTGGCTACCGAGTGAGGTCCCGAGTGTAACGCCTTTGAATAATTCCATCTTATGAGAGTTTTGGATTTCATAAGAGGTGGGTCTCGAGTGGCTACAGTGAGGTCCGAGTGTAACGCCTTTGAATAATTCCATCTCATGAGAGTCTGCATTGGACTTTCATAAGAGGTGGGGAATTTCTCCCGAGTGGCTACCCGAGTGAGGTCCCGAGTGTAACGCCTTTGAATAATTCCATCTTATGAGAGTCTGTATTGGACTTTCATAAGAGGTGGGGGATTTCTCCCGAGTGTAACGCCTTTGAATAATTCCATCTTATGAGAGTCTATATTGGACTTTCATAAGAGGTGGGGATTTCTCCCCGAGAGTGAGGTCCGAGTGTAACACCTTTGAATAATTCCATCTTATGAGAGTCTGTATTGGACTTTCATAAGAGGTGGGGAAATACTCCCGAGTGGCTACCCGAGTGAGGTCCCGAGTGTAACGCCTTTGAATAATTCCATCTTATGAGAGTCGATTGGACTTTCAAGAGGCGGGGGGGGGGGGGCCCTGAAAAATCCCCCCGGGGGTGGACTTTCAAAGAGGTGGGGAATACTCCCAAATGGCTACCCGAGTGAGGTCCCGAGTGTAACGCCTTAGGAATAGTTCCATCTTATGAGAGTCTCGTATTGGACTTTCATAAGAGGTGGGGATTTCTCCCAGGTGGCTACCCGAGTGAGGTCCCGAGTGTAACGCCTTTGAATAATTCCATCTTATGAGAGTCTGTATTGGACTTTCATAAGAGGTGGGGGATTTCTCCCGAGTGGCTACCCGAGTGAGGTCCCGAGTGTAACGCCTTTGAATAATTCCATCTTATGAGAGTCTCGTATTGGACTTTCATAAGAGGTGGGGATTTCTCCCGAGTGGGTGGGATTCCGAGTGGCTACCCGAGTGAGGTCCCGAGTGTAACACCTTAGAATAATTCCATCTTATGAGAGTCTGCATTGGACTTTCATAAGAGGTGGGGGATTTCTCCCGAGTGGCTACCCGAGTGAGGTCTTGAGTGTAACGCCTTTGAACTATCTTAGGTTCTTCGTTGACTTGAAGAGCTCTCCCGGTTCTGTAAGCTTATCAAGAATTCTCTCTGGGCTCTTCGTGAAGAACGCTTTTGGGCTCTCGTGAAGAAATGCTCGTGTCTTCTTTGCTATAACTTTCTTTCCAAGAAAAAGGATGTCAAAAATGGAGACATAGACTTTATTGAGAATCAAATGGTCTTTTGACTTGGTTGCAAATGCTACATATCTGGACTAACTCTACTGATAGAATTTTCGAAGATTCATGGAACTCCAAGTTCGATCAATTGTCTCGCCCATGGCTAAGCTTTTTAGCTTGTATGTCCCTGGTTTCGTCTCTTGTTCGACGAGATATGGCCCTTCCCATGTGGGTGAGAGCTTGCCTTGGTTTCTTGGGTCGGATGCTGCAACTTTGCGGAGCACTAAGTCACCCGCATGATGTCTTCTATTTTTTACCCGAGCATTGAAGTATCCAGCTACTCGGTTCTGATATCTTTGATTCCGGTATTCTGACATGCTCCGCACTTCGTCTATTAGATCAAGATTGCTCTTCAAGCCTTCTTCGTTTGCTTCTTCATTGAAGTCTATATATCTCCTTGATTCTGCCAATACCTCCACCGGGACAAGTGCTTCTGTGCCGTAGGCTAGCCGAAAAGGTGTTTCTCCCGTAGGAGTTCTGGCCGTGGTGTGATATGACCAAAGGACGCTTGGTAGTTCTTCAACCCATTTGGTCCGACTTGTCTCCAGACGCTTTTTTATTCCATCCAAAAGCGTCCGATTAGTTATCTCAACTTGCCCATTGCTCTGTGGATACGCCACGGATGAAGTCCTATGTTCGATGTGATATCTTTCACAAAAATTCTTGAAGCCAGCTCCGACAAATTGCTTTCCATTGTCGGTCACAAGGATCTTTGGGATTCCAAATCTGTAGATGATCCTTTCTTGAAAGAATTTCTCCATTTGTTTCTCAGTAATGGATGAGAGAGGTTCAGCTTCCACCCACTTAGTGAAATAGTCGATTGCCACGACTAAATATTCTCTATTGTTGGCGGCCTTAGGGAGCTTTCCCACCAGATCCATTCCCCACATGGTGAAGGGAATCGGACTGGAGACAGATGTAAGAGGGACAGCCGGAGTCTTCGGAACAGATGCATGAAGTTGACATTGCTTGCATTTTCTGACATAGTCCACGGCATCTTTTTGAATATTCGGCCAATAAAGGCCTTGGCGTATTATTTTATGTGCCAAAGCCCGACCTCCCATATGTGCTCCACATATTCCTTCATGTACCTTGGCTAAGGCATATTGGGCTTGAGAAGGGCCAACACACTTTAGAAGAGGTCAGTGGTGATCTTTTATAAAGTTGTTCTTCAATAATGGTGAACTTCGCTGCTTGATTTTTAACTGCCTTAGCTTCCTTGACGCCTTCTGGGAGGATATCATTCTTCAAATATGCTATAATTGGGCTCATCCAACTAAGCTCTTCTTCAATATCCATCGCCTCGGCCTCCCGAATGCTAGGAATTTCTAATTGTTCAATATAAACGGCTGAGCCTAAGGTTGAATATTTGGATGAAGCCAACTTGGATAACTCATCTGCTACTTCATTTTCCTTTCTCGGAATTTGCTTTATTTCAAGATGATCGAAATAATGGCGACAATCATCAATTTTGGCTAAGTAATTTGCCATTCTTGTTTCCTTTGCCTCGTACACGCCACGAACTTGATTCACGATCAACTGAGAGTCGCTTGAGACTTCCAATTCTCGGACTCTTAGGGCTTGGGCAAGTCTTAGTCCTGCTAGTAGGGCTTCATACTCGGCCTCATTATTAGAGGCTTTGAAGTTGAATCTTAAAGCATAATGAATAGTGAATCCATCCGGGCTGATTAGCATTAGCCCTGCTCCACTCCCCGAAGAGTTGCTCGAGCCGTCAACATGCAAAGTCCATAACTCTGGACTGGGTGAATTTTCTACTCCCGAACTAGGCATGCTATTCTCGAGAATAAAGTCAGCCAGAACTTGTCCCTTTATGGCTGGACGAGTTATGTACTCAATTTGATATTCGCTTAACTCAATAGCCCATGTGACCATTCTTCTGGCTAAGTCTAGTTTTTGTAGTATCTTCTTCAACGGGAAGTTGGTCAAGACTACAATTGGATGAGCTTGGAAGTAAGGTCTGAGTTTCCGAGATGCGATTACAAGTGCTAAGGCTTGTTTATCCACATCCGGATATCGTGTCTCGGCATCTATTAAAACATGACTTATGAAATAGATAGGGTTTTGTGAAGTACCTTCTTCTTTTACTAAGACCGCGCTTACTGCCGCTGGAGAAATGGCTAAGTATGTGAATAATTGTTCTCCCGTTGAAGGTCGGGCTAAGAGAGGTGGAGTCCCGAGCTTCTCCTTCAACTTCTCGAACGCTTTCTGACATTCACCGGTCCATAAGGTATCCTTTGCCTTCCCGAGCTCTTTAAGAGCCTTGAAGAAAGGCAAACATTTCTCACCCGATCGTGAGATAAATCTGTTTAAGGCTGCTACTCTTCCAGTTAGGCATTGGATGTCTCTAACCGTCCTTGGTGACTCCATCTCGAGCAAGGCTTTGATTTTCTCCGGGTTTGCCTCAATTCCTCGTTGGGATACCATAAACCCAAGGAATTTTCCGGAAGAAACTCCAAAAGCACATTTCTCCGGATTTAGCCTCATCTGGTATGTTCTCAAAGTATCAAAGACTTCTTCAAGATCTTCCAGATGACTTCTTCGGATGATACTCTTTATGAGCATATCATCCACATATACTTCCATATTTCTTCCTATTTGGTCTTTGAAGACTTTGTTTACCATTCTCCCGATAAGTGGCCCCAACCGTTCTTCAATCCGAAGGGCATTACTTTATAAAAGTAACTTTCTCGATCCGTCATGAAGGCCTTATCCCTCTTGTCCTTGGGATTCATCATAATCTGATTGTACCCCGAGTAAGCGTCCATGAAGCTCAATACTTCATGTCCTGCTGTGGCGTCGATCAAAAGGTCGATCCGGGGAAGTGGATAGCAATCCTTTGGGCATGCTTTATTCAAGTCTGTGTAATCTGTACACATTCTCCATTTGCCGTTGGCTTTCTTCACCATGACTACATTCGCCAACCAAGTTGGGCATTCTATGGGTTTTATAAAACCCGATTGCTCTAGCTTCTCCACTTCGGTTCTGATGGCAGCATGTTTCTCGAGCGAAAAATTCCTTCTTTTTTGGATCATTGGAATTGCATCGTCCCTGATCCATAAGCTATGTTCTGCAACTCTTCGATCTATTCCGGGCATGTCTTCGGCCGACCACGCGAATACATCTAGGTTGTTTTGGAGAAACTCGGTGAGTTCTTCCTTGAATTCTGTAGGTTGTTCTGAACCGATCATTGTCCCTCTCTCGGGAAGATCCGGATGAAGTTGAATTCGCTCAAGCTTTTCAACAGGTTCGGCTCTTTGCATGGCTTCTTCATCCCGGTCATCCCGAATTTCAATACTCATTGTATTGCCCGATCTCTCGGCTTTTTTGACTTTCTTAAGATAATTCACATAACATTGTCTGGAGAGTCGCTGATCAGAAGAGCACTCCCCGACTCCCGCTGTGGTTGGAAACTTCAACTTCATATGTGTTGGAGAAACCACCGCCCCTAAGGCATTAAGAGTTGGCCTCCCGAGTAAGACGTTGTAAGTTGAAAGGTCCTGAACCACCATGAATGTTGCTTGGACGACTGCATCCCGAGGGGAGGTCCCGATCCTTAGATCCAATTGGATGGTCCCTTCGGATATGGCGGACGACCCGGCGAACCCATATAAGTGAGTCCCACATGGAGTCATCATCTCGTCCTCAAACTTCAATTTCTTAAATGCTTCATAAGATAGTAAGTCGGCGGAAGATCCCGTGTCCACAAGAACTCGGTGAACTTCTCGATTTGCCAATTTCACTTTGATAACTATAGCATCGTTGTGAGGAGAAGTGACGCCCTTGAGATCTTCGTCGGTGAAGGTTATTGGATTTGGGCATAAGTCATTTCTTCGTTTTCTTGGCAACTGCATCGATCCAACGAACCGTGCCTTTTGCTTCGCCTTCTTAATGGATTCTTCCGTCGGATTTCCCAAAACAATGTAAATGGGGGGAAACTCTCCCGAGTGTCGGGTTTCTTCTCGAGATTCTTATCTGCCCTCTCGGGACTTTTGGATCTGAGTCTTTTTGTTGATCTAGGCGGGGACTTCTCTCGGTCTTGTTGGCTCTTCTGAAGATATCTTTCAAGATGCCCTGCTTGGATGAGCTTCTCGATCTCGACCTTGAGATTTCTGCACTCATCCGTATGGTGGCCGTAGTCCTTGTGGAAACGGCAATACTTCGTCATATTCCTATCTTCGGGTCGGGCTTTTATCTTACCAGGCCACTTCAAGTTTTCTTTATCTTTGATTTGTAACAGAATTTATGACCTCTTAGTATTAAGAGGTGTAAAGTCCCCATTGGCGAGTCTTTCTTTCCAACCTCCCTTTTTATCATCTTTCGCCCGAGCATTTGAGATCTGGCCTCTTTCTCCATAATTCTTATTTTCCTTCATCCCTCTTGTGGACTCTTCTCGGGCCTCAATAACTTCTGCAACAGTTGTTTGCTTTTGGCATTTCTTAAGAAGTGCTCCATAAGTCCTCGGCTTATCTTGGAGCAATACCTCGAGCAAACGTCTTTGGGTTATTCCACTCCATAGCGCATTGTACGCCACCGTATCATCCAATTCTTCAACCTCGATAGCTACTTTATCGAATTTGAGAAGATAGTCCCGAACGGACTCATTTGGTTTCTGCCTAATGGCAAAAAGGCTATCTACTGTCTTCTTACTCCTGATGCAACTTCGGAATCGGGCAATAAATTTTCTCCCGAGTTCTCAAAAGTTTTGGATGGATCTTGGCGGTAGGCTAGAAAACCATTTTATCGCCGGGCCTTTGAGAGATGCCGGGAAAGTTCGGCATAATAGCTCATCTTCTCGGCCAATAACAGCCATGACAGATTTAAAATAACTAATATGTTCTCGAGGATTGGACTTACCTTCATAGGGAGTAAATGTCGGCATGATAAAGTTCGGTGGAAGAGGTGCTCTCATAACTTCTTCTGAGAAGGGTTCTCTGTCAACCACGTCATAGTCGTCATCCAGGTCCCGATCATCAAGCCGTCTCTCCATGGCATCTAATCTTCTCCCGAGACCATGCGCCTCTTGAAGCTCTTGCGGAGACCGAACACTTCCGAGATCAGAATATTGGGAAGTTGGTCCATGAGAAGATCCATACTGACTAACCGTCCCTCTCGGGTCATTAGATCTAGAATGGACTCTTCCGTGGCTTTCGCCTTCTTGCTCCCGAACTCCTTCATTTCTGCGCCCTTTTCTGGGTAAATCTTGAGTTTGCCTAAGCCTAGCCAAACGGTGGAACACACTTCCCCTCGACCGATCCTCTCGGGGATGTGGCTCTTCAATATGCACTCCTTGAGATCTTTCTCCAACTCGTTCGGCTGGTCGCCTTGGTATTCTGGGATTTCTCCTTTCTCTGTTCACCGGGCATTGCTTATCCCGAGTATGTCGGATAGCTTCACGCCTCCGCCCTTCTTGGGAATTTCTAGGGGGTCCAAGTGGTACCCCGATTTGATGGACTAAGCCTCGAACAACTCCTTGGAGTTCCAACATTTGTTGTTGGACTTCTCTTTGCATATTCTGCAAATCGGCCACTGTCGCTGGAATTGGAGGTTGATTCGAACCGCCTTCTCCAAATGGAGTTGGAATAGTTAACGGGGGATTATCTGGAACCCCTTCTTGAACTTCCTCTGTAATAGAAATTTGTTGATCTAGAGAAGGGAGAGTTTGTTCTTCAACACGTCCGTTTTCTATCTCCCTTTCTCTCACTCGAGTGAAAATTTGAGAACTTGCCACCTGAGGTGTGGTACGTCTTGTCATGACTTTCTGTGACGTTTCCCACAGACGGCGCCAATTTGTTGCGTCTAGAACTTCTTCGAGAGCCGGATATTGGGATGACCACCTTAAGAGCTCTCCAACCAAGTTGGAATAACTGGGATGCCTGCACACACAAAGAAAGCAAGAACGGTCCGACCTAGTTTTGGCCGGGGAACCGCCTCCGACGCTCAAGTCAGCCTAGGCAACAATAATGGTTCTTGAGAGAGTTCTCAAGAACGTAATGAGTAAGTACTCAGATGAAAGTTCTCGTACCTTTCTCCATGTAGGAGGTGGGTTTATATAGAGGTTACCTGGAGGCGGCGATTCCTTAAGTTCCGGATCGATAATTAAGGAGTGAGTGGAGTAGTGGAATAACGCTCCTTCTTTGTCGAACCTAATAGTGCCGTTATGCTGACTCACCTCCCCAATTCTCGGAATAGATATGCTGAGTGTTTATGCGTAACTAACTCTTCTTGACTTGGTCAAGAGAGCCTTCTGAGAAATGCTAGAGTTGGATATAGATATATATTTTTCCCAAGTGTGGCACTCGGGACCCTTCTCCAACGAAGAAATGAACCTGCCCAAAAGGGAGGTATCTCTCCCGAATGAGGCCCTCGGGACCTTCTTCAAGGATGAGTTGAGCCATCCCAAGAGGGAGATATCTCTCCTGAATGAGGCCCTCGGGACCTTCTAAGAGGGAAGAGATGCACCCGTCCACGGGGGTGCCTCTCTCTCCCGAGATGGGGACTCGGGACTTTAGCTCCCCACAACAGGAGAAAAAGGAAAATTGATTGTGTGTAGCAATTGAGCCAAAGAAAGCCATACATGTTTATGAGAAGAATATTGTGGAGGTACGTAGATGAAAATAACCACAAATGTAGAAAAGAACTAGAAGAATTTGGGGCAGATCTTGATACCCCCTGATAACCGTGCTTGGTACTTCAAATAGGGAACCATACATATTCAAAGACCCACAAAAGGGTTTTTTAATCTCATTGAAATCTTTGCATTTAGGTTCGCACATTCGGGTGATGCATCTTACATATCTTTTGAAGTCTCATAATAGTGAACTTGCCAATAATGCCATGTACATTCCAACTTAACAATAATATTGTAAAAAGCTTCTCCCCCCGAGACAAAAAGATTACAAAACAGCCTAACACTAGAAGGAACATATTAAGAGTACAATACATGAAAGCTACCAGTGAAAACCTGAGTAAACACACAATCAGCAACCACTAGAAACCAGTTAACTCACACAAAAACAAGCAAAATTTAAGAAAATAAGTTAGGTAGTTTGTAGATTGGACAAAACAAATGGGAACAAGAAGCAAGGAAAATTAAAACAAGAGTATCAAAAAACCATAAGAAGTAGGAGACAATGGTCACTTGGTTTTCCATCAGGGTCTGATCCGTTGTTGAGGCTTGATAAAATTCAGTTGAAAAGGGATGGAGCATGGTCTGACCAGCTTTATCATAAATCCGCATCGAAATATTGTCTTTCATTGAGTTCAAGAGAGAGTCAGGATTAAGAGAGTTTGATAGTAGAGAAGTGACAAAGGATTGGAAGGAGTCCATGGGTCAAAGGGCTGGATGAGTAGGGTAGAGGGGCACTTTCTCTTACAAATAGGGTGTCCATGCCCGGCCTTCCAGGCCTCACCATCTGGCTTGCCAGGCCCACGATCACCCTTGCAACTCCCCTTAGCTTTAGCATTGCAACAGTAGACATGGTAGATAGTCACTGTCCGAGCTTCATCTACAAGTTCATTTTCCACCACAGCACCGCACCTTCCCTGAGTGCAATTTTGATTGCCTTTCATCCACAAGCACAGCCTTTCCTTGGATTGTTTTTTTTTTTTTGCCTCAGCTTTGTGATCCTCTTCAAATAGGGTTCAGGTGAAAACCATCAGGGTTTTGGTCCTTCTCTTTCTCTTAACTCCTGAAAAAATAGTTTGGTATGGTTTCAATAAATTGATAATGAATCAAACACTAAATCCAAAAACAAAAATGGACCAACAGAAGATAATTGAGAAAAGCGACATTTAACAACCACTCCCTAACATGAGACGATGTTGTGATGCATTAAAATCCATGTGAACCTAGTTACCAAAAGGAAATCCATGTGAACGTACACCTTTGCTTTCACTTTAAAGTATGAAAGACAAAGCTTTTACCCAAAAAGAAAAATTCGATATGAACCTCTTCGCTATTACTCTTTAAGGATTAAAGGTAAAGACAAAGCAATATTTAAAGCTTCATTAAAAGGAAAACCAAGCCCACCATGCTTGGTTCTTTGTTTGGCATTCGCACGGTTGTAATAATTTACATGTTTCAATTGACTCGAAAAGAAGTCTTTTTTTTTTTTTCTTTTTAATTTTTGGTGCCATGGATTTGAAAAGAAGTCAATTATTCATACAAATTAACACTACTTCTATTTAAAGAGGATAGATCTTTCCAACAACCCTGTATGGTTAACTGGGTGATTATTACATGACAAATTATGATTCTCTTCTAAAGGAGGCAAACTGATCACCTTTTTCTTCTTATTTGTTATTTATTGAAGTCCAAGTTTGATCTGGTAATGTCCTGTTTTAAATCTAAACATGGTTTTAGTTCAGGATTTTGTTCTTCAGAATATTTTGATCTTTAAATTAAGATCAACCGTGGGATTGGTATTAGTGTTTTTCATGTCCTATCCATCTCAACTTGTCCCTTATTATTTGGTCTTGATTTTATCCTTAGTTTTGGCCGTAACTTTTACAGTCAAGGCAACAATATAGATTTATAAATTGTTTTGAATTTTTTATAAGATCCTTTAGAATCTAATGGAAAGGATGGAATATGTTAGTTTTGGCCGTAACTTTTACAGTCAAGGCAACAATATAGATTTATAAATTGTTTTGAATTTTTTATAAGATCCTTTAGAATCTAATGGAAAGGATGGAATATGTTAACGTGAAATGTGATTTTACATCGGTACCCTCACTTAATAAAACCATTTACAACCCAGCGTGAAATGATGACCACTATTCCCTAATGTTGCTCCCTTTCCTTCCCTCTTCTTCCTTCCTCCAACATGGCTAGAGAACAATGTATATGAGGTAAATTCTATATATCTATACTCGAAATAGAAGGGAGAAGATCCTTACCTAGATTCGTTTATCCTAATATAGAATTACCTATAGCGGAAGTATTTTGGACCCGCATCCTCGTTCCTCCTTGAAATCATCACCGGTAAATTTCCACAATCACAAGGAAAGGGAATAGATTCCACAACCCAAATACTGTGTGGATGGAAGAAAGCGGAGACCGAGACTAAGGAGAAGAAGATCCACGAAAAGCTTCTCCTTCGTTCGTTTCTTGGAGAGAGGGAGAGAGAGAGAGAGAGAGCCGCCTCAGAAATCTCACGTATGCGTAATATGATCACACCATGGTACACTGTATTGGCGATATATCGCCGAAAAATCGGTAATATATCGCTACATTTGCATATATAACAATATTTCATTTGTTTTTCGCCTATTTTTCGTTTGATTTTTGCCAAAGTGACATAGGACCTCTACAGGTTCCGAGGGTGTTGCCCCCACACCCCCGCCGGGGCGGCCTTCCCGGACCCCATGTCCGTTGACAACAATATGTAAAGCATGAGCCATACTCAACATAATTGTATAATGAATTGTAAATTTGAATACATCTATTTACTAGTCGTGTATTTGTGTTCTGTTTACATACCAAACTTCCAGTTTTGCTCGCATATAGCTGAACATGTGCTAATTATAAACTTTAGATTAGGTGATGTTTTAGGTCAAAATAACACACCCAATGTGTTTATTGGCCACAAATTAGGCTACACGTCAAATTTTAGGTCAAAATGACCTGGAAATACCCTTCAAACAGGGGTTTGATTTTTCATCGAACTCCTGTCAAAAGTCGGCTGAGATCTGGCGACATGTCGCCCGAGTAGCCGTGTCGCCATGGTCCGACACGGCGACACGGACCAACATGTCGGACCATGGATCACACTCACTTAGTTATGCGATGGTTACCAAAATATATAACCCTATATTTTGTAATTGCCCAAAAGGTGAGTTTCCAAATTTACCCTTGACATTTTAGAAATTTATAATTAATAAAATCCAATAGTATAGAACTCCCTCCACCTCCAACTACGTACGGCCGTCGGTGGTGACAGTTGTGATCCTCCAGCTCCAGCCACCCTGAGATCCACCTGCACTGGAAACTCACCACCCAACACCCTTGAACCCTCCACTTCACGGTGCACCCATTGTTATTTTGGTTAATTTCAAAACCAGATGTGGCAATACTCCGAGGATAAGTTAAAAAATTATTTGTTTTAACGGTTTTCTGAAATAGACGACATTTTGACAAATCTCCTGTTCTTCCAAATGCCGAGGTCATCAAATTCCAGAAAACAACATTCCTGTGTGACATTTTGACAGACAACCAATAGGCATCAATTCGGAGCTCTCGAGCTTTACGTAGAAAGCCAATACCAAACTCCCCTAAAAATTACATTGTCTCCAGACCAATTTTTAAAACTCATTATGGAGGTCCTTCCCCAGACGAGAATCCCAAATTAATTCTATACAAGCTTTAAAGATGGAAGATAAGGTTAAGTAACCTGGACCGAAGTCCATAGACCCACATGACAACAAGAAGTCATCGGTCCACATAGCTTGACATTAATAGAGAAGATGACATCTACCAAACAAACACAAGAAATAAATGAGATGTATGACAAGTTCTTTACAAGGTTAATACAACAAATCTACCCTCCACTCTAGTTACCAGTTACCAAATGAGAAGGCAAAATTACCCTTTAAATTAAGAATAATCAAGAAACGGTTTCCTCTTCTGAAGAGTGCAATCAAATTTGGGAAAGCGAATACCAATCATGAATATACCCAGATATTCCTACTTTGTCTTGAGAGATAGAGTGAGGGAACAATTGATGCAATGACTGGGAATAGCCTTTTGAAGCGATTGCCATCAAGACTCGAGTACTGTAGATTTGTCATGTTGGAAACTGGCTTGGCATTACATGTAAGTAGTTATTTGATAAGCTTAAAAGCTCCAAAGAAGTATTATTTTGAGTTAATCCAATAGGTAATTCCCCTTCAAAGAAATTATTAGACAAGTTTAACAGTTGCGGGTACATTAGTTTGCCAAATGATGGTGGGATCTAGCCTTCAAGTTTGTTTCTGAAACATTCAAGAAGACTAGACTTGGGAAAAGGCCACTGATGTTTTCAGGAAGATTCCTATGATATTGTTGTCAGAGATATCAAGATCTTCGAGTGTTGATGTTGCATTTTCCTGCTAGGATGACACAAGAAATGGGCCATGTAAATGGTTGCCACTCTGATAGCATGAAGTAGCATTGTAAAACAACCATGGTGGAATTGGTCTTTGAAGAGAGTTGCAGGACAATGATAGCTCATTTAGGTTGTATTGGGTGGAAATAAAGAGGAGATAGTCTTGAGTTTACAATTTTCTATATTTTCTATGCCCAAGAAGTGTAATTAGAAAGATGGAACCCATTTTGGAACTCAATTTCAACTTTCAAATCTCTATGTTTGAAAGGTTAATCTCTTCAAGTTTTGAAAGATTAGCAAAAATAGAGAAGAAGCCCAGTCCTTTCAGCTTATTACTGGAAATATCAAGTGTAGCAAGAGAAGTTAAGCAAGAAAATGAAGAAGACATGGTGCCTGATATTTGGTTTTCCGAAAGATTAATTAAGGCTCTGCAAAGACATTAACTGGATCAGAAGTGGCCAAGGGATGTTGTCTATCGAATTCTTGCTAGACCCAGTACTCATAGTCTCCTTAGTTTACAAAGCCCTGTGGGACAAAATTGAAATAAGAAAGTATAAATCCTAGATTGAGCTTGCTAAACATTTCAGTCTCCAAAGAACCAAATAATATAATATTGCAAAAATTAGGACTTGATATTGCAAAACTAACCTTAATAAGATGTTAGCTGAAAGCAAGATATGTTATTTCTACAAACAAATGGAACTGTTATTTATTACATACCTGCTGAGAAGCCAAGTGAACCTCTTAAGTTATTCGACAAGAACTAAAATTCTTCTAGCACAAAATTGTTATCAAATAGAACCATATGATCTGTCGAGTTAAATGAATTGCACCGGAGGAATGGCGATTCACAACAACTGTTGTTTCTCTGCCAATCTGCATGAACTGTAGAGCCAAATGATTGGTTTATAGATGTTGGATTTTGTTTTAAAAATATATAATATAATATAATATACTATTTAGATAAGTTTCAAAATCATTAAAACTCTATCTCCCTAGTTTTGTTTTTGGACTCTTGTTTCTATAGGACTCTTCTGGATGTATATTAGGTGATTTAGATTACCATATGCGTTTAGTCCCACATCGGATGGAGCTAATGATTATATGATTATATAATCATATATAGCTCCTAAGTGGGGTGTATGCTGATAGAGAGCTATGTGTGGATCACGCGCATGCAACGAGCTGGACCAAGTCGGTTGTGGCTGCGGTAGTGGTCCGTAGACCCTAGTCTAATCAAGCCATGGGGCACTGTAATATTATATAAATAATATTAAGTTGTCTATGATGGGTCATGGATCTAGAAAACCCGGTTTTGGGTTTTGCAGTAGGGAGGTCACAACTCTCTGCAGGTGACCTTAGTACATATGCAGCCCTCTGAAGGTGTTCATACAAGTCAGTAAATAGATGTTAAGCTCTGAACAAGGATTCGTTCCGTTTTGGTGAAAAACAGAATTTGAAAATCTAGTGTTAGAAAATTCCGTTCTTTTTTCCTTCATTCTGTGCTGTGTATTACCTTCGGATCTCCTTTGCAAGTAGACTCCGTTGGAGTGCTGCTTTCGGATCTAAGAGTTGTTGTATTTTGGAGGTAAGAACGTCAAGGTCAAACCCAGCAGCATAAAGGGCTTTTAAATACCTTAAAGGAAAGTACGGTTCGTACACCTCAACTCACTCTGTGAAAGTTTGTGCTGTTTTTTCCTTTCGCTCATTCTACTACATTCGGGTAAGTGATTCTGACATAAAGAATACTTTATATATTTGTTTCTTATTGATTTTGTAATTGGTCTGTCTATACTGTGCCTCTAGTCTTCTGGTTCTAACAATAGAAGATTCCAAAATTGTATGAGGGAAATCCTCTCTTCCTCAAGACCACCTTTACAAACATAAAGAGCATAATAGAAGCAAATGAGACTCAAAGAAGAAGGAACATTTCTGTCAATTAGTTGGCTTAAAGGTGCCAAAGATTTAGATACAGGTTAGACTTATATATGCCATAAAGATGGAGATGCCTTACTTAGGTGGTTTATAGTAGGGAGGACTCGTGAGAATGCTAGCTCATCTCCTTGTTTGTGCTTTTTTTTGTTAGAAAGCATTATTTGATAAGAACAAGGGAGGCTCCTATGATCGTTACAATTCACTATAAGAATTAGGCCAGACAGTCCTTCTCTAAATGAACCACTTAGGGTCTAGGCTGGGCAAGACTTTTGCAATCTCAAGCCCAACCCTATATATTCTAATAAAAGCTCAATCCTTGCCCTAACTCTTGATATGCACATTTATGTATGAAATCTTAGGGCATAAAGCATGCATTTTACACACTTAGAATGGAGCTACTTTGGGTTTTATGTTGTTTTTGTAGATTTGAGGACTTTTTAATATTTAAGCAAATATTTGGAGTTTTGGATATGAATCATGTAGTTTACATGTTAAGAGGTTCATTCAAATACTTATTCGAAAATGGGCCTGATCTGGAGCATGATGGGCAGAGATGTGATTATAGGCCAACTTCGAAATATTTAAGAGATAAAGAAAGCAAATTTGATCTACGGCTGGAATTATAAATTATCAATCAAATCTACAGAGATATTATTGAGAGAGTCCAAATGGAGAAAAGAGTCATTGCATACCTCAATATCTTATTTCCTATTTATGATTTGATTAAAGAAAGAAAAAGAGGAAAAAGAATTATATTCAGATAAGGAAGAAGGAAAAATTTCGTTTTGAATGTCTTTGTTCAATTTCGATCAAGCCTTTCATCGAACGGTCATCCGGTGTCCGATCGAGCTGATTTTTGGAGGAAAGCTTAAGGACTTCTTGATCCTCAAATCCAACGGTGGAATTGTACATTTGATCTCTCTAAGTTAGTCCGATTAGTATGTCAAAACCCTAATTGGTTGAGTCGATAGAAACCCCTGAGTTTGATTCAAATTCTATCAAGATTCATATCCCATGTAAATTCTATAAAAGGAGAGCATACTCCATCAAGGGAGGACGTTTTTTAGAGCTTAGTAGAAGCACTTTTTTTTTTTTTTTTCTCTTCAGTTTATTTAGGCTTTCTCTAGTTTTCTTTGCTTGCATTTGTGATATTTAAATTTCTAGATTAAATGTTTAGGTTTAATTTTTCTATGTAATGCAATTCAAGTTCAAGTTAAGTTTCAATTTTTAAGATTCGTTTTTCTCTGGATCTAGCAATTGCAGATATAGATCTAGAATCTGGTTGTTAGGGTTGGTTGAAATTCAAATCGTTTGTTCCATTCGCAAGTAAGTAACCTTCTTCAATAATCTTCTCTCCTCCCTCCATTCCCGCTTCATCTACCCCTCCATATTTTTAATTTATGATTTATTTTTAGCATTTATTTATTGTTCTCCCTTCCCTTGGGTCCTTGATCAGATATGCCTACAGTTGTGCCTCTCTTTGGTTAAGGTTTCCCTTTCCTTTTATTGCTTTGTTATTTATTTTCTTTCATCATTTATTTATTGTTCTCCCATCCCCTGAGTCCTTGATCAGAGATGTCTACAGTCGTGCCTCTCTTTAGTTAAGGTTTCCCTTTCCTTTTATTTATTTATTTATTTTTTGATTTGCCTACCCCGGTTTATAAACTGGTGGTTCGACCCGCGTTGCACACCTGGCTGTGGTGGGTGAGTCTCTCAGCGGGGATTTTTTGCATCCACAAGGATTCGATATCGGATTCCCTTTCCTTTTATTGCTTTAATTATTTCTTTTCTGCAATTTTTTTTTTCTAATATCCTTTCCCTCGATCGGTGGACTGTAAGCTACGGCAAATGGTCCACGATCAAAGTCATTATAATTATACTCCCCTTCCCTAGATCCAGAGCTGACACTCGGATCACTTTCCTTTTATTTTTATTTATTTATTATTTGCATTTTTTTCTGCCTTTATTGATTATGCATTGATTATGTTTGCTTTAATTTTCGTTTTAATTCGATCACTTAGTTTAATTAAGTAATTAACAAATTTGAATAATTGCACTCTCGCATTATCATTAAAGAATTAATTCTAAAGTGGCATATCTCCTTGAGATCAACACGTTAGCTACACGATACTGTGCACTTGTGGTTATTTTTAATTTCACAAACAACTCTAATTCAGGGGCAATGATTATTGTCCCTAACCCTAAGCCCTATAGGGCCAAGCCAAGCTCATTCCCTCCCTAATTGGTCTTGTCCTTAGTCCGATTGGCCATATATTTGATCATGTCCCTAGCCCTATCTCTAGCCACATGGCCTTGATTGACCCTATACTTGGCCCTGACCCTGATTGACCATTTCCTTGATTCTGTTCCTAATTCATTGTGATCAAACATCAGGGACAAAATTAGAGCTAAGATTAGAGTCAGAATCATGGCCAAAATCAGGGCCAAGGTCAGGGCAAAAATATCAGTGACAAGTCGAGCGGGCCAAAGAGTAATCCCAGGTCTACCCTTGGCCCTAGTTAGGGTTTAATTTTTTGATCTTAATTTGCCCTCTAGGTCAAAATCTTGAACCCGAACCCTATTCAAGCTCAAAGCGGGCTAGAGCCATCAGCGACAAACTTGCACCACTACTCAAAGAACCGTTTGGGGAGTAATTTTCTCCCTTTCTTTTTTAATCTAAATAGAATGATGACACTTAGACATACGGTGGGCCAAATATCTGAATTATCAAGGGAACAATGGAGAGAGAGACACATTGTCAATTTGTTTTTTTCTGACAAATTTAGGTGGAGTTAAAAATTTTTTTTTTTCTTAAAAGGATTTTTTTTTAAATATATATCAATGTAAAATGAAATGAAGTACTTGATGCATCTTTGATGCTCTGCTGATGAAGATTAAGATTAGTGTCGAGAGTCTCGAGACTTAAAAACTCAGCAGCTACTCTTAAATGTATTTTATTTTTAATCTTTGATTTTCTCAAAATTTTCTTATAAATGCTTTTTTTTTTCATATTATTATTATCATCAGCAAAGCATCAAATCAAAGTGCATAGTTCTTTCTCTTTCTCAAATCTATTTTCTTTTTTAAATATTCAAACCATTTAAAGTTGGTATCCCCATTGCCCTCTCAATTTTCCATCTCTGTTGAACTAGAGATAAGGAGGAGAAGAAGAAAAAAATTAAACCCATCTCTGTTGAACAAGAGATAAGGAGGAGAAAGAAGAAAAAAAATTAAACCGAGTTCCCCATCCATGTAAAGAAGAAATTTCCAACTCACATAAATGAATTTTTGATAAGTTAATTTGAAAAAAGAAAAATCATCTTTTTTTAAGTAAAAATTATCTAAAATGGCAATTAATGCTGTTAAGTTCTATTTAATTAATTTACTTAAAAAATTGTTTTGAAATTGGACACGGAATCCGGACCCGAAGATCTGGATCCAAAAAGTTAGTGACGAATAACAAACTAGATGGGCCCACTTACCATGAAGACTAAAAAAACAAAGAGCCAAGGCTAAGTGGGCCTCATAACCCATGAACCCCATTACCTATAAAATGGAATGGTGCGGAAAACGCTCCCGATCAATAAATATCATGCAAGCACTCAATTCAAAATAGACGCATCGACTCAATTATTTGGCCGACTCGGAAAAATCAGGAAAGAATAAAAGTCACTTTCTGAATAGCTGGAAAGACTTGATTACATATATTAAAGCCAAAGTAGCCCCGTAAGGATAGGTAGGTTGGATTTGGAGGAAATTGCTTGGGTCATGCATATTAAATGGGCGTCAAGCTGAAATTTCGAACATCCATTGAAATTCAACAGTCGAGATTGAAATTGCAGTTGAAATTTTCGATTTGACGGTTTGAAACGTATAGCTTGATGGTCCTGCGCATTATTATATGCGCAGGACCCAAGTAAGACCAGGATTTGGAACCAGGAGCAAACCTAGGACGATGCTCTTATTAAATGCCATTTATTGTATCCTTATACACATGTTATTCTCATATTTTTAGGGAACATCTGAGTCCCATAAGGATATCAGACTAACACCATA
This sequence comes from Hakea prostrata, assembly GCF_041222555.1. Lineage (NCBI taxonomy): Eukaryota > Viridiplantae > Streptophyta > Magnoliopsida > Proteales > Proteaceae > Hakea > Hakea prostrata. The sequence continues at coordinate 26,998,217 of NC_142600.1, read as the reverse complement.
TGCTAAGTTCCGAGTACCAACCCTTGCTCAAAGGAGATTCACTAGTCAAAAACAAACACTCGCCCACCCATGAAGACTCTGACTTGGGGACTAAGGAATACCATGGATGTGCATTAGATTTTGAAATTCAAAGCGTAAGTACTTCAGAGTTAGGTCGAACCATTCAATCTCTACCAAACTGTAACTGATAAAGCTTGAACCTTTATTCAATCTCATGTTACAACTTACAATTACCTCTATCAACTATAAAACATGACCCACCAAGGAAGGTACGTGAAAAATACTCAATGAAACCTATCATTTCTCACGTGGTATCATCCATCGGGTTGCCAACTTAACAATCCTTTCATTATTGATTAGATAGATATGGGATACACGTCAAATCATTAACAAACCCTTTCAAATGGTTTCCAATTTCTCCTATTGATTAGATAGGTATGGATATACGTCAAATCATTAACAACCCTTTCAAATGAATCCAGATCCTCACCCTGTCGGGTTAGCACAGAGTGCTCCCCGATGGGTTCCGACCACACAAATCAGTGGGGCTCAAGAATAATTATTTTGTTTGTTTTTTTCCAAAAAGTGTTTTTCATCGTAGGCCCCATTGTTTTGTGTGATCGAAAACCAGTCGGGGAGCACTTTGTGCTCTCCGTCGGGGAAGTTGATCCGGACTCCTTTCAAATGGCTTCCAATTGCTCTTATTGATTAGATAGATATGGATATATATCAAATCATTAACAACCCTTTCAAATGGCTTCCAATTTCTCTTATTGTTGAAAAAAGAAAAAGGTGTACGTCAAATAGATTTTCAACCATTCGTTTATACCCCTAGGTTGTCCACCTAACAGGTATGATTCATTCTAATTCCATGCCTCTCTATCATCTTTGCTCCATTCTTCCTTTGAATTGAATCGAGCACTATTGTCTAGATTATTTGAATCTGGATTGAGAAGCCTTCTAATTTTAAGGCCATCCGCCCACTCCCCTTCCCCCAGTCCCATGGGGGCTGGCCATGTGTCGTCCATCAAGAGGGTCATGAGAGTGGGCGGATGGCATGCCCAGGTGGAGAGGATCTGGACTTTCTAATTTGGGTAGTCACTTGGACACGAACTCCAAAATAATAAAATTAACCAACCTTTTAAAACATTAAGTCATTTGAAGAATAGGTGGTGAAGCCGACAAGATTACGAGGATCAATTCAAAATGAAGTTGTTTGGATTACAAGGATAACGTTGGTCATTGTCATATTGAATTCTCCATCTTCAAGGTTATACACAATTTAAGAGTGGTTGAGGACGACCTAAGGTGATAATCGTCAATTTAGAGTTGGCGAACTCAATAATGAAGGTTTCTACAAGAGAGTAGAATTTACTCATTTTGGTATTAGCGTCTAGATGATGATCCTCTATAACTAAGGTGGCTATAATTAAATATATATATATTCAAATAAATACTCTTATGAATTGCAGCTATAAATATCATATTTGACTAGCAAGCCATCATATCTTTCCTTAGTTACGTTCCATCTCAAATTTTGTGTCATTAGGAAGATGTCTCAGCTACCTTCTTTTGCACCAGTTGCCCATCAGCATTTGCTTCAAATTGCAAAACCAGAGACTATTCGTCGGTCGGCAAATTTTCCTCCCAGCATTTGGGGTGATCATTTTCTCAAATGTTCTTCCTCTAACATGGTAATTTGATCCTCTGAGTGTGCTTGTCCTTGAGAAGGGGTGGGAAGACTGGTTGGTCCATGTAGTACAGTATATGTTTTTGTTGTACTAGCTAGCGTTGAAACAAAGAACATTTGTTTTACAGGTATATGATGCTTGTAGTGAACAACTTGAAGAGCTGAAAGAAGATGTAAGAAGGACTCTAATGTCTGATGCAAAGGGTCTTTCAAAAAAACTAAACTTGATTGATTCTTTGCAACGGCTTGGTGTTGCATACCACTTTGAAGGAGAGATAGAGGAGGTGCTAGAGCAGATGCAAGATACTCCACCTGATGGTTGTGATGGAAACCATCTATACACCATCACTTTGTGGTTTCGATTATTGAGACAACAAGGCCATAACGTTCCCTCTAGTGAGTACTATCTCTATACTCCTAAAGTATACCATAATTGTCTGGTTGGAAATTAATTAGATGAGTGTCAAATTTAGTACTTGGCCAGCTTGTTGGTGTGTCTTAATAGTCATCTCACTGTGATTGAGTGTCATACCACTTTAATTGCAGATGTTTTCAATAGTTTCAAGGACAGCAAAGGCAGCTTCAAGGAAGAGTTAACTAAAGATGTGCCTAATTTGCTATGCTTGTATGAAGCTACACATCTCAGGGTACATGGAGAAGACATTCTAGATGAAGCCCTTGCATTCACAACCACTCAACTTAAATCTATAGTTACTGATGGCTTAAAGTTTCCTCTTGCAACACAAGTAATGCATGCATTGAAACAACCGCTCCACAAGGGCATTCCAAGATTAGAAGCTAGGCATTACATCTCTATTTACGAACAACTAGAGACAAGGAATGAGACTCTGCTGAAGCTTGCAAAGTTGGATTTCAACTCACTCCAGTCAATTCACCGCCAAGAGCTATGCCAACTCTCAAGGTAGGATCATTGATTCTCCATCCTTATATCTATTTCTCGTTTTTGATGTTTGATAGATGCAACTTCAATTCTGGCACACACGTGTGTAATACAAGCACGCTTCTATATATGCAGATGGTCAACAGAATTGGACTTTGCAACAAAGCTTCCTTACACCAGAGACCGCCTGGTAGAATGTTATTTTTGGGTGGTGGGGTTGTACTTCGAACCACATTACTCTCTTGCTAGAATGATCTTAACCAAAGGCATATACATGGTTTCACACATAGATGATACTTACGATGCGTATGGCACTTTGGAAGAACTTGAGCTCTTCACAGATGCAGTTCAAAGGTTTGATACTTATATGTGTATTATTTGTATAAGTTTTCACTTTTTTACGTTTATGTTAACTCAAATAAAAATGGGCTAACCACGGTTGGTCCTTCTTAGGTTCTGTTTTCCGGGAGACCCCCCCCACCGGGGCCAGCCACCGGATAGCGCAAAGCCGGCGGGGCCCAGCGGTGTTCAATGTAAGTTGAGACGATCTATTTTCTCTATAAATTTAGATCATTTACTTTGTTAATTTAAAATGAATTTCCTGCCAAAAATTTTAGGTGGGATAGAAGCGCCATGGATCAGCTTCCCGAGTACATGAAGGTGCTTTATTCTGCACTCCTAGATGTTCACGATGAATTCGAGGAAGTTCTGAAAAAGGAAGGACGATCTTATCGACTCGATTATCAAATTGAAGAAGTGAGTCCCCCATAATGTGTTATATCTTTTCTTTCCTTTGACAATTAATCTAGAGAAAAATTAAATATAGATCCTTGAATTTGAAATCAATCACATCTACTACACTTGAAGAAGAAAAAATCGATTATAAAGCCACCCTTGCTGTTAAGGATTAAAGTTAAATAATGATATTGTCAATAAACAAATATTTAAAGTATCGATTTTACCCTTTTTCCATTCAAGGATTGTTTTACAATACCAATTTCACCCTCATCCCTCCATACTATCCACTTCCCTCTCTGGACTCTCCTTCTACACCTTTCTTCCTCTATTTTCATTTCTCTTACTCGTGGGGATGCAATCCATAATAGGATGGATTTCTGTTGAGCATTACTTTTCTGGTTTAAAATAACCCAGAGCAGTATTAAGACCTCCAATCTCATCCAATTGGCAGGTAAGAATCCTAAATCCTAAACTTTCCCTGGTTTAAGGAAATCCTATTGCACCATCTACCACATCAGGGTAGGTGTAGAAATATGCGCGGTGGTGGTGGTGGTGGTGTTACTCGAGCAGAGGAAGGAGAAGGCGAAGAACAAGAATTGGGAGAGGTGAGAGAATAGGATAAAGGATGAGGATAAAATTGTCATTAGAAACAAAAAAAATTCTTGGATAAGAAAATATTGAATTGGCATCATTTATCTTAATCCTTAACAGCAGGGTGTGATAATTGAATTTTTTTAGGCATAGTAGATGTAATTAATTGCAAATCAAGAGGGTTTATATGATATTTGCTCATAACCTATCTCTAAAGTATGACAACATAACCTGTGATTCACAAAAATTCAGAGTATTCCCAGTGATACCTTCCCACATTTCTAAAATTTACTAAGATCAAATGAGAAGTTAATAAGACCTAATGCACCACAATTCCCAACCTAGGAAGAAACTATAAGTACTAGAGTGTCATTTTATGGTAAAAGAAAATTCACCGATATAGAAGACATGGATTACACATGGGTTGGGTATAACGCATCAAACACCATGGAGTGGAGTATGCAAGGCTGGCTTACATGTCAGTGGAGGTGCCTTCTAAGGTAGGGAATGGTTAACACCAACAACGTCCATACAAACATCATTGCAAACATAACATTCCTTATCAAGCACAAAGTTGCAAATACAACTTCCTATGACAAAAACCCAACGCACCAAACACCATGAAACAGGCTTTCTGTCAGACATTTCATTGAACACTTAACATCGTGTCTAGTATGTTTTATATGTTCTGTTTGGTTTTACTCTAGATGAAGAGACAAGTTAGAGCCTACTTGAAAGAAACCAAATGGTTTAATGAAGGATACACTCCAACGTTTGAAGAGTACATGGAAAATGCAGTAACCTCCAGTGCTCATCATTTGCTTACGATCACATCCTTCCTTGGAATGGGAGATATTGTGACAAAGGAGGCATTAGATTGGGTGATTGAGAAACCTCCATTTGTTCAAGCCTCATCGATAATAGGTCGGCTCATGAATGATATGGTGTCCCACAAGGTAGATATACAAACCCTTGCACATAAATTGCATGCAAGCATGTGGTAGGGTATTAATTACAAAATTAAAGTCTTATATATTATAAGAATTGGTCAAATGACATCTAACGTTTGAACTTTGACATTATTTTGATTATAGATGGAGCAAAAGAGAGGACATGTTTGCTCAAGTGTAGAATGTTACATGAAACAACACTATGTCACTGAGGAAGAGGCATGTGATGAGCTTCAAAGAGAAGTGGAGAAGGCATGGAAAGATATAAATCAAGGACTCATCAAACCAACTATAATTCCAATGCCACTACTGGTACGAGTTCTGAATTTAACTCGTACCATGGATGTCATTTATAAGGATGATGATAGATACACTAATGCCTCAACTGGTCTAAAAGAGTACATCACCGAGTTGTTCATTGAACCGATTCCAATATGACTACTGTAATGGAGTCTACAAAATTAGTAATGGGCGGTGAAGACTAAATGAATTTAGTGTAGATGTGCACTATTTATTGTCAACTTTACTCTGCAAGTTACTGTATTTATATGTTATTTAATTTATCACGCCAGTGGAGGTTGAAGAAGATGATGAGTCTTCCTTTTTTTTTTTTTTAGATAATAAAAGTAGGATGTCTAGATCTACAAAGTAAAATATATAGGATTATTTTGAGGTTTTAACAATAAAATTAATTGAGGATGATTTAGGATTTTGACCCATCAACAGAGACTCACTAGTCAAAACAAACACTCACTCTCCCATAGAGACTCCGATTGGGACTTAGGAATACCATGGCAGAACATTAGATCTTGAAATTCAAAGTGTAAGCTCAAATTTCACACTGAACCATTCAAACTCTACCAAACCATTGCGGATAGAGCTGGAACCTTAGCCCTTTTCTCTTATGATTCTTAAATCAAATCAAACAACCCTTTCAAATGCTTCTAATGGTTACCCAGCATCTCAACGTCACCTTACTCTGGAACTCACAGAATTTTCTTCTTGGGAAAACTCAATTGTTTCCCTACTTTGTAGCCAAGACTTATTAGGCTCATTGAAAGCTCCATAGCATGTCCTCCTGAAACAATAACTCCTGCCAACAACCAACCCGGCATATGCCAGATGGGTTTGGAAAGACCAACTAGTACTGAGTTGAGTCATCTCAAGCCTTTCGTCCGATATTCTCCACTATGTGGTTGGATTGAACACTTCTATTGCTGCACAGAATGCTCTTCAGCCTGCATGGGGCACACTATCTCATGCATACAAGTGTATTTAAACTCCATGTGCATATTCAGAATACCTCTGGAGGTGAAAAAATTAACCTCAGTATTTCCATGAAGTGAAAATTATACCTGATTAGCTTGCTGTAGCAACTAAGCCCCTCGGAGACACTGAAGTGAATGAAATTATGTTCAAGAATCTTGAACCTGATTATAGTAACATCATTATGGCTGCCCTTAGAAACCAAAGTAGAGCCCTTAAATTTTCACTCTCTCAGTTGCATCCTGCTTAGCCATGAGATGAATTTGAAGGTTGCTCAACCCCTGTCCAAGTAAATATCACTCTAGCACCCACTTAATTATCCCCTAATCTCTACTCCTAATACCCCTGCTGTGACTGAATATCAACTATCAAATAGTCATTGGAATACTCAACATGGCGAGTGATGAGGATGCTGTCAACTATGTGTCAAGAATAACCATAGTGCCAGAAAGTGCTTCTTCCAGTATTCCACACTCTACAAACAACAGCAACAATGTTGTAGCTCCAACTCTGACTGCAAACATGCCGGGTATTCTTCCTACAGCAGCTAAGCCAATAACTTAGTGGTACTTAGATGCTGCTACAACACATCATGTAATGTTTGATATTCCAACAAGCAAATGTCAACAATGGATAATGGTAAGCATGCTCTAGAGTAGGTAATGGTGACAGATTGCGATTAATAACATTGGGTTTCTCCACGTTCTCTTCTTCAACTAACCTATTTTGATCTTCAGATATGTTACATGTTCCTCATACAACAAAGAACTATTCTCTACCCATCACTGCACAAAAGAAAATAAATGCTTATCCACATTTCATCCCTATCATTATGTTGTGAAGGACCAGGTGATCAACTAGCCAGTGCTCATAAACGAATTCTTGAAAATGGACTCTATAAGATGAAGGGGCTTCATTGCGAGTCTTGATCATCACCACTGACAGCTCCCCTTGCCCTTTTCAGCCACAAAATCAGGTGGGCCCCATAGACAAAAAAAAACTTTAAGAGGGGGCAGGACCCACACCAATACCTATGCCCCCCCCCCCCCCTGTATTTTGTGCTCCCCATGGTTGCAGATTGAAACTCCTACGTTGCACCATCAGTCCAACAGGAAACATCCCATAATTTAGGCTGCAAGTCATTATTCCAAGTAAAAAGAAATGCAGACAGAACACTCCAGCATTACAAGGCACATTTGGTTGCTAAAGAGTATAATCAACAAGAAAGCCTAGACTACACAGAGACCTTCACTCCAGTTATGAAACCATCCACCGTATATATGGTGCTTTCAATAGCCACATCTTGCAACTAGAAGTTGCCACAACTGGATGGCAGCGATGTATTTCTCATGGCAACTTCTATGGATTGAAACAAGCCCCTAGGGCTCGGATCCAGCATCTCAGCAATTATCTCATTAAACTGAGATTTGAAGGTTCAAAAACTGACAAGTTTATTCATCCTAAACCCGGGGGCTGGGGGGGGGGGGGGGGGGTGCGGTGGTTCATGACAAAGTATACATTCTCATGTAATTTGATGATATAATCATCACCAAATCTCAATAGAAACTCTTGGCCAGAATCATTGCAGCCTTGCAGGAAGAACTTGCAATACAATATATAGGGGCTCTCCATTACTTCCTCAGCACTGAGGTACTCCAACGCCCAAAAGTACAATATCAATGATTTGTTATAGAAAACTGAAAGGGATGGTGTAAAACCTGTAAAAACGCCAATGCCATTGACAAAGCCTGATATCTCATCCTTTGTCAAAAAGGTCTGCCAATTTCTATAATCACCAACTGATGAGACATTGTGTCATGGATTGCTACTGTCTGATCAACTGACTACATGTCTCATGGCAACATTAACTGATCAACATCAGCAACTAGACTGATTCTAAGAATTAGCAGGCACTTGTTTTACAAGTCTTTTGTTTCTGTTGCAGTTTTTTCCTCATGTCTAGGTGTAACATTGTAGTTAGTATATCTTATTGTTTAGCAGTCACTGAGTTATGCAGCTATGATTCCTGTTAAAAAATAAACTTTAATCAACCAAAACAGTGCAATAACAAGAAGAACTAAGAAGAAGAAAAAAAAAGAAGAAAGAAGAATAATTGATAGGAATTGTTAATGACTAAAATGGTCATTCTACACCTTCCGGTTTGATTCAATGGATATACGGTCCGACCAAGTTCGTTACCTAAGAAGGTTCGACCTGGAGGTCCATGGTAGGACCGACCATGATGAAAAGTACATCCGCCTAGCATGATGAGGAAATCTTATAAAGGTAAACCCTTATTATCTAACGACAGGAGAAGAGAGTCCGATAGGTAAAGGAACTCTTTATGGAGTTACTTTCCTAGAAACAACTCAAGGTAGAGTCACATACCGAATATAACTCTACTAACTTACATTATATAAACACCTCAGGTAAACACTATGAGGCAAGTATTCATACTTTGGGTGACCAATTACTTGAATTCTCCATTGAGTAGTTGAGATCATATTATTGGTACCAACTTGTTCGTCAGAGTCGTACCTCGACCCCCCAAGGTGGAGCTCGTATCTTGCAGGTTCGTGACAGGGAAGGACGAGCGAGATTCCGTATCAACAATTGGCACCTTCTGTGGGAACTGCATAAAAAAGTCATGGTACGATCAAAGGCGAATGTCGTAAACCAGAAGGAGGTTGATGATGATGCTTCGAAGGGAAATCCTCAACCTGAAAAATCGGTAATTCCCGATCAGGTGGAGATTAATCCCGACCAGGTGGAGAAAAATCCCGATCAAGGGGAGAAAAACCCCGAACACCCGAATCAAGGAGCATTAGCAAATCAAGTTGAGACACTCTAGAAGGAACATACAAAGCTTCGAGAGGAAATATCCTCCTTGAATGAACTAGTCAGGATGGCCATGGGTCATATAATTGCCCCGAATGCAGACCCTAAAAATACTCAAAAAATATTTGAGGGAAGCAAGAATAACCACCTAGTCATTCCCGACCAAACGCCTCGACCATCTCTAGAAAATGGACAAAAGTTAAAAGAGAAGGTAGGCGAGAAGTCCCAGGCATCTGAGAAAGAAATTCCAAATAAAGACCCTCTGATCGACGAAGATAACGATCGAGGAAGCAGCAACAATCCTCTTAAAGAACCAAAAGACAAAAGAGTTGAGACCGGACCGAGCAAGCGAGAAGATCGCATGAGCAAACAAATCAAAGAGTTAGACGAGAAGCTAAATAAGTTAAACGATCCAAACAAAGATGAGCTATATGCTTTTCTAAAGGAGGATCCTTTCATCCAAGCTATCTCTGAGGCGGAAATAACAAAAAGCTTCAAATGCCCAACTTTTACATTTTTCGACGGATCACAATGTCCAAAACATCACATCACTCGCTACAGGTCGACCATGTCAATCTATAAGCATAGTGAGGCAACCATGTGCCAAAGTTTTGCTGCCTCTTTAACCGGTTCCGCATTGGACTGGTTCTTGGCGTTGCCAAGCGGTTCGATTAAGACTTTCGATCAGCTAGGGCAAGTGTTTGTGTTGCGCTTCCAGGGAGGAGTCGGATTGAAGAAAAGAGAAGATACTTTGTTTGCTATAAAACAAGGTGGAACGGAATCTATCCGAAGTTTCCTTCAAAGATTCAATAATCTTACCATGCAAATTGAAAGCATGGACGAGAAAATTGCCTTTCATGCGTTGTACCAAGGAATTACTCATGAAGGATTGCTAGAGAGACTACTCCAAGATATGCCAAAAACATATGCGGAACTGAACGAAAGATGTCATAAACAAGCAGAAATTTCGGAAACCATAGAATCTCGAAAGAGAGAACCAAGAGCCGAAAGAAGGAGCAGTCGAGAAAGGGCACCACCGACCAGGATGTTAGGGATAAGCTCGACCAAGAAAGCTCAAGCAGAATCCCCAAAAAGGCAAGAGATTAGTAATCTCCCTCCACTGAATACAAGAATATCCGAAATCTTGATGCAAATCAAAAATCAAGGACATCTGAAGTGGCCAGATAAAATCCGGGCACCGCCGGGAAAACGTGATAAACAAAAGTATTGTGAATATCACAAGGATCACGGTCATTGGATGGACGATTGCAAAAATCTAAAGATGGAGATAGAAAACTTAATCTCTCGAGGACACTTAAAGAAGTATATCCAACCTAAGCAAGAAGGCCAGGACAAACCTGCCCCGAAGAGAGAAAGGTCGGACCACAGGGAAGAAAGAAGAAGTCCGGCCAAACGCCGACCTGAGGCAAATGAAGGTCAAAGAAAAAGAATTCCAGTGTATACTGCATTTGGAGGCCCAACGGAAGAATCAAGTCGGCAGACAAAGAGAAAAGCACGATATATTGGGAATACTGAAACCAATAAAAATATCTTCTGAGCCAATAACTTTTTCTTCCAACGATCTATGGAACATCACTATCCCTCATGATGATGCCCTAGTGATCAAAGTTCTCCTAGAAGGAACTGAGATCCATAGAGTTCTAGTGGATACTGGATCCTCAGCAGACATACTATCATTGGAGGCGTTCAAGAAGATGAAGTTGAAGGAGAATAGGCTTGTTTCATGCGAAACCCAGCTTTATGGTTTCACAGGATCAACCACCCGAGCAGAAGGCACGATCCAATTAGAACTACAAATCGGAGAGCACCCAAGGGATAGGATCGTACAAACCAATTTTATGGTCGTACGAGACTTATCGGCATATAATGCTATTATAGGACAACCAGCCCTCTGCGCACTCAAAGCCGTGGTCTCCTCGCTACACATGAAGATGAAATTCCCGACCACAAAGGGAATTGGAGAATGTATAGCCGACCAGAAAAGTAGTTGGCAAAATTACAACAACTACATGCATAACAAGAGAAGGACAAACTTGACCATGACTATTGAAGTCAGGGATGACCGTGATGAAGAAACTTTGCAAAGAGCTGAACCAGTGGAAAAGCTAGAAAGAATCCACTTCAATCCCGACCAGAAGGAGCAAGGTACCATGATCGGTTCCAAGCAAGATGCAGATTTCAAATCAGAGCTCACTGAGTTTCTAATGAAAAATTATGATGTTTTCGCTTGGTCGGCTGAAGACATGCCAGGGATCGACAGGGAGGTGGCTGAGCATAAACTCTGTATTGATCCACAGGCAATTCCGATTGTTCAGAAAAGAAGAAATTTCGCCATTGAAAAACATGAAGCCATTCGAACTGAAGTGCAAAAGCTAAGACAGTCTGGCTTCATAGAGCGCACAGACCACCTGCAATGGCTAGCTAATGTGGTAATGGTCAAAAAAGTAAATGGGAAGTGGCGGATGTGTACTGATTACACAGATCTCAACAAAGCCTGCCTGAAGGACCACTATCCACTTCCAAGAATCGATCTTCTCATAGATGCAACAGCAAGACATGAAATGCTCAGTTTTATGGATGCATATTCAGGATACAATCAGATCCTTATGCACACTAAAGATGAAAAGCATACAGCATTCATGACTGACAGGGACAGTTATTACTATAAAGTAATGCCTTTCGGTCTAAAAAATGCGGGAGCAATATACCAAAGAGCGGTAAATAAAATCTTCACACATCAAATTGGTCGAAATATGGAGGTATATGTGGACGACATGCTGGTGAAAAGCATCTCAAAAGAAGATCATCTAACTGACCTGGCAGAAGTATTCAAAGTACTCCGAAAATAAAAAATGAAGCTCAATCCTGAAAAGTGCGCTTTCGGGGTGTCTTCGGGAAAATTCCTCGGGTTCATGATATCCCAAAGAGGAATCGAAGCCAATCCTGAGAAAATCAAAGCAATTTTGGATATGAAAGCACCCAGAACCATCAGAGAAGTCCAATGCCTAACTGGTCGGGTGGCAGGACTAAATAGATTTATTTCTAGATCAAGGGAGAAATTCCTGCCATTCTTTAAAATTTTAAAGCAAGTAGCAGATCAAAAAGGAAACATCTGGAATGATGAATGTCAGGGAGCATTTGAAGAGCTAAAAGACAAACTATCCCGACCACCCTTGCTCGTTATGCCGACCAAGCGAAAACAAGAAACAAGTCAAGAGGAGGACGGGCAAAAGGGGTAGAATCGATCAAAAGATGGACTTTGTTCGTGGATGGATCAAGCAATTCGCAAGGAAGCGGAGCAGGCCTATTAATGAAAAGTACTGGGGGATTTGAAATAAAATATGCCCTTCGCTTCAAGTTTAAAACATCCAACAATGAGGCTGAATATGAAGCCATGTTAGCAGGACTCAGAATGGCCAAAGCTCTAAGCATTCAACATCTAGAAATCAAAAGTGATTCACAACTGATTGTAAATCAGGTGAAGGGAGTTTATGGAGCCAAGGAAAGAAGGATGGAGAAATACCTGAACCTGGTCAACAATTACAAATAGTACTTTAAAGAGCTAGAAATAACTCAAGTACCAAGGGTTGAAAATGACTAGGCTGATTCATTATCTCGCTTGGCTACGGAAGGAATGGATATCCAAGCACCAATGATCTACCTTGAAGAGCTTGATAGCCCTAGCATAAACAAGGTCGACCACATACAAATTTCAACCAAGATGGGGTGGATGGAGCCGATCATACATTATCTTGACAACGATCAGCTCCCAGAAGACCAAAAAATTGCTCGGGCAATAAGGCAAAGAGCAGCCAGGTTCATGATCAGGGATGGACTATTATACAAAAGATCCTTCACCCGACCACTTCTAAGATGCTTGGGACCATTAGAAGCTACAAATGTTTTAAGAGAAGTACACGAAGGGACCTGCGGATCTCACGTAGGATCCCGAACACTCTCTAATACAATTATACGCCAAGGATTCTATTGGCCAACCTTAGAAGAAGATGCCAAAGACTTCGTTAAGAAGTGTGACAAGTGCCAGGCACACGCAAAGATCTCTCATATCCCCGCAGTTCCTTTGACATCAACTCTATCCCTAATACCTTTTGCAAGGTGGGGAATAGACCTGGTAGGGAAGTTACCTAAAGCATCGAGAGGGAGAGAATACTTGATAGTGGCAGTAGACTACTTTACAAAGTGGGTAGAAGCTGAACCCCTTGCAACTATCAATACCGAGCAGATGAAGCGTTTTGTCAAGCATAACATATCATACAGATATGGAGTTCCAAACATATTAGTAACCGACCATGGAAAACAATTCGAGAATGCAGCATTCTCAACATTCGGCAAAGAACAAGGGATCGAGCATAGATTTTCTTCAGTAGCTTGTCCACAAAATAACGGCCAGGTCAAGGTTACTAATAGAACCATGCTCGACGGGCTCAAGAAGAGGCTCGACCAGCTCAAAGGGAGATGGGTAGATGAACTACCTAGTGTATTGTGGTCGTACCGAACAACTCCTAGGACAACCACCGGAGAATCCCCATTCCGACTAGCATATGGAGCAGAGGCTAGAGTCCCAGTAGAAATCCAAATTGGATCACTTCGAGAAATAGAATTCGAAGAAGAGGCAAACATTGAAGGAATGCGAACCAATCTGGATCTGATTGACGAAGTAAGGGACAAAGCCCAATTCCGACTTGAAGAATATCAACAAAGGATAGGGACATATTATAATGCCAAGGTTCGAAATGAACAATACTTGCCCGACGAACTGGTGCTTCGCCGAACAGCCGCTTCAGATCCAACCAATCAAGGGAAGTTATCCCCAAATTGGGAAGGACCATACATAGTCATACGACAAGTCGCCCCCGGAGCATATCCTTTACAAGATCCGGAAATGATCGACAGGATCCCCCGATCATGGAATTCAAACAATCTCAGGAAATACTATCAATAAGAATAGTATCTGAGAAAGTCGTGAACATTACAAATTTTGAGCGTTTTATTCCAGTTTTGCTATTTATCTCAGTGTGTAGACAACATGGGAGATTCATAATCCCAAGAAGTCAGATTAGTTTTAATATATAAATAAAGACATTCGTACAAATTACTACTCAACTTCAATAAGACACTCAGAAAAGACCTGAAATTCTCAAGAAAAAAGACCTGAAACTCTCAGGCAGAAAAGACCTGAAACTCTCAGGCAAAAAAGACCTAAAACTCTCAAGCAGAAAAGACCTGAAATTCTCAGGCAGAAAAGACCTGAAACTCTCAGGCAGAAAGACCTGAAACTCTCAAGCAGAAAAAGACCTAGGCAAAAAAAGACCTGAGATTCCTAGGAAGTTCCTACGAATCTTAAGGCATAAAAGACCTAAGATACTACTTAGGCAGAAAAGACCTACACTTAATAGGCAAGAAAGACCTAACTTTCCTTAGGCACAAAAAACTTCTAAGTCATACTAAGTTCTCATGCCCGGGAGGTAAGGGTTATGAACGAGCAGTTGTTGACGAACAACTTCTTAAGTTCATGACCGAGCAAAGTTTACTATACCGAACAACATGGCTTGGATGACAGAAACACGCATGCATACCATGGACGAACAAACCACAATGTGCCGAACAATGGTATCCAATCGACCAGATATACTTGGTACAAAGGAGGGAAACATACCGAACAAAGGTATCCGACCGACCAGGTATACTTGGTACATCTGTGACTTTACTAAAGAAATACGCTTGATACAAGGGAGGAAAAAATACCATTGACGAACAAAGATCTACCACATGCAAAATAAACTATGATAAATTTACAAAATTATCATTGTTTAAAAGATGTGGACAACAAAAAGAATGATCAAAATAAGCATTGAATCAAAACTACTCGGCAACAACAGCTTCCGAGTCTATTTGGTCGGCAGGTTCAGTGGTCGACGATGGTCCGGCGTCATCTTCCTCCTCAGGGGCCGGCTCCCAGTCAGAGTCAAGAAAATCCTGGACGGGAACATCCTTGGGCAGCCCAAATGATTCTTTCCCTACCGCCCCGTCCGGCGAGGGATCTTCAAATCATCATATATGCTCGGATCAACGTACTTCTCAAACTTTGACAGATCAAGATTCCGAAACTCTCCGATAATGCTTAGGAAAGCTGCTCGCCGACCATATCTAAACCCGGGAGCAGCAAGCTTAGCTACAAAATTTTGACAACCTTTGGTCCGGACCCATCTACGGATTACTTCATGACGTAGTTCATTGGACAAATCTTGAAATGTGGCCGGAGAGGACTGGGCCAATTGAGCAGTTAGATCCTTAATGAATTGATCCTTCTCAAGCTTTTCTTGCTCGGCGGATGCTAGACACAGATCTTTACCTTCCAAAGACGCTTTCAGGTTCTCAACCTCGGATTGGTAGGAAGACACCTGCTGTTCGGCTGACATAGCCTGAGCATCTGCTTCAACCTTCTCACTGGTCAATTTATCCTCCTGAAGGCTCAAACTTTTGACCTTATCCTCCAACATATGGATGGCAGACACATCTCGCCGGGTAACCTCCAAATTGCCGGCCCAAGCTTCTGTCAGGGCGCAGACCAACCTAATGAAAATCAGAGTAATCAAGAAATCACCAAATCAATAAAGGCAAGTGCTACAAAAGCTCGGGAAAGAGTTTACCTTGTCATCGTATCCTGTGTACGAGAGGAACCAATTTCCAGCAAAAACTTCTGGTCGGCGGGAAGAGTTACTCCCGATAACCACTCCTTCGACACCTCAGTCCCATCTTTTTTATTACTAAGAACGTGCGAGCAGGAGTTTAACGACCACGATGGCATAAGCACCGAAGAAGGGCCAGCGGAAGAATCAGGAAGAGGAGGAGAAGAAGGCAATGTATTCTCCTCCAACGACCCAGCTATGAAAGAAATGGGACCTTTCTTTTTGTTCGCCCGAGGAGGAAGTTCGGCAGCACTAGTAGGCCTCTTCTGAGATACGGAAACAGAGCTCTGTTTGCCCTTGGAATGAATCCTATCAGACTTGGTCGGAACCCTTTTTTCAGCATCTGCAGCATCAACTTCGGTAGCCAGCTCGGTATTCTTTGGATTAAGCTTCACTGCACCAACAAAAACACATTGTTAAATCCGGACAAAGTAACTTTCTATAAATCAAGAAAATAGAAGGATAACTTACCAGGAAGGAATCCCCAATGACACAGAACATTGGGATATTCCAGACAATATCCGTGGACGGCAAACTTATTTCTGTCTCGAAAGAAAGATGGCAAATCTTCTCCCTAGCACGCTCCTCGGCACTAGTTAGCGAGGGAAAGTCATTTGACCCCTGAATTGGTCCCCGGACCCAATAAATAGGGAAGGAAGGTTTGGAAGGCGGACGGACAAAGAAAAATTTTGGACGCCAACCTCTAGTGTTGGACGGGAGGGTACCAGTCCGGACAAAATTACCTTCCCAACCACACTGAGTTACGGTTCTCTTGGATAAATAGAACCATCCATCTTGTTCTTGCTTCTTCGCCATAAAAAACGTAAGAAACAAGGCAAGGGATGGTTGGACATTTACCTTTTTATCTTGACGAAAGCCCCAGAAACAGATCACATTCCTCCAACTGTTCGGGACAAACATGCCAGAACACATTCCAAAATGGATCATAATATCCCTAAAAAGGGGGGTGAACGGGAAACTGAAAGCCACTTTTTAAGGCATCTTCATAAAAGGCAAACTCTCCGGGTCGAGGAGAGTTAGCCCTCTCATCAGGGTTCGGAACTCGGAGAACATGGTCGGACGGTATTTCATACTTCTGGTGCAGGTACTCTAACCTATCCTCGGTCATCAATGAAGGAAGAAAGTCAGGACCGGATGAATAAGGATCATAATCTATATGATCGGGAGTAAGATCCTTATTCTTCTCTAAGGTGTATTCAGCTAGGGATAAACTATCCTTCCAATGTTGCCTCTCAGCCTTGAAGCGAGCTCGGGCACTTTGGCCAACTAACTGTGGTCGGGACTCTACTTCATCATCATTACCAATGGCCTCGGACCTACCATCTGGACTCTGTTCGGGATCTACAGACTGTTTGGGATTTTCACTTGAAACAGAGATTGAAGGATCCTCTTCTAAGTTTTTCCTATGTTGTGTAGCACCCCTTTTCTTCACTACTACCATGTTTTTTCTAAAAAAGAAAAAATATGATGGAAAGTGTAGACAAAGACAAAGAAAAACAAACAGAGAAAAACAAAGAAGACAGTGACAAAAAAAACATATAAGGTTTTCTGTTGAAAAGCAGAAAACAAAAGAAGAAGCAAAGTAAGAAGGACTTACTTGTTGATGAACGTATGGAGAAGAAGAAGAAAAGGAACGATCCTTCTCTCCCAAAGAAAGACCAAAAGCTTGAAAACAAAGCAAGCAGCAAATCCCCAACAAAAAAAGAAAATTCGCAATGGCAGAAGAGAACAATTTTCAAAAGCAGAAGTGAAAGGAAGAGAAGAAATGGGGAAGATATATATAAAAACGTAGATACTGATCTAAGGGTTGATACAAAAATACCATCAATGGTTAAAATTCATCAAATCTAAACATCCATATCTAACAATGATGGATGTGCATAGGTGGACGGTGGGAGATGAAGAGTCTCTTCATCATGATGACAATCATTTATGAGGAAGAGACAACAACGACACATGTCAACCACGAACGAGCCTTGAAAAACGTGCATTGGTTTGAGCGCACAAAATCGGCGGCTACTCATGAGTGGGACATTACAGATTTCGAGGTAGGGTGTTGTGGTCGTTTCGACCAAATACCACGTGCACGGGAAGACATATACTCCCTTGAGTCGAGCATAAAGTTCTCGAGCACAAGGGACAGGGGGGCTTATGTTAATGACTAAAATGGTCATTCTACGCCTTCTGGTTTGATTCAACGGATATACGGTCCGACCATGTTTGTTACCTAAGAAGGTTCGATCAGGAGGTCCATGGTAGGACCGACCATGATGAAAAGTACATCCGCCTAGCATGATGAGGAAATCTTATAAAGGTAAACCCTTATTATCTAACGACAGGAGAAGAGAGTCTGATAGGTAAAGGAACTCTTTATGGAGTTACTTTCCTAGAAACAACTCAAGGTAGAGTCACATACCGAATATAACTCTACTCACTTACATTATATAAACACCTCAAGTAAACACTATGAGGTAGGTATTCATACTTTGGGTGACCAATTACTTGAATTCTCCATTGAGTAGTTGAGATCATATTATTGGTACCGACTTGTTCGTCAGAGTCGTACCTCGACCCCCCAAGGTTGAGCTCGTATCTTGCAGGTTCGTGACAGGGAAGGACGAGCGAGTCCGTATCAACAAGAATCACATAAGCTCGTGATTCTCGCTTAGTACTCCTAAAATCGCAGCCTCTTATTTATAGATATCAATAGTCTAGATTACAACTTGAGAAGCAAGACATCTTGCCCTCTAAAAAAGAAAATAAAAAGTACAATTTATGAACAAAATTTTCTAGTAAAACTAACTCCTAAAATATGTCCAAATAGAAAGTACTGAATTAGTAACTAATAGAAAATATAAATTATGCTTTCTAGAAACTACCAAAACTTGTGTAGCAAGATTCCTACATTAGAAAGAGTAGCATATTCAAAAAGGAAATAAGGAATAATGGCATAACACTGTTCACATTACTATTCACGTAAACAGTAACAGCCCTAACTTCAACAATTCCAATTATTTAGGAGTAGTAAAGTCATGCTTTGTGGTAGAAACGAGTCTTTCATTTTGTATTCCTATTTAAGACTGGCTAAACTCCTTGAATAAAGTGCCATCGTCCAGAAAACTTTGTTTTGCTGTTGTCAAGAAAACCCTATTTTTCCTATTGTGAAGAAAACTGTGTTGCTGCTGTTGTTTAAAATTCAAATGTTTCTGGCATCAAAGCCCGTCTGTTTGTGAGTTTTGAGAGCTGAAAGCACTGAATGAGGGAGTGATTGAGCTCCAGTGGCACTAGTCTTTGAAACAAGATGTTAGACCTCCAAGTTACTAGTGGAACAAAAAGCTCAACAATCAAAATTACAAGACTTGATCGATTGGCATGATGTCTTACATGCAAGGCCAAGACTTGGGGGAGGTTGTGAACTGATGTGGAACCACTTAACCAGATGCTGAGGATGCGAGTGGCACATTGCAAAAATGGAAGAATCAAAGCCGGCAAAGTCAAGCCGGCAAAGTCATGTCTGCTTTGAAGACAATGGTCGATGAAGATGTGCTAATACACATCCAAGATGCCAAAATACCGAATGAAGCTTGGGATATTTTTGCCAAGCTATTTTCAAATAAGAATGATACATGACTTCAGCTTTTGGAGAGTGAACTACTGTTATCACAACACGACTCTCGCTCAATATTTTCACAAGGTGAAGGTGTTGTTTGAGAAATCGCCAAATTGGATCCACAAGCTCCAATCAGTGAAACCAAAATAAAAAGAATAATCATTCATGGTTTAAGGCTTGAATATAGAGGCTTTATTTCTGTTGTACAGGGATGGAAAAATCAACCATCAATTGTTGAATTCGAGAATTTGCTTGCTAGTCAGGAAGCCTTGGCTAAGCAAATGGGAGGGGTTACACTCAAGACTGGAGAAGCCTTTTATGCAACCGAAAGAGAGAGAGAGAGAGAGAGAGAGAGAGAGAGAGAGAGAGAGAGAGAGAGAGAGAGAGAGAGAGAGAGAGCACATGGATTTCAACATCATGCAGCTTCGGGAAGACAAAATAAAAGAGGATAAGCAAAAGGTCTTACAAGCTGAATGAAGTGCACGTTTAGAGGAGAATGAAAGAACATCACCAACAACAAGAAACTTGAAGGATGCTGCAATTGTAGGAAGAAGGGCACATGACAAAAGAATGCTGGACCAAGAAGAAACCCTTGGAGAGTAATGCTACTTGTTATGGATATTTTATAATAGACCTGCCTGGGTCGACCAAAGAAGAACCGGATCAATCAAACCTTGGTCGGACCATGAATAAAATGAAGGCACTAAGCAAGGTATACAATCGGAATCATATCCAACCTCCTTAAAGATAGGGATAAGGATTCCGATCAAGTCGGGTTACTCTTAGAATCTAGATCGGACTCCACAACTACAATCCAAGTAATACTGTCTTGGCGGATAAGATTCCTCACCCTAGGAAGCTAGCAACAATGACAGAGTTCTATTCGAACTCCATTACTGGCACGTTAAGGTAACCTCTCCTAAGATCTATAAATACCCACATATTCATCATTATCAGGTATGCACTCTTGAATTATGGAATACATTGAGAGATTGAGCTTGCTTCCTTTGTTCATCGGAGACGAAACTCGACCACACCGGTCGAGCACGTTTTTGTAGGTTCGAGCATTCGACCACGGGAGACCGAATTCTGCAACAACATTGGCGCCTTCTGTGGGAATCTTGATCAAAAAGCTATCATGTAGATCAGATCAAGAATGCTAAATCAACACTCAGAATAATAATGAGGTGATCAAATTCCCTTGTGAGGTAATCTTGCCTTCAATTCCCTTTTTCGGTAATCCACCCATAAGAAATTCTTTTTATATTTGATGCATGATCGGGATTATTCGCCATATACAACCTTGAGTTGGATGTGGAATAACAAACAATATTACTCTTTAAGTCAGCTAGCACTAGAATTCAGTAGCAACAATATATTTAGCTTCAACAAAAAAAGTCTTATATACAATATTTTCAAAGCCTTTGAGCTCGTGGATAGCAAAATATCATCAAAATTACAAGTATGGAAGCTCGAGATATAATCGACCATACATGATCGAGAGAAAGGAGTTCCACATACAAGCAAAAGTTCTCAACTGGATGAAACATAACAGCTCAGAAAAGACTTGACCTATCATGCTTGGGGGAGTAAAGAGAGATAAACATCTCACATCTCGACCTATATAGACAGAAAGAATTCTTCAGTTCTCAACATTCAACTCCCTTGCTCATAAGCTCGGCAATTCCCAAAATTGAACTCCCTTGCTCATCAGCTCGGCCAGTTCCCAAAATTGAACTCCCTTGCTCAAAAGCTTGGCCAATTCCCAAATTGAACTCCCTTGCTCATAAACTCGGCCAGTTCCAAAATTATACTCCCTTACTCATCAGCTCGGCCAGTTCCCAAAATTGAACTCCCTCGCTCATCAGCTCGGCCAGTTCCCAAAATTGAACTCCCTCGCTCATCAGCTCGGCCAGTTCCCGAAATTGAACTCCCTTGCTCATAAGCTCGGCCAGTTCCCAGATTGAACTCCTTTGCTCATCAACTCGGCCAGTTCCCAGATTCAACTCCCTTGCTCATAAGCTCGGCCAGTTCCCAAAATTATACTCCCTCTCTCATCAGCTCAGCCAATTCCCAAAATTGAACTCCCTCGCTCATCAGCTCGGCCAGTTCCCAAAATTGAACTCCCTCGCTCATCAGCTCGGCCAGTTCCCAAAATTGAACTCCCTCGCTCATCAGCTCGGGCAGTTCCAAAAATTGAACTCCCTTGCTCATAAGCTCGGCCAGTTCCCAAATTGAACCCCCTTACTCATAAGCTCAGTCAGTTCCCAAATTGAACATCCGGTGCTCAAAAATTCGAGCGCGGGAAGTTCTCAAAATTGAACTCCCTTGCTCATAAGCTCAGCCAGTTCCCAAAATTGAACTCCCTTGCTCATCAGCTCGGCCAGTTCCCAAAATTGAACTCCCTCGCTCATCAGCTCAACTAGTTCCCAAAATTGAACTCCCTTGCTCATAAGCTCGGCCAGTTCCCAAATTGAACTCCCTTGTTCATAAGCTCGAACTCCCTTGCTCCAAAATTGAACTCCCTTGCTCATCAGCTCGGCCAGTTCCAAGATTGAACTTCTTTGCTCATAAGCTCGCCAGTTCCCAAATTGAACTCCCCTGTTCATAAGCTTGGCCAGTTCCCAAAATTGAACTCCCTTGCTCATAAGGTCGGCCAGTTCCTAAAATTGAACTCCCTTGCTCATCAGCTCGGCAAGTTCCCAAAATTGAACTCCCTTGCTCATAAGCTCAGCCAGTTCCCAAATTGAACTCCCTTACTCATAAGCTCGGCCAGTTCCCAAAATTGAATTCCCTTGCTCATCAGCACAGCCGGTTCCCAGAATTGAACTCCCTTGCACATAAGCTCAGTCAGTTCCCAAATTGAACTCCCTTACTCATAAGCTTGGCCAGTTCCCAAAATTGAACTCCCTTGCTCATCAGCTCGGCCAGTTCCAAGATTGAACTTCTTTGCTCATAAGCTCGCCAGTTCCCAAATTGAACTCCCCTGTTCATAAGCTTGGCCAGTTCCCAAAATTGAACTCCCTTGCTCATCAGCTCGGCCAGTTCCAAGATTGAACTTCTTTGCTCATAAGCTCGCCAGTTCCCAAATTGAACTCCCCTGTTCATAAGCTTGGCCAGTTCCCAAAATTGAACTCCCTTGCTCATAAGGTCGGCCAGTTCCTAAAATTGAACTCCCTTGCTCATCAGCTCGGTCAGTTCCCAAAATTGAACTCCCTTGCTCATAAGCTCAGCCAGTTCCCAAATTGAACTCCCTTACTCATAAGCTCGGCCAGTTCCCAAAATTGAACTCCCTTGCTCATCAAAGACAAATGGTTCCCAGAATTGAACTCCCTTGCACATAAGCTCTGTCAGTTCCCAAATTGAACTCCCTTACTCATAAGCTCGGCCAGTTCCCAAAATTGAACTCCCTTGCTCATCAGCACAGCCGGTTCCCAGAATTGAACTCCCTTGCACATAAGCTTAGTCAGTTCCCAAATTGAATTCCCTTACTCATAAGCTCGGCCAGTTCCCAAAATTGAACTCCCGGTGCTCGGAAATTCGAGCATGGGCAGTTCATAAAATTGAACTCCCTTTCTCATAAGCTCGGCCAGTTCCCAAAATTGAACTCCTTTGCTCATCAGCTCAGCCAGTTCCCAAAATTGAACTCCCTTGCTCATCATCTCGGCCAGTTCCCAAAATTGAACTCCCTTGCTCATCAGCTTGGCCAATTCCCAAAATTGAACTCCTTTGCTTATCAACTCGGCCAGTTCCCAAAATTGAACTCCTTTGATCATAAGCTCGGTCAGTTCCCAGATTAAACTCCCTTGCTCATAAGCTCGCCCAATTCCCAAAATTGAACTCCCTTGATCATAAGCTCGGCCAGTTCCCAGATTGAACTCTCTTGCTCATAAGCTCGCCCAATTTCCAAAATTGAACCCCCTTGCTCATAAGCTCGGCCAGTTCCTAGATTGAACTCCTTTGCTCATAAGCTCGGCCGTTCCCAAAATTGAACTCCCTTGCTCATAAGCTCGGCCGGTTCTCAAAATTGAACTCCCTTGCTCATAAGCTCGGCCGGTTCCCAAAATTGAACTCCCTTGCTCATCAGCTCGGCCGGTTCCCAAAATTGAACTCCCTTGCTCATAAGCTCAGCCAGTGCCCCAAATTGTTCTGCCTTGCTAATCAGTTCGGCCAGTTCCCAAAATTGAACTCCCTTGCTCATAAGCTCGGCCAGTTCCCAAAATTGAACTCCCTTGCTCATCAGCTCGGCCAATTCCCAAAATTGAACTCCCTTGCTCATCAGCTCGGCCAGTTCCCAAAAATGAACTCCCTTGCTCATCAGCTCGGCCAATTCCCAAAATTGAACTCCCTTGGTCATAAGCTCGGTCAGTTCCTAAAATTGAACTCCCTGCTCATAAGCTCGGCCAGTTCCCAAAATTGAACTCCCTTGCTCATAAGCTCGGCCAGTTCCCAAATTGAACTCCCTTGCTCATAAGCTCGGCCAGTTCCCAAATTGAACTCCTTTGCTCATAAGCTCGGCCAGTTCCCAAAATTGAACTCTCGGTGCTCGAAAATTCGAGCACAGGCAGTTCCCAAGATTGAACTCTAGGTGCTCGAAATCTTGAGCTCGGAAAGTACTCAAGAACTCCCAGTGTTCGGAAAATTGAGCACAGGTAGTTCCCAAATTGAACTCCCTTGCTCGAACTCATAAAGCAATGCAATTCCCAAAGTGAACACGGAACATAGAGGCAATGAAGAAGACTAAAGGAATTGTGAAAGGATTAACATAATGCTTGACCAATACATGGTCAACCAAACAACTTCAAATGAAAGCTCAAGAGCTCGACCAGTTTGATGATCCGCTTGACCACAAGCAATTCAACTAGATCAATGGTTTGAGCACTATGAAAATTCAAATGCATTCAACCAAAACAATGGTTTAAATGGAGATAATACAAAAAGGCATGGTTAATCAAGGAATTTTACAACAGAACAAAGTATAAGATGACCGAGGGCAAGATTTCCCTTGTAGAACAATTCTTTGTCTCGCAATTTAGCATATGACTTCTCAATCGCAGAAACATGGTGACTTCTTAAAAAAGTATAGAACACTTTTTTTTTACTATAGAAAATGGTGATTGATGAACCAAATCAAAATATTCCACTCTCCGACTATCCAAGATGATTAAGCAATTCCGAGGTTGTCATAAAAGCCAGGATCAAAGGTCACTCCTCAAATTGATAAGCTGCCTAGGCTATCTTCAAATTTGATTGAGCACAAGTCAAGCCAAAATCGCTCAACTAGATCGAATCATTGTTGAAAGAAACTTAGTCCCTTGGCCCAGAACACGGAATTAACGTGACCAAGTGACTCGGGGGCTTATGTTATGGATATTTTATAATAGACCTGTCTCAACCAAAGAAGAACTGGACCAATCAAACCTTGGTCGAACCACGAGTAAAATAAAGGCACGTACTAAGCAAGTTATACAATTTGAATCATATCCAACCTCCTTAAAGATAGGGATAAGGATTCCAATCAAGTCGGGTTACTCTTAGAATCCAGATTGGACTCCACAACTACAATCCAAGTAATATTGTCTTGGCGGATAAGATTCCTCTCCCCAGGAAGCTAGCAACAATGATAGAGTTCTATTCGAACTCCATTACTGCACAGTTAAGGTAACCTCTCCTAAGATCTATAAATACCCACAAATTCATCATTATCAGGTATGACCTCTTGAGTTATGGAATACATTGAGAGATTGAGCTTACTTCCTTTGTTTGTCGGAACTAACTTGTTCGTCTGAGACAAAACTTGACCACACCGGTCAAGCACGTTTTTGCAGGTTCAAACGTTCGACCAGGGGAGACCGAATTCCGCAACAACACTACCAATGCTACCATCTCAAAAATTGAAGAAGAGTGGGATGCGGAGGCATCTTTTGCTGCACTAGAAGAGATGGCTTTTACAACAACAACAACAATTGAGCATATCAACTGTGAAGTGGACTGGATCATGACGTAGGATCAATGTTTAAATCATATGATTGGTGACGAAGACAAATTACAAAATGTGGAGGAGTAAAAGGGAGTTGTGTGGTGGTGACTAAAAATAATTCAAAGCTACCAGTAGATCACATAGGTAACACTGTAGTCTCTCCCCATTGTAGTATTGATAATATTCACTTGAGAATGTTTACCATGTCCCTAGTATGTAGAAAATTTTTCTTTCCTTGGCACAATTGACATGCTTAGGGCACTTTGTCTTGTTTGACCAGCAAGATGTCAAGGTCTATCGTGGTCTTGAGATTTCAGAAAAGCCAGTGATGAGTGAAGGAGGCATGAATCAGTCTATGCGATGTTTAGGGAGATTGCTTATGTAGATAAGACAAGGAGGAATGAGACAGCAAACATTGCATAGTTAGTTCCCCACCACGCATTGAACTTCGGTAACAATCATGAAATTCGAAAAGAAATGAACCAAAAATAATCTCCCTATTGATTTTTAGATACCATCGAAATCCTAGAGCAATAACATATAAACAAGTGAAACCCAGTTCAAATTCGCAATCAAATGAACAAAATCAGGTTCTGATCAATCAGCCGATCAAAAAGGGAATAGTATGAGCCGGTACCGTGAGAAACACTGGTTCGTCCACCAGATTTGCAATAACCGCAAGAACTCCTACACTTGCCAACATCAGCAACGATACTTTCACCTATATTGCTGCTTCGGCTTCCACCGGCACTACTGCTGGCCTCGTTGTTCCTCGCCATTTTCAGGCCTTTATTCGAATGCTTACCAGCACTCAATGTTCATAAAAGAAGACTTCCGAATTGGATTTGATGAATTTAATTGCCCGAGAAAAAAAGAAGAGCTGCTGATCGCTCTCCGTGGTCTCGCTTCGGTTATAGTGTATCAGAGAAAGTTGAGAATCGTCAACCAACACAACGACGACCAAACGCTTATGCGAATAATCTCAAGAAAATAAATAAACAAACAAACGCAATAGGCTGAGCAGAAATTAGATTTTGCAGCAAAACGTAGGCTTTATCGTAATTCTCTTTCTTCTTTGATCGATATTCTAAACACTGTCTAAACGAGTAAACCGTAAACGTCACCGATAAGTTAAATACCTATACGCTTACCCTTCTCATTCTCTAATGTTAAATACCTATCATACCCTTTCATTAAAAGAACACAAGAACCTTTTTCCTCGGTGGAACCAAATAGACTAGAATACCGGCGGTAATTGTTTAATTGTATCATAAGAAAAGATAAAATGTTAATTTGAATTTTTTGAGGTAATATCAATTGAAAGTGTTTTCTTTTTTTGTTTTTCTAATAAAGAAGGAAAAAAAGAAAAGAAAGGAGAATTAAACTTAAATCAAGTCATCCAGAGTTCATATTTGCTGATGTTCTTCGATTACAACCGGAGTTTATAACCTGTTTGTGGTTCTAAGAGTATCAGATTGAGAAGAAAACATACAATCCTGGGATAATTACAAAAAGTTAACAACATCTTTAGACTTCAGACATAGTCTAAGATGCATTTAGTAGAAGAGATACTAGATGAAGAAGAGGCCATATATGCCTGGGAACCAGAAGATAGAGATCCCAATCCACCTGTTGCTGGTAACTCGTTACTCCCATTTGAATCTTCAACATCTTCCATGATGTACAAGTCCAAAAATCCATCCACTAAGGAGTCAGTTTCCAGTCAAAAGTCCTGCAATTATAATGGCATAAGAGTATAAGACCTGGATTAGATTGAACATCTTCAACTGCTTGTTCCATCTGTGACACCCAAAAGAAAATAGACTTGATGGGATTAGTTGGATTGGGAGTAATGTGTTCCAGTGGAACCTGATTACATGTAATCCAAACAAGATGATAAGTTATGAAGACAACATTAAAAAACCCTAGTAAGAGTTATGATGTTCCAATTATGCTGCCTACACAATTTTAGACAAAAATCCATGACAGAGTTCATCCAGAGCAAATGGACATTCGACCCGAGAGGACCAGCCGCACTGCTGCACCCAACTGCATCCAATAAATAGATGAAAACCCACTATTTTGACAAAAACTAACACTGGTTACAAGGCAACCAGTAAACCTTCATACAATAATATCCAAAAAAACACCTTCAACCAACACAGGGAGAAAAAAAGAAGAAAAAAAGACAGGATCCTTTACAAGGACAAGAAAGGACTGGGTTGAAGAGAAAGACATACTCTTTAAAAAATTTGTGAGCGTAGATGTGCTAACAATGTTCCTCTTCTCTAACCTGGCTTGTAGTGCTATCTCCTCTAGCACTAAGGGTTACGCAACTGATAATGTGCTTCTTTTGTGTTTCAATTGCAAAAAGTTGAACTTAAATCAACAGTGGAAACCCTTAGCATGGTTATTGCTGGAGATGACAATTCCACTGAAACTAAGTGGAAAAAGTTGAGGCACAGTAGTAATCTAAAACTTTCTGATGACAAAATTTTCACCCGTTCTCATGGCCATTGCAGCAGACCATATGCTGATCAACCACAGCATCGTTACAGTGGAAGACACAGTAGGATGCTAGCCGCTCAAGCTGAGCAATCTGTTTATTCAATAGCATCACAAAAGAAGAACTTTCAAATATAACACAGAATTGTGTGCTTACTTGTCTATCATATCTGCATCCAATAAAAGGTGGTAATTGTGCGGTCATCAATGACTTTGAATCTGTGACCTATAGACTCCTCCACTAGCTCGACTTGTAAGGGAAGGTCGCATTGTAACAATGGCAGATTCATTAGCTCCAGCCCCTAAGGCAGCTCTTCCAGCTTCCAAAAACCTTGCCACTGCATCCTCAGCATACTGGTTGGCTTCAGCTACTGTCATGCTTTTTCCAATGTCTGGGTAACCATTCAAAACGTGAGCTAGACAAATGAAGGCAAGAAGGAACTCTCTGTATTCCACAAAATTCAATATTATTGTTAGCAATGAATACTGATGGGATTAAACCATCATCCTCTAGAAAATATCTAGGTGTTCTTCCATTTGAGCTAAGTATAGACCAACAAAACATATGTTAGATCAATCAAAAGATGTTCTTATTATGAAAACCACCTTGTTAAACACATACAAATAAAAGCCATATTAGACTTATCATGTCCAACCTAAATGTCCAACAAAAAAAATTCTATAGCCAATGACAAAATAACTTTGAAGTACATATTTTGCACCATGATAATTTCAAATTACATATCCTATAATCAATATCTACTAATTAATTACATTAAAAGGTCCAAATCAACCTATAGTCTATTCCCTTGACTAGTCCAAGAAATAAATGCATAGTTCAATTAGACCATACCATTTACATTTCCAAAAGAGAAAATGACTACCAAGTACCAACATCACACACACACACACACACACACACACACACACACACACACACACACACACACACACACACACACAAAAGCACTACATACAAGGGTAAGTTAAAGTCATGAAGTAGCACTCAAAAAATATTAGAAATATGTTATGAATATTTCACCAATAACATATTCTCAAAAATATCTCCATGTTTTTTTATACATTTACCAATTGATAGATAAAAGGTGAGGCCCATAAAGCCTTAACCCTTTTCCACTCAACTAGTAGCGCCATGGAGGGTTTTATGGACAACCAACAGTTTTGCCACATCTTTTGTGCTCATTGATTGCTTAATTACATCCATCGTGGCTTTTGTAGAGACATTTTGTGCCATTGAGTGGTTGTTGGCTGTTGAAGGCACGGGGAATGAAGTCAAGATATGTTGATCCACAATTGCAAATTGAAGGTTCTTGCTCCATTCATCTGAAAATTTAAACATGGATACAACTTTTATGAGAAAATAAAAGCTAATGGGAAGCATATCTATAAGAGAACAAGGAAAAATTATATAGGAAGGGAAAATATATGCATACCTCAAGGTCTGGAAATTTAGTGAAATTTGTCAACAGATAAAAGTCAAATGTAGTTTGGTTGGGTCTTGTGCCAAGTTGCACTCTTTCGCAATAGAAGGATTATAAATTTAGTAAGAGAATTCAAGCCGGTGAGACATTATGGGATAAGATCCGATCTCCAATAGCTCAAATGAAAGCTTCTTCATTTAGAATTTGTTTATGATGTGTAGATAGTTCCACATGAGAGACATCAAACATTATAAAGCAAATAATATGAAAAATAGAAAGAAAAAAAATTACATCAAACTTACCCTTCATTTAGAATATGACATAGCCAATATAATATTGCCATCATTATAGATGCCAATGACCAACTAAAACTTCATTTTTTACATTTCAAATTGATATTGTTTCTACAGACCACACATGCTTTATACAACACAAAATATATCTATAAAAGACTATCATTGTGATAATACATGAGAGGAAACGTTTATGCAACAAGCAGTTTGACTGTTAGAAGGATCAATAAAGGCGAACAAGTCCCTCAAAAAACTTCACACAAAAAAAAAAAACCCATTGTGCTTCCATGTCAATCTGCAAGATAGAAAATTAGCGTTAAATTAATAATAAAGAAATCCTATCATACAATCATTCATATACAATAATTTGACCTTATTCAATAATTATTTGGTTAATACACAAACAAACAAGGCAGCCACACATGATTCATATTTTAATTTTTAACTGAACTAAATCATATTGATTCGCATCATATTGCATACCTCAAAACTCCATGCTTAAAGCATATGTATCGCTTAGAAACTCATCGATGATGACTTCATCCCCATGAAGGGAAGGACTAAGTATATCATTGAGATGTTTCAGATTTTCACAATCCATAGGAACATGTAATAATAAGCCTCATTGTTTGGGACACCTCAATTGCATGGGATCTCAAAAAATACAAAAACTGCACTCCTTCCTGCATGTAAGGTTATTAACTGAGTTAAAACTCATCTGGATGGGATTAAAAAAATTAGAATAAACCAGCATTTTTAACCTTTTTTTTACTCTTTGGAATTATTAAAATTCACTTAATACATGCATGGGAGGCTATATCGCCTCCCTACAAGACCTCCTATTATGCGTATGATCCCCATATCTACTGCAATGTTGAGATCGCTTCTTCACTCCTTGTGCAAACCAATGTAGCTCGTTGTCTGGGTTCAGCCATTACCGCTGCTCCAAGCATGGCTATTCTTGTGGGTGATGGTAATCGGTTGCAGTGTGAGGGTCAAATTTCTGAATTGCCACTAGTAATACAAGATTATATTACTGTGGTTAAGGCTTATGTTTTACCTTTCGTTGGAGCTAACTTGATATTGGGAGTCCAATGGTTAGTTCAACTAGGCCCGGTTTTGGGTTTTGTTTGATTATACAAAACGAACATTTGGAATTTAAATTGGGAACTACAAAAATGAACTTAGTGGGTACAGATGTTAAGTCCTCGGATCCAATCCATTATTATGGGCTGAAAGGGTTAATGCAGGCCCATAGACTGGCCACTTTATTTTTGCTATCTTTGGCTACCCCACCACCGAGTCATGCGACCAATTGGGCCCCTAAAATTAAGAAATTATTAACAGCTTATGAGGATATATTTAAAGAACTCCGTGGGCTGCCTCCTGAAAGAAGTCAAGACCATAGTATCCCTCTGCAACCAAGAAGCCGAGAAGTTAAAGTAAGGCCTCATCGATAACCTTATTTTCAAAAGAACAAGTTGGAAAGACAAGTGTAGACCATGCTACAATCCAGTATTATACGGCCAAGCCATAGCCCATTTTCCTCTCCTGTATTATTGGTTAAAAAAAAACAGCACTTAAGAGATTTTGTGTGGATTATAGGGCCTTGAACACGATTACTGTGAAGGATTACTTTCTCATACCAACCATCGATGAACTTTTTGATAAGTTACATGGAGCCCATTATTTTTTTCAAATTGGACCTTTGGTTGATGTTTCATCAAGTATGGGTACGGGTGGAGGATATCACTCACGAAGGCCATTATGAGTTTTTGGTTATGCCATTCGGCCTCACCAATGCACCATTGACCTTTCAATCTATGATGAACGATATATTTCGCCCATCCTTCGCCATTTATATTGGTATTTTTTTATGACCTTTTTGGTTTATAGCCCATCTTGGGTCACTCACATTCAGCATTTGAAGGAGGTTTTTTAACACTCTACGGGCCCAAAAACTCTTTCCAAAATTGTCCAAATGTTCTTTTGAACAGACTACCATGGACTACCTTGGGCATGTGGTCTCTGGAAATGGGCTACAAGTTGATCCCAGCAAAATAACCCATGTATTAGATTGGCCCATACCCAAGAATGTAAAAGAGGTGAGAGGTTTTTGGGCCTCACAGGGTACTACAAGCGTTATATTAAGGGATATGCTAAGTTACCCAGCCCAATTACGGATTTGCTTAAACATGGGCTTTTAAGTGGACCGAGGCAGCCCAACAGGCCTTTCAAGCTCTTCAAAACGCTTTGGTGCATCCCCCCATTCTTGCCTTGCCGGATTTCACTCAATCTTTTATATTGGAGATCGATGCTTCCGATTGTAGGATTGAGCGGTTTTAAACGGCCACCCGATTGCCTATTATAGCAAGAAGTTCTCTCCCAAGTTACAAGCGGCATCTACGTATGCCCGTGAAATGTATGGAATCACCCAAGATGTGGCTAAGTGGTGCCAATATTTATTGGGCCATCAGTTTGTTATCAAGACTGACCAAAAAAGCCTAAAGGAATTATGTACCCAAGTTATTCAAACCCTAGAGCAATATCAATGGCTCACTAAACTTATGGGCTATGCTTTTGGCATTGAATACAAGCCCGACCCACAAAATAATGAAGCTGATTCTCTCTCATGAGTGCCCACCACATTCCTTGCTCTCCAAGTGGGCTTTCCTCAATTGGGCTTTTTAGATGAATTAAAAGCAGATATAGCAAATTCTTCTCAATTACAAGAGTTATGTGCCAAGCTCAAGGCCCAACGACATCAATACCCAGCATATTCGTATGGAGATGGGCTTCTCCATCATCGCCACTGTCTCATCATCCCTGCTGACTCAGCTCTTTATCGGCAATTTCAGCAATAATTTCATTCCAGCCCGATTGGTGGCCACTCCGATTATTGGGAACGTATAAACGCATCAATGCCAACGTCTTTTGGACTAGATGCAACGTGATGTGAATCCGATGTCAAGGCCTATGTTGAACAATGTTCCACCTGCCAACATATGAAAACAGTGACCACAGCACCAACGAGGATGTTGCAACCCTTGCCGATTCCAGCAACTACTTGGGATGATGTTGCCATGGATTTCATAATTGGCCTTCCACCTTTCTTCAGGTAAGATCATCATCATGGAGGTGGTGGATAGACTCAGCAAAGATACCCACTTCCACCCTTTGTCCACGCATTTCTCCAGTACCAAGCTCGCTGAAGTGTTCACTGCAGAAATTATACGACTTCATGGTCTTCCTCGATCAATTGTGAGTGACAAGGATCTATTATTTATCAGTGGATTTTGGAGAGAGTTGTTTCATCTTCAAGGTACCACCATCAATCTTACCCCCGCCTACCATCCACATGAAGTGATCAATCGCTGTTTGGAGATGTTCATGCGTTCCTTTGTAGACACAAAACCCTCACAGTGGGTCAAATTTCTCAACTGAGCAAAATTATGGTACAATAGCAACTTCTATTCCACCACTGAAACTACTCCCTTTGAGGCTTTGTATGGTCGTCCGCCACTGACACTGCTCGTTTATATCCTTGGTAGCACCACCAACGTGGCCGTCAAGCAGGAATTAAGTGCTTGTGATGAAGCTTTAGCTCACCTCAAGCTCTGCCTTCTGTATGAAGCATCAGGCAGATAAACACCGGATTGACAGAGAGTTTCAGGTTGGTGATTGGGGCTTCATCAAGCTACAACCTTATCACCATATGACAGTGGCCTCACGGCCCAATCAGAAGCTCTCTAAATGCTTCTTTGGCTCTTTCTGCATCACCGACCGAATCAGCAAGGTTGCCTATCGCCTTAATCTTCCTCCTTCAGCGATGATTCATCATGTCTTTCATGTCTCTATTTGAAGAATTTATTGGTGAAATTCTGCCTTCAACTGCCACCGCTCTGGCAATCCTTCCAGGGGGCATTTTGGTTCCTTTAGCAGTTCTTCAACACCGTCAATTGCTTCGTCAAGGCCACTTGGTTCCATAGGTACTTATTCAATGGTGTGACTGCCCACCTAAAGATGCCTCTTGGATTGATCTCCACACACTGCGTCAACAATTTCCCCAGGTGAACCTTGAGGACAAGGTTCATTTAGATGGGGTGGGTACTGATATGATACCTCAACTTGGTCTTGACCCAGCTGAGCTAGATGTCGTGGAGGAATTTACACTTAGAGTAGAGTAGGGTTGCAACAGGGCTGGGTTGGGCCGGCTTTTGTAATCCCAAGCCCAGCCTATATGTTCTAATCTGAGCCCATTCCCGCCTTGACCCTAGTTCAAGGCCAAGGATTATTGTCCCTAACCCTAAGCCCTACAGGGCCAAGCCAAGCTCATTTCCACCCTGATTGACCCTAATTGGGCAGGGTCGGGATGGGATGGCCCTAATTGGCCAAGTCCCTGGACCTGACCCTGATTGGCTCTGGCCCTGACCCTGATTAGCCCTGATTGACCCTATCCCTGGCCCTGACCCTGGTTGTCCTTGATTGGTCTTGTCCCTAGCTCTGACCCTGATTGGCCCTATCCCTAGCCCTAACCCTGATTGGCCCTGATTGGCCATTTCCTTAGCCTTAATTGGTCCTATCTTTGGACCTAAAATATCAAATGTAAATTAATTAAAAAAAAATATAGTATCACAAGTAAACTAAAATAAAATTCATATAAATATAAAATTATTCAAGCTCCTACAAAATGATAAAATAGTCAATAAGTTGATAGTGTTGCTTTAAACATAAATAAATGGGTAATTTTCATCTTGGACCCCCGAAGTTTGGTCTATGTCATTTTTAGTCAAAAAAAGTACTGGGACTTTGCATCTGCCTCCCCTGTGCTGTAGAAAAAATCATTTTAAGGACAAATGATTACTTTTATGACCAATTTGCCCTTTCTTTTAGTTTAAATTTTGTACTTACACAGGCCCAAATTTGGGGATTCCATCCGCCGATCACCACCAATTTCCGGCCGACACCGGCGACTGACATAGAAACGGTAAACCGTCAAAAAATTCAGCTACCAGCGGTAGCTTAGTCCAACTACTTGTAAACGGTTCTAAAGAAGAGACAGAACAGCCGCCAATATCCCTATAGCCCACCGCCTTCAAGAACCTTTTCATATTCCCACAACTTTCTTCTCCACCGTGCAAGTAATAGAGGTGAGGTCAGCTGAAGCTGTCTGTGAAGCATACAAGGAAGCAAGACACAGAAAGTAGTATTAAGAGTAGCAATGTTAGAGTGTGTGTCACAGGTGCTGTTGTTGGTAAAGACTAGGATAAGGATTTGAAAGGCCATTAGAGTGCCTATTGGAAGGAGGTTTGCCAAATTTGCAGCGCTTGCTAGAGTTGCAGAGATAGCTCGTTTTGATGAAGAGGATTCCCCACTTGGAACCAAAGGTTCCTTTTCATCGTCAGATGAACTGGTTGGATTTGTTCTTCTGGTTCTACTCCTGAGATTTATAAATATGAGTGAAACCCTTTATCGACCATGTTAAATTCCTTTCCTCATTTCATCTTTCTTCTACATTTGCATTCTCTTTTGCTTACTTTCTGTGCGTTCTTTTGGTAACTAAACGATGGAGTTAATTCTTTGTCTTCCTAACGAAATCGTTCGCGAGTGTTTAATCGAGTTCCTTACCAGAGGCTAGGGTTTCAGCTGTTTGCAAAGGTTGGAAAGAAGAGATCGAATCCCCACATTTTCAGCAACAAGGGAAAGCAAATGGTTTGAATCAACCTATCGTTGTGTTCACCCCAAGCTGAATCAACTGGAGAAGATTACGGAGAAGCTAACAAGTATTTTGGCCCACCTTCTTATCGGTTCACTCTCTATGAACCGTTTACAAGTACTTGGACTATGCTACCGCCTGTACTTGAATTTTCCGACGGTTTACCGTTTCTCCGTCAGTTCGCTGGTGTCGGCCGGAAATTGGTGGTGGTCGGTGAATGGAATCCCCAAATTTGGGCTGTGTACGTACAAAATTTAAATAAAAAAATAAAATAAGGGCAAAATGGTCATAAAGTGATCATTTGTCCTTAAATTGATTTTTTCTATAGTACAGGGGAGGCAGATGCAAAGTCTCAGTTTTTTTGAACTAAAAATGACAAAGACCAAACTTCGGGGGTCCAGGATGAAAATTACCCTAAATAAATTCACACTCCATAATTTTATATTGACCTCTAAAAGTCTCCCATTGCTTTGTATAAATTGAAAACCCTACACAAAATTTTAAATTTTCAGTCAACAATAAATAAACGAAATCACCAAAAAGTATTGGTGTTACTATTAAAATGAAGAAAAGTTTTATTGCATCTTACTATAATCTTTACCTTCAATGAAAAATAGGAACCTATGCAATATCATGCTTCAATTCAAACTTGTAACTGTGTGTTGTCTTCATTGAAATCTAAAGATATTAACAATGTAAAAATGTTAATTAGTAAATAATTCAATTTGTAATGCATAATACGTATAAGTAGAGTAATTCAATAAATTAAAAATTCATTACCCGGTATAATCTTTTCAAGGTCATCTAGGTTTTCTTCAATATTGCAAGATAATGGTGTTTCTCATAACCAATCTTGTGTGCACACCAAAGCTTCTACAAGTTGTGGTGTTAATGAGCAAAGAAATTGGTCTAGAATCTGACCACCAATGCTAACAGCCGATTCTAAAGCTAAAGTAGTAACGGGAATTGGCAAAATGTCTCGAACCATTTTAATAGAATGGAAAATCTTGAACTATTAATCTTCCACCAGTTCAATATATCAAAATTATCTCCATTTATCTCCACCATCTACAATAGTCTCTAATAAATAATGATCCAACTCATATATACTAGTTTTTATTTATAATTTATTATCTCACCTTAGTCCAAACAAAAAATGTCAATGTTTTTTGGGAACTAAAAATGACTTAGTTCGAAAATAAAAATTACCTTAAAAATAATATGAAAGTGAACTCATCGTCTAATATGATCAAAATGATTGAAGGTCAAAATCAAAACTTATAGTTATATCCATGTTAATATGAAGATTAGGGTAAAAATCTAGCATGATCAGGGTCAAATTAACATTAAGACTATAGCCAAAATTAGGGTCAGGACCAGGGTCAAAATTAGATAGATGCTTACTACATTGGTAATGAGGTTATAATTTATTTTCATTAATTTTCTACAAAACATGATCATGTTTTTAAATTTGACACGTGTCAAGAATCCACCGATGTAAATTAGAATTAATTCCTCTCCATGTGGGTGGAGGGTCCAAACTCAAATTAGAGCCAGGATTAAGGCCAAAATCATGGGCCAAAATCAGGGCCAAGATCATGGCCAGAATCTGGACCAAGATCATGACCAGAATCAGGTTCAAGATCAGGGTATACAATCAAGGACGGGCCGGACGGGCTAGAGAGTAATCCGAGGCCCACCATTGGCCCTAATTCAGGGTCAAAATATTTTGGCCCTAACCCGGCCTTGGGGCCAAAATCTTTAGCTCAAACCCTATTCGGGCTCAGGGCGGGTCAGGGCCGCCAAGCCAAACTTGCACCCCTAGAGCAAAGGTCACACGTAGAGCCAAATGAACCAAGAAAGTACCAGGGTATTTGGGGGATTATGTAAGGTAAAACATGGAAGGCAAACAGGTGTTTTTTTTTTTTTTTTTGGGGGGGGGGGGGGGAATTATACCAACAAATGTTGATTGCCTATTGGCTAAAGATATAACCGTCTATCATGTTGGAATATATAAGTGATATGGAGAGATTATGATCAGACCGGGTTCATACCTGGTCCGACCCTCGACCCCGGTCGAGACGGAGAGATCCGACTCGCTCCCGAGCGAACCGGATCCGGAAGATGGCTTGCTGAAGAAGAAAGCTTATTCGGCTGCAAGCGTGCCCTAATCCTACTTATGGATTAGGGTAATCACCCTAATGATGGCAGACTCGAATTGACGGCTGCGGATAATCATTATCGAAGGGATAATCATCGCATAACCTAAAGGTTATCTCAGGAGTCCTCTACTAGCCCAAACTAGTAGAAGTCTATTGCTCAACGGATCTAACTGATAAGATCCAACGACTACCCGAAGAAGGCTCAAGTGCATCCAACGAAGGAGATTCGAAGGTACACTCTATATAAACCTCACTACCATACAAGGTGAGGGGGGGATCGAAAAAAGAATACTATCTGAGACTCGGGTTCAGATACATACGATAGATCTAAACTATCAGCGATCTGCTATCTAGATCACCCTTCCCAGTTCTTCATTCCTTAAGCTCTGCGATTCTAGCAGAGCCGTTTGTGATTAAGTTCATCAACTGACTTAGCCTTCGGAGGTGGACTCCCGACCCCGGCGGTCGGGCCACATCCGACACTTTCGTTTTGCGGGACATCACGAGGAGATCTAAGGGCTGAGCAGATTTTGGACGCATCAATTGGCGCCGTCGTGGGGAAACAACTTGAAAAGCCATGGTGACTAGATGAGTAGCCGCAGCAGCCGCACAACGCAATTCCGGTGTTCGGATCCCCGGAGTGAATAATCCAGATATTCCCCAGGAAAGCCAAAATCCTATCGAGGTAGATGGTGGCCAGGGAGGACGTAATCCTCCTCCTGATACAATCCAAGATCAATTGGATCAAGTAAAGATTCAACTCTTGGAGGTGAGCCAAGCACTCCGCATGCTCACCAGACGAGTGGTTTTACCACAAGAGCCTGATCAGCGCGATTCAGGGAGACGTGCATTGCCACGTGACCAGAGATTGGCTGAAGATCGGAATATCGATCAGAATTTCCGTGAAGGAGACCGAGGACTTAGGAGGATCGATGATCAACCGAGGCGAGACGATCGGTTCGACAGACCGCAAGAGAGTACAAGCGATTCAAACACAAGGTTGGATATAGGGGTAAGAACTCACTCACCCACTATCAGAAGAACCGTTCGTGATGATCGAGCAGTTCGCGACGAGAGGAATGCTCGGGAAGGACGGGCTGTTCGTGATGATCGAGTAGCACGGGATGATCGTGTTAATCGAGGTCATGATCATATTGTTGAAGATCACCCGACCCAGTTGGTCGAGGAATTGGCCAACATCAATGAGAAATTAGGGTAGTTGGCTAAGGGAAGAATAACGAGGATATTTACTCGGTCATTCGGAAGAATCCCTTTGCCGAGCCAATTGCGGGATATCGGTTTCCCCATAACTTCCGTTTGCCTACCTTTTCAACATTCGATGGCTCCGGAGATCCAACAGCTCACATCGGCTATTACCAACGAGACCATGGCGGTTTCGGGTAATTCTGATGAAATTTTATGCAGGGTTTTTGGTTCATCACTTACTGGAGCAGCACAAAAGTGGTTTTCGAACCTCCCCTCGGGAGGATCGTAAACTTTGACGAATTGGCGCGCCAATTCATAGGGCGATTCCAGTGGAATACGGGTCAAGAAAACGGAAGAAACCTTGTTTCTTGTCAAACAAGGAAAGAGCGAATCAATCAAAGAGTTTCTGAAAAGATTCAACAAAGTGACGATGGAGATAGAAAATTTGGATGAACAAGTAGCCAAAACTGCTCTATTCACGGGACTCACTAATCGGAAACTCCTGGAGTTATTACTACGGGATATGCCCTGCGACTTATGCTTTGAGTTGGTACGAGAGATGCCGACGGCTGAAGTCATGGAGATTCTAGATGCGCGCCAAGGAGATAATAAAGTCTCTAATAAGGAACAAAAGGCTCTGAGCGAAACGAGAGCCAAAGAAAAATGTTCGTGATCGGGTTGGAAAATCTCAGCCTTGGTGCCAAAGGTCCCCGGTAAAAGTGAGTACACTCCATTGAATGCTCCTCGGGCTGATATTTTAAATATCCTCAAAAGAAAAAATATTTTAAATTGGCCGCCTAAAATTCTTTTGAAACCCGGAGAGTAGCGGATCAAGAAAAGTATTGCCGATTCCACAAGGACTATGGTCATTATACTAATGACTGTCGTCATCCGAAGGCGAGATATTGAGAGATTAATATCTCGGGGACATCTATCCAATTTCATTAGCAGAAGAAGGGAGGAGCCACGTGAGCCACGTGCGGCTGCTCCTAAAAGGGATCGTTCGGTTAGTTCGGAACGATCAAGGGAGGCCCCGAAGTCTAAGAAAGGCAAGGAGGTGATTGAAGCTACTCGGTCACCGATCCTTACCATCTTCGGGGGACCAGAGCCCGAATCACTCCGAGGTCTGAAAACAAAATCCAAATTTGTTGGAACCGGAGAGACGCGAAGCGGAAGAAGCTGAATGGTGAAGATTCTATCACCTTTAGCGAGGAAGACGAAAGAGATGTTTGTTTACCTCATGATGATGCTATAGTCATCAAGGTAGAGATTGCACGACGGGAAGTGCATAGAGTTTTGATTGATACGAGTGCTGCAGTTGACCTAATTTCCTACGAAGTGTATCAAAAATTGAAGGTGGATCGGGACTTGATGAAACCTTCATCCACACATCTATATGGTTTTGCAGGGTCATCTGCAGTGGTAGAAGGATCGGTCCAGTTGGATTTATCCATTGGAAGTTTTCCTAAGGAAACAACTGTCCGAATCAATTTTTTGGTGGTTCGAGAACTGCCAAACTTATAATATGATCCTCGGGCGACCATCTTTATCCAAGATAGGTGCTATTGTTTCGACAAAGCACTCGAAGATAAAATTCCCGACTGATATGGGAATTGGTCAAGTCTCCTCGACCCGGAAGATCTCTCGGCAGTGTTATGTTGCCTATTTAAAAGACAAGGAGGGCCCGAGGAAGGTAATTGCCCTCCCCATAGAAGTTCGAGATGATCGGGAAGAGACAGAGATGCAAAGACCCGAACCGTGGAGAAGTCTGGAACAAATCCAGGTGTGTACCGAGGATGAGAAAAAGATTACTTATATCGGGTTTGAACAATTTGGAAGAATTTAAAGATGAGTTGAAGTTTTTCTTCAACGGAATAAAGATGTATTTGCATGGTCTGCTGAGGACATGCCGGAATCGATCGGGCCATTGCAGAGCACAAACTCGGATAGACCCTAAGGCAAAACCAAGTGATACGAAAAAGAAGAAATTTCTCCATTGAAAAGTATGAAGCCGTTCGAGGCGAAGAATTTTGGTTTCATAGAACCAATTGAGTGCCCAACTTGGTTGGCCAACGTGGTAATGGTAAAAAAGGCGAATGGGAAGTGGAGGATGTGTACAGACTACACAGATCTTAACAAAGCTTGCCCAAAAGATTGTTACCCGTTGCCTCGGATTGACCTCTTGA
Organism: Hakea prostrata; assembly: GCF_041222555.1. Lineage (NCBI taxonomy): Eukaryota > Viridiplantae > Streptophyta > Magnoliopsida > Proteales > Proteaceae > Hakea > Hakea prostrata. The sequence continues at coordinate 26,957,391 of NC_142600.1, read as the reverse complement.
TAGATGCGATCGCAGAATATGAAACTTTAAGTTTCATGGATGCCTACTCGGGGTATAATCGGATCCTTATGAAAAAGGAGGATGAGAAGTATACGGCTTTCATGATGATCGTGAGAGCTATTATTACAAGGTCATGCCTTTTGGCACGAAGAATGCGGGAGCAACATATCGGAGGGCCGTCAACAAGATTTTCAAAGAGCTGATAGGAAAGAATGTTGAAGCTTATGTTGACGACATGCTAGTGAAAAGCTTTACAAAAGCAAATCATATTGCAGATTTGACCGAGGTATTCTCGATCTGCGGAAACATCAAATGAAGCTAAACCCGAGAAAAATGTGCCTTTGGAGTCTCCTCGGGCAAATTTTTGGGCTTCATGGTATCACGAGAGGGAATTGAGGCTAATCCTGCCAAAATACAAGCTCGATTGATATGGAGGCTCCCAAAACCGTTCGGGATGTACAGGTGTTTAACGGGGAGAGTTCTTGCTTTAAATCGATTCATCTCCAAGTCCGGAGAAAAATGTTTGCCTTTCTTCAAGGCACTTAAAGACCTGAAGGGCGATAAGGAAGCAAGGTGGACTGAAGAGTACCAGAAAGCTTTCGAGAAATTAAAAGAAGCACTTGGACAACCACCGATCCTGTCCGGACCGCAGAAGGGGGAAATATTACAGCTATATCTAGCGACGTCCCTTTCGGCGGTCGGTGCGGTACTTGTTCGGGAAAAAGATAAAAAACAGTGGCTGATTTACTATGTAAGCCACGTGTTGCTAGATGCGGAGACAAGATATTCACGAGATTGAGAAGCGGCTCTGGCTCTCATGATGGCCGCCGGGAAGCTAAGGCCATATTTTCGAGCTCATCCAATTGAGGTATTTACAACTTTTCCTCTTAGTAAAGTTCTTAACAAACCTGATTTGTGCGGAAGGATGGTGTCTTGGTCGGTTGAACTCGGCGAGTTCCAAGTGAGCTTTAAGCCCAGAACCGCAATCAAGGCTCGGGCATTAGCCGACTTTGTAGTAGAAACTACTCGCACCGATGGAACCCACCATTGAGGATCCCATTATACCAACCACTTGGGAGGTATATGTGGATGGTTCGAGTAATAAAGATGGAGCAGGAGCTGGAATTCTATTAAAAAGTCCAGCAGGATTTATTATTCGATATGCTTTGAGATTCGCATTTGACGCAAGTAATAACGAAGCGAGAATATGAGGCTACGATAGCGGGACTTCGGTTGTCAAAAGCATTATCTATTGCAGATGTTACTATTTATAATGACTCTCAACTTATAGTCAACCAAGTCCGGGGGGAGTATGGTATTAAAGAACCACGCTTGCGTAAATATCAAGAGATAGTGCGGGCATTTCAAAACCAATTTCGAATTTGAAGATATCTCGGATTTCGAGGAATGAAAATTCAGTGGCGGATGAGCTATCCCGACTAGCCAATACCAAGGAAAAGAATCTAGACCCTTCGGTCTACATTGAAGAGATAACTTTTCCAAGTTATCATGAGAAAGAAATTTCTTATATTGAAGCGAAACGTTCTTTGGATGGATCCAATAATCGAGTATCTAAGGGATGACAAATTACCCGAGGATCCAGTAGAGGCAAGGTTGATCAAGATTCGATCAGCTAGATTTGTCATTCAGAATGGGAGACTATACAAAAGATCTTATGCTTGGACCCCTTATGAGATGTATAGGCCCCGAAGGAGCAAAATCAGCTTTGGTCGAGGTTCATGAAGGAATTTGTGGAGCTCACATGGGTGGACGAGCCCCCGGCTCACAAAATTACGGAGACTTGGGTTATATTGGCCTAAGGTCCAAGAGGCTGCTATGGAGTACGTTTGTCGATGTGGTAACTGTCAAATTCATGCTACAAGATGTCGAAGCGCCCGGCGGAAACTATGACTTCAATTCTAAATCCCATTCCCTTTGCAATGTGGGGAATTGATATCATGGGCAAATTCACCAAGGCATCAAAGGGACGGGAATATCTAATAGTAGCAATTGATTACTTCACAAAATGGGTAGAAGCCGAGTACACACCGGCGGCAATTACTGAGAAAAAGTGGAGAAATTTGTGCTTGAATCAATCATATATCGCTTTGGGATTCCAAAGATTATTGTCACCGACCATGGTACTCGGTTCATCTGTCCACAATTTGAGCAATTCTGTGGAACATATATGATCGAGCATCGTATGTCCTCAGTGGCATACCCCCAAAGCAATGGACAGGTAGAGGTTACTAACCGAACGCTACTGGAAGGAATAAAGAGAAGACTCGAAGCTGACAAAGCTTCTTGGAGGGGAGCTGGAGACCCCTTAAGTTTGGAAGAAGAGGGCCCTCTATTTCTCATCTTATGTTTGCAGATGATGTTTTGCTTTTTGCAGAAGCTTCTTCTTATCAAGTGGGGGTGATTAAGGCATGCCTTGATAAATTTTGCTGCTCGTCAGGGAGCAAGGTTAGTGCTGAAAAAACTAGAATTTTCTTCTCCAAGAGTGTGGATTCTAATCTTGCTAAGGAAATATCTCTTGCTAGTGGTTACATGGAGACAACGGAAATTGGCAGGTACTTGGGTGTCCCGATCTGGAGTGGAAGAGTTCGAAAAGTGGATTATGATTCCATCGTTTCAAAAGTTAAAGGCAAATTGGCTGGTTGGAAATCAAATTTCCTATCCTTTGCAGGGCGGGTGATTCTAGCAAAATCGGTGTTACTCTCAATCCCGCTCTATACTATGCAATCTTGTCTAATTCCTCGTGGAACCGTGTGTGCTATTGAGAAGAGTACTCGAAGTTTTGTTTGGGGTAGCTCGACAACTTCTAGAAAGATGCATCTCCTTAAGTGGGATGTGCTTTGCATGGAGAAAGCTAAGGGCGGATTGGGTCTTAAGCACCTTCGTTTTGTTAACGAGGCCTTCATGATGAAAATTGCATGGGGATACCTTCAACAAAATTCTCTTTGGGCCTTGATCCTTAAGGCAAAGTATGGATCACATAGGAGGAAAGATCTTTTCTCTGCTTTGGCTACTGATTCCCCTCTTTGGAAAGCCACATGCAAGGCGGGACCTAGGGTGGTCTCGAATAGCAGCAGGTTAGTTGGTAATGGTTAGGTTGCTCTCTTCTGGAAAGAGGATTGGCTAGGTGGAGGTTGTATTCTTCAGCTTGCTGCTATTGGGCAAATTCCTGTTGAGTACAAATGGGAAACAGTGGGGCAGTATGTCTCTCCTCAAGGAGAGTGGCGGGTTGATAAGTATGAAAATCTTTTGGAGGATACCGTTAAGGGCAAAATTCAGCTACATAAACCTGCCGTCTACGATTGTGGTAGCGATACGCTCATTTGGAAGCTAACAGAGGAAGGGAAATTCACGTTGAGATCTGCCTATGAGTGGTTGGTGAAGGATTTGAATCATGGTCGAATTGCATGTTATGATGAGCAAGTTTGGCGACAGGTTTGGGCGCTCCAAGTACCCGGCAAGAATTGGGTGTTTCCTTTGGTTGGTTTTACATGAGAAGCTTTTCACCAAAACTCGACTGAAACATTTGGGTCTTGCCTCGCATGATCACTGTAGTTTTTGCATGTCCGAAGGAGAGGGTTGTCTACATGTGCTTCGAGATTGTGGATTCGCCAAGGGGGTTTGGTGGAGATTGGTTGATGTCTCACTAACGGGAGACTTTTTCAGTTCAAATCTGGGGGACTGGATGAGGTTTAATTTGGTGGGATCCTTTGCTCAGAGTAAGCCAGGTTGGGCGGTACAGTTTGCTTGCACGACTTATCTTCTATGGTTTTGGAGGAATCGTGATGTGCATGAGTGTGATTTTATGCGACCTCATAATGGAAGACAGTTGGCTTTAGAATATGGGAAATCGGTGGTTGATGCCTGGGCTTCCTGTGCTCGTTTCAAGCAGTCGGTAGGTTCTGGAGTGTCTTTGAGGTGGAGGTTTCCTCCTGGTGGTTGGATTAAAGGAAATGTGGATGCTGCCTTTCGACGTAGGGGTGCGGATGTTCGCATTGGTGGTTTATTTCGCGATTCTGCGGGTCGTTTTATTGGTGGTTTTGTTAGAAGGGTTCGGTCAAGTTGTGTCCTTGAAGCAGAACTTGAAGCCATTTGCCAAGGTTTGGAGCTGGCAATGAGTAGTCATCTCCTGCCGCTACAGTTGGAGTCGGATTCCCGGAAAGCAATAGAGCTTTTGGATCCATGTTGTGTGGATCGTGGGAGGTTTGGTTGTTTAGTTGAGCGAATTGGTGTTTTGCTGCATGAGATGGTGAGTATGCGATGCGTGTATGTTGGACGTGTTGCTAATAAGGCTGCTGATTGGATGTCTAAGTTTCCACTCGATTTGGAGTGCTCTTGGATGTTCTTTCAGGATGTTCCCCACGGGTTGGAGGAGATCCTTCAGGCGGATTGTGATGTTGCTTCCTTGTAGTTTCTCTTTGAGTCCTTGACTCCGTTGTTTTATTATCGAAAAAAAGAAAATTATATCTCTTTACGGATGAGTGGACGACCATAAGTGTTATTTATTGTACGGTCCATCCTGAATTGGGATTTCATTTTTACTGCATTTGTTACAAAGATGGGGTGGAAAAAAAATATGTGAGCCCCATGTGCAATGGGGTGAAGGAAAGTGATAGGAAATGAAGAGATTTTGTGAAAAAATGTTGATTGTGATCTCACATTTTACTTTTTCACATTTTTTCACAAAGTTTCACATATTTTGTGCGGTTTTGAAAAGACTTGAGGTGAGAAAGTTGGATTGCCACACATTTAAGGAAACGTGTCTCTGACTTTCCCATCCCAAGCAATTAAACAATCTACACATTTAAGATAAAAGTAGAAGAAATTTGTTTGTTTTTAAGAATTTCTCCACCCATTTTTTTCCACCCCACCTTTATTCCAGCAAACAAACACAGCCTTAGTGAATCCGGTCGGGGTAGTTGGGATAATTAACTCGCCATATTCAAAAATGGTTTTATTTTAAGGGTTTATTTTATTTTATTTTTGTTTTTAACTAAAATTTTATAAATGGCAATTTTATTTTTGTTTTTAACTAAAATTTTAGAAAGGCATTTATATATATCCATACGGTTAAGTGCGGTGGGCCTATTGGTTTCTCTCACAGTCTCACAAGTCACACACTCACACCTAAATTTAGAAACTGCCATTTTTACCCCCAAACTGCTCCAACTTGAACTGAATCAAATTTGAAAGCTAAGCTTACTATTAATCCTTGACGATGGCATAATCTACAAAGCAAAGGATATAGAAGACTTAAAATGGGGTTAACAAAAATTGACATTTCCATTCAAGTTAGAGATATCTAACAATTTCACACTTTAGACAAATGGTCATGCTTCCATGGAGAAATAAGGGAGCATTCCCAAAATATGATTATTAGTGATCCAAAATTTGAAGGATTGAGACCAAATTGTAAAGAGTGTGGCTGTGACCAAAATTTTTTGGTTATCATAATCAGACATTTTATCATATTCCTCTACAAATAAAATAGAGGTTGGAAGGATAAGCTAGGAGCAAATGATTTCAATCTAACAGTTTGATGATCTTGTTTAAGATTGTAATCTAGTTTCATTCAGTTTTGCTCCTTAATTCCAGATTAAATATTACAACAATTGCCCAGGAAATAAGAGTAACACCCCTGAAGGTATTAAATAATTCAAAGCCTCTTTCATGTCTAAACATCTCATTAAATCCAATCTTACTGCAATCACATTTTTCATATAATGGAGATCTGAAATCACTCATTTGCATAAACTGTTACGAATTGCCTCATTATCAATTCTCCAACACCCCCCCCCCCAAAAAAAAAAAAATTTAACATAATGATAAGGTACTCTTAATATATATTCAGTTTTTTTTTTTTTTTTTTTCAAGTTAAATAACTTTAATAAATAAAGACAAATGTCAAAATTAAAGGTCAAGTTATGACACAAAAGGTTTTTGATTCAGCTCACTCCTTGGAGCTTAAGTATTAGTTATGGAGCCCTAGTAAGGGCACACATTATAGTGCACACTCATGTGCCAAGTACTTGGGCCTTCAGGTGCCTATGTGAATTGATAAGAAGAGCCTTGTGCAAAAAGCAACTACTTTGATGGTCAATGTCTGGTACATATACTATGTTTTCAACCATTAGAGGGATTGAAAACATGCATACTTTAAGTCTTTCTCTAATCTTATATATATATATATATTTATATATATATATATTATTTATATATATATATATTTATATATGCCTATATATATGACAAGATTACGAGTAACATTCAAAGCAATGATATGGAGAAATCACAATTAGCCATGGCTTGGGGGCTCATTTAATAGAGTGGATCGGGCACAGAACAATTAGAGTTGCGTGTGCATTTATAAGAGCCTGAAATAGGAAGAGTTCTAGCCATATAAAGGCGTGAAAAACTCGAAAGACACTCCTAGATATGCAGGACCATACTGTTAGTGTTACGTACACCCCACCTAACAGTATAAGATTAATTTGACCACCCACAGATGTGATTCACATTCACAAAATCAACGGGCATGATGCCACAATCAAAACAGTCAACACAATATAATAATCATGAGCAAGGGAGATAAATGTCATATATAATAAATAAAGAATATGAACTATCAAAAGGAAGGAATGGAAATGTGAATCAATGTTTACTTACACCTTTTAAGCAAAGTTTGATAACTAAACTAAACTCTAATACAAAATGTTATCTCAAATCCCAACAAGGAAAATCCAAAGGCAAAACTTGGCTCCATAAGAGCACTCCATGCAAGCGCACAATCCATCATGTGGCTCATAAACCTCCACAGCCAACACGTTATAAGTCTCCACAAGAGTATCTTCTGCTCAACGGATCCTATAACTAGTATACATATCTGAAAAGAAACATCTCAAAAGGGGTGAGTTCCAAAGAACTCACGAGCTACCACCAATCCACACATAAAATGTAATGAGGTTGCCATCATCCCTTGGTGAATAAGATGTACGACAGAGAAATTGCCCACCATCTTCATGAGGTTCTATTAAGCACAAGCTGTTTCTTTATATTATAATTCCTTCTTGTTGCTCCTCGCAGTTACCTTTATGGGTAAACCTCGTTTTGGTACGGGGAATGGAATATATTGGATTCCTTCATTCTCTCCAACAACCTTCCACCTGTATGCCAAGTAGTTCAATCAGAATAAAGAAAACAGAACTTTCTGAACTACATTGTAGATCAATTTCCTTTAGTTAAATACCCACAAAGAATGGGCTCATTCTCAATATTTATCTCTGAATTATCATATCATATCAAACACTAACAGTCTGAACTTAGGAGGAGAAATGGTTACAATCTATGGGAGAATTAAAGAACACTAGCTAATCACAGAACCCCACTCTAAAACCAGAATAAATTAGTAATCGAGAATGGAGATCCGATTCTCAGAGGATGCTTGTGTGCCTCAGAGATGTTATCATCAGAGTCACCACAGAGGTACCACACCCACAAATCCCAGGAATGTGACACTGGTTCACATTAGAGCCCCAGGACCTCTGCTCACCTCTTGTATGCTTGCCACTTGTCTAATGCTACTTCTTTGGTGGTCCTATCGTATTAAGGTCTTGGCTTTCACTGTTGTCCTCTTCCCCTAGTAAGTCTTACCCTACTCCATGTAACACTATAATTACATGAAAGGGAGAGAGCGAGAGAGATACCTGTAAGTGGCCGTAAGGTGGTTGAGAAGGATGAGAGCCTCAAGCTTCGCCAACTCATTGCCAGGACACGAGTGAACTCCGCTACCAAACGGCATATAGGTGTTGGGCTTTGGTGGAACCTGCAAAACATTACCACACAAATTTCCCACTTAATCTCAACCAGTTGTTTTTCTTTCGAATCAAAACTATCTGTTAAATAAATTAGCAGAAAAGAAGAGGAAAAGAAGTAGAGATACTTCAAAGAAAGAAACTCAAACTGAAGTGGTGTATGCTACTAAAACACTATGACAGACATAACGTGCTGTTATAGATTCGACTCTTTACACAATTTCAGGTATTCAACTTGACTCCTGCTGCCTCGACAAGTGAAACCGAAATTCCAGTACTTACTTTTTTCTGGGAAACCAGTATAGTACACAAACTGCTAGGGAGCGGAGCTTCTCCGAACAGCTGACCGTCGAGATTTGATTTCGAGTTCAGCTGCTCGGAGCAGCGCCCCTTCCTAGCAAGGTCCGTATAGTACTTACTCTTTTTCAGAGCTTTCATGGGTTTTACATTTGAAAAAATTAAAAATTAAAAAAAAAAAAATTCATGGGTTGCAGAATTAACCCACTTATGACACCATATAAGCTTTAGATTCGTGTATCTATATCCACCATGAAATATTGGAAGATGGAATTTTTTTTGTACAGTAGTTCCAGAACGACTTGCCTCTCTGACGACTTTTTCTGTGCATGTGTATCAGAGAGAGAAAGATAAATGTTCACCTGGAATCTCGAAGGGTCGAATTTCTCAGGCTGAGGGAAGAAATCAGGATAGTGATGCATAATTCGAAAGAGGGGAAGAACCTTCCATCCCTTAGGGATTATGAACCCGTCAAGCTCTACGTCTTCAACTGCTTCTCTGAATGTGAACGATATAATGCTTGCTCTCCGTAAGGTTTCTTGAATTAACTGCAAATTGCAACCCTACTTGTTTAAAAAATTTTCTTGAAAATAAAAGACAGCAAGTTTCCTTCCTCCTGGCAAGGAAAATACAGGCAAGGGAGCCAAAAAAACATGGTAAACTAATTGAATCAGCAATGAAATGATACCCTGCTGGTTAATGGCATCCTCCTTGTATCATCCCATGTAAGTTCACGTTGTTCTTCATTTATTTCTCTCCGTATTCCTTCTTGTTCCCTCTGCAACAACCCCATTTCATATCAATCACAGACAACATGGACAAAAAAGAGAAAAGAGAAAAAACAAGAAGGAATCACAAGTAAATTTACTCACAGTAACAACGTCTAGAAGATCTTCATGATCATGCAAATATTTGATTATCCAAGTGAGAGCACTAGCAGTTGTATCGTGGGCAGCGAATATAACTCCAATGATATTATCAGAGATTTGCGAGTCACTTAGATGGTTAAGTTGGTCATCTTTATACCTCAAAAATGTTCCCAATAAGCCCCCTCCTTGGTCTTGATCAACTCTTTCCCTTCTGTTTTGGATTACCTCTCGCAAGGCCTCATTCAGTAGAGTTCTTGCCTGATTCATATAGCATGAACCGTCGTTTAGAATTTGAAGTTTTTAATATCAAATGTGTGAACAAGAATAATTAATTACCTCGACTGATTTGCGGTAGAGAGTCCCAGGGAGATTGAGTGGCATGGAATTGTAACCTGACTCCAAGCAGAGGTATAGATGTTTGATCCTGTCCTTGTCAATGTCCGAACCACCGCCGAAGACAGAGAACATTGCCACCTCAAAAGCAAACTTTATAGAAAATTCAAGGGAAATTAGACGTCTGTTGTAGAGAGAAAGATGAATATGTACAAGGACATGACATTTGACATACCTTCTTCATTTTTTCGAGTGTATTGATGGTGGAGTTCTCCCATGAAGGAAGGAAGTTGAGTACAATTTGCTCGATCTCAGGGACTAGTCCTCTGATTGCATTCGGAAGAAAGGAGGACTGAATCAGTTTCTTTAGCATGGAGTGATATTCTCCCTGGTGGAAGAAAACAGCCTCAGGACCAATCAGCTTCTCTTTACTTGGTGGGTAAGTTGGTTTGAACAAATGGGCTTGACTCACAAGCACAGTCTTTATAGCTTCAGGTCTGGAAATCATCACGCTGGGACATCCTAGTATATGGGTCTTAAATATATCTCCATACCTACAGCATATAAATATGCAATGCATCAGTAAATCGAATAGGTTTTACAAGGATAGTCCATCTATTCGTATTACAAAGCAAGTATATATGGTGCTGTTGAAATTGGTCCAGTGGCAAAATAAAGTTTTCAAAAATCTTGAACTACTGAGATTATTCATTAAAATAGACGAGAGGATAATTAATTTTCAGTATGAAATTAATTTGACAGATAACCAATACTAATTAGATACGCAATGATTAGAATTGTCACAATCACACAGTACAAACAAATCCATGAATTAGATCACCCTTGGGATTCTCAACAGTAAAAACTGCCCACAAAATGTTTTGCCATCTGTACATATCTAGAGAGAGAGAGACAGAGAGAGGGGATGTACCGGTTATGCCTGGAAGAGAAAAAGGTGTTGGGGCTTTCAGTGTAGAGCTTCAGAGTCTCGCCGATGTAAGGCCAACCCAGGGAACCAGGAGGGAGGAGGTTGTAGTGGGGTTGGTTCTGACGCATACGCCATTGGAGGAAGAAGAAGAATAAGCAAAGAAAGGAAAAAAGCAAGAAAAAGGATGAGAGAAGAATAGCTGCAGAAGATGGAAAGAAGGGTTGCATCGGTTGGCCGGGGTTACAGCCAAGGAAGCAAGAATGAGTGGGGGTGTTGGGTAGAGGTGTGGCTGGGGATTTATATTAAGCAGGAGCCAACCGGAGAGTAGAAATTAGGCTAAGTTGGTTGTTTTGTTGTTGTTCCAACAGAATTGGGATCTATAAATAGGAGGGAGCAGGAAGAAGATTAATATGAAAAACGAATTTTGTTATGATGTGGTGTAGAGGAGAGGGACGTGTTTATGTTGATTTTGGTAACACTTTCGCTTGCCTTTTATGTCAAAAATAGGAAAGAAAATAGCTTCAAAGAGACTGGTTGTTTCCCGAACTCTGAAGAGTAAAAGAAGAGAAAACAACGAAATGGGAGGGGAAGAGAGAGAGACCTCCAGTCCACAGTCAGTACTCAGTAGTCCTTGACACGTTGCGTTTTGAGTTTTGGATGATTCAGAATTTTAACTGAACCACCTGGGCCAGAGGGAAAAAGGCGTTTTAACCACTCATTCTCATTTGGTCCCTCATCCATCCAAATTCAAACTACTTTCACTCCTTATCTCGAAATGCCAAATACCCTTATTATTAGCTTAACCAGCCAACACAAACCAGGCACATACGAGAGAAAAAGAGTGTGGATAGAAGCACATCAAGCTCTAACTTGGTTCGATCGGTTGTAGAATAACCTACTGATGTCCATGGGCCAGAGGGTAGTTTTTCAGAACAACTTTCTGTTGTGTGGTCACAGCTCTCAGATGAGTTCTTGGGGTGATCTTAGGATTGATTGAGGAGTGAAGTGAACACCCTTATTACATGGTATGAATGGTTACAACCCTTAAATAGAATGAGATCATGAGTGATCGTAGGAATGGTTGAGGAGAGAATCCACTGTATCTAGTCACAACCTTTTTTTTCTTCTTTCTTTTGGTAAAAAGTCACAATTAATCCTTGAAATCTTAAGTGATCATAAGAATGGTTGAGGGGAGAATCCATTGTATATGGTTACGATCTTAAAATAGAAAGAAATCTTGAACGATCATAGGAATGCTTGTGGGTGGATTCTTTGTATATGATAGTTACTTTACAGCCTGAATCCAGGGATTTGAAAGGAAATGAGATTTCAAATCCAGGGATTTGAAAGGAAATGAGATTTCAAATCCATGGATTGATGGTTCAAAAAATTAATTGTTTGGTTAGCTTCAAATCTATTGAAGTTCATAAAGTTCCATTGGGTTATTCCCCATAAATCCACTTTTTTAATGGTAGAATCCATGGATTTCATCCAATACCCAAGAATGACTTTTATAATTCACATTTTTTAGGCAAAAAAGTGAAATCCCCGGATTTCATGAATCTATGGATGCTTTACAACCAAACAGGTATAAATCTTCGATTCAAATTACCAAACAAGTCCTTAGTGTGTTTGTGCCTCCAAAGAATGAGATGAAGAGTTTGAATCTTCTTGGGGCCAAGGATAAAATCGCATTTTATATTTAAATTATATATGTAAACAGTTGTCCACTAAATGTAGGGGGGAAACCCTAAGTGTTCACAGGACTTATTGAGGGGAGGAGGATCCCACTGCATGTGATTAGAATTTCCCTTTTGATGATCACATTCCTTTCATTAGCTATTAAATAGTTTTAGGAATGATCGAGGGAAGACATTGCAGATCATTAGGGGGATTGATTCATTTAGGGCCTGTTTGGTTACATAAGTCTGAAGATTTCAAATCTATGGAGTCATAACTCATAAAATTAACTGTTTGGTTGTAGAATGAAATCTGTGAATTCATCCTAAAAAACTATTAGTCAGCGTGATTTTTGTAAAATCGCAAATGAAATCTCTGAATTTCACCGCATACCCATAAATCTACAGATTCACGTTTTTAGTGTAAAAAGATGAATCTCTAGATTTCATGAATCTCTAGATTTCATGAATCTAGAGATTTTCACAACCAAACATGTATAAATCTCAGATTCATGAATCCAAAGATTTGAAATCTCTGGATTCATGTAATCAAACAAGCCCTTAATACTTTGGCTGATTCACATACGAGGTTCAATATTTATCCTCTTATACAGCCTTAAGATTCTCAGGTCATCACCTCAATACAAATGCCCATCCAGTGCTCGGGATCCAAATCCTCCGGTTTGGCCTTACAGCCTTAAGAGTGCAGAAGATCCAAAGCCTTGCTTTTGTGAGTAGCATTTAAGTAAACGAGAAACGAGAAAATGAGCATAATTGACCTGTGCTAGTGTGCTAGCTATAGGAGTTGAATAAGCTAACTGACTATTACCTTATGGACTACAAGTTGTAAGTCGCTGCCATTGTAATCTTTTTCTGATTATCTCCTGGTTATTAAGCAGGGCTAGAACTACATTTGGGGTTTTAAATTTCAATAGTTTTTTTTTAGTAATACTGAAAACAAATTTAAAGATAAAGATGAAGGATATACATTTTTTTTTTTTTTTTTCCGATTATAATTAAAGTCTAATTTTTAAGGACAAAACAATTAACTCTCAATTAAAAACTAACTCATGATTTCTAGATTTTTCCTTATTTATTCTCTCATCTTCTCTCCCCTCTTTCCTAAAATTCGAAGAAACTTAAATTTTCTCTTAAATTTTCACTAGCGGATCACAATCAAATATTCTTATTTCTGTCTCTTTTTTGTTTATTTTTTCCTTTCTCTTTTGATTTATTTATTTGACACTTTCACTTTTCTTGTCTTTTTTCCTTTTAAATGTTGAACATTTATGAGTAAGAGTGAAAGTTTATTACTGCTTTCCTTATTAATTATTTATTTTTGTTTGTGGTTGATGTGAGAGAGCATATATTTTTAAGACACTAAATCAAATTTAAATTCTAAATACAAACCTAACCAAATGTGAATTTTATCTTAAAATTCAAAACACAACAGAATAAGAGAGTTTATATTGTAAAGTTATTTATAATTGAAAAAAATATATATAATTGAAATTATAGTTTAAAACAAATATGTAATTGAAATTATAAAGGTTAAATTTTTTTTTTTTTTTTAAAGGAAATGTAGCTTGTTACTATGGGGTGAGAATTAAATTACTAATATCTAGTGAGTGCGAACCCAAGACCTCCCACAAGACCTCCCGTTGGAGGGTGGGTCTTTAACCGCTTGAATAACCCATCATTGGCAAAAGTTAAAATTTATAATTAGAAATCAAATGACAAGATAATATTTGTATCTCTTTCTAATATAATTGTTATTATTAAAATAAATATAAAAATAAAAACTTGATTGAAATTCTTATAAATGCCATTGAAATTAATTCAAAACAAAGATGTAGTTGAAATTATGTAAAATTATTATAGCTGGAAACAAATAAGTAATCGAAATTATAAATCAACCTTGACTAAATTTCTATAAATTTATAATTAAAAATTAAACCATAAGGTAATATGTATCACGATTTTCTTTATTCCCGCTAGTCCCCAAATGACACCTGATGCAGAACGAGAATGTGGTCTTTGGGGCCAAGTGGCAATGTCAGAGTCGTTGTCTACCTTGTCATTGTTGGATTCTTCTGAATACAAAAATATGGTCATAGGTTTGAAAATGGCACAATCTTTAATTTGGAGATCTATTGTGCCACGTAGAGGTTGGCTTTCCTAGAATCACGGGCAGCATGACAATTGTAGGTCTTGCGAACCCAAATACCTAAATGAACTCATTGGTTGCGATTCAAATCCTCAACATCCATTCACGCTAGATGTCCTGTTCGTGGCACAAGCCTTAATTTCATTGGCTGTCACAAATACAAAATTCAATTTTTCCGCCTGCAACACTGATTTTTTAGTTTTATTCAAAATTTATGCTTTTTTAACGTTTTTTCATTACATAATAAAACTGGAGCCATGCAAAATCCATGCAAGATCCATTAGAAGTCACACTTCTATAAAAGGAAATATGAATGTGTAAAAGTTCAACTCTTCCCCGATTGTGTGGTGGAGAAATTTTAGAAGAATACTTACCTCTGACCAAAGTCCCCATTTTGTACGCAGCTGTACCCCAACCCACAAAATCCGTGATTCTCATGGATAAAGCCAGGCCCCTCATTTGCAAGTATGCAGTCAAATTCAGCAGAAGATAATATGACCATTTCTTACTGAAAGATCAGGAATCCAGTCAGCTATCTGCTTATTAAAGTATGAAGCCATTAAAACATAGCATGATATGACATACAAACGCTTTTCCTCATCCAGTTGATTTTGCCTTTCTCATTGTTGTTCCTCCTCAAAGCGTTTCTGTTTTGCTCGCTGCCGCCCTTCAGATGTGGTTTTAAGAAATAATTGCTTCTTCTTCTCCTTCAGCTGCCAAATGAATAAAAATTGAGTTGAGTGAACTATAAATGTCAGCACTGACAACAAAAAGCAAGGCCACATTAAGATGAGAAACAGTATAGTTTACGGTCAGAGCTAGAGAGATGGAAGATGCAAGCAAAAACTTGAATGAACCATGGACAAAATGTGAAAATATCCTATTAGATGTTTATATCTTTTTTCTTCTCTTTTGAGTACTGCATAATGAATATGATGTATACAAGGCATTGAGTACGTAACTTCAATTCTCAGAATCCCAACACCACCACAAACTGAAATGAGGCCTCACCATTGCACTTTAATCGTTTCTGGGTAAACTAAATACTATCTCGTCAATTTCTGCATTACTGTGACAAAAATTTGGACAGCCTGGAGCAAACAGTCAAGCCTCTGACCATAAGCCCAAAGCTGTATTTGAACAACTTTTGAAGTGAAAGAAAATCTTGTTCCAATTGTATCTTCCCTATGAAATGGCATTCTCCTAAGCAAGTTCCATCAAATATAACCACAAAACCATGGCAACAGAAGAACAATCACAGCTATTTATCAAAAGAGCATACCTGCTCTGGAGACAGCATATTGTCCGGAACATTGACAAGAGGAAACTTCTCGGCATTTGAAGACTCCAATTTTTCCTCAACTTCAACTTGCTCTCCCTTTGCCTTTCTTAGAGATTGTGTTACCTTAACAGCAGCAGACTCAATTTCCTGCTTGGACCCATAGCCAGTCTCGGCCAGGAATGAGGGAACATCATCCTTTTCCACGTTTTCCAGCTGCTGCAAAAGAAACTCCAGACCCTGCAATTCATTTTCCAATTCTGTAATTCTAGAATATCTTTTTGCAGCTGCCATTTCTCTCAGCCGCTGACCTTGTTTCTCTTTTATAGCTGCTTTTCTTGCAATTTCTTCTTCAATTCTGATGGTTGTTCTTCAATTGGAGGCACCCAAGGAAGCTGCCAACGCCTTGTTTTGTCTTCAGCTTCCTTCTCCCCTCTCTGTCATGTACTTTTACCACTTAAACTTCAGTCCAGAAGAATAAAAGTAGAGAAGGGAAACAAAATTTTAAAACCTGAAATATTCTAGCTTAGCAATAACATTCAGTATAAACAAAACAGAGAAACGGCCCTGCTTACATGTGGTGTGGGTACTTAAGTGACAAAAGTTGTTTCAAGTAATCAGTGACATGGTAACCACCGACATTAGTTCTGCAGCATGCTTCCAAAACAGGCTCGCCACCTACAAACTGAACATAGTAGCAACATAAGTGATGAGAAAATTATCCATATCCCTAGGGTTTTTGGCTCCCATTGCATTTGTGCATGTTTGTGTAATGAGAAGGTACTACAACAAAGATGGTGGATAAGTAATTACCAAAAGATCAGGTTCCCCAAAAATCCTCAATGAAAGGATGACTCAGCCCCCAAAGGGCATTAGGGTGTCAATCTTACTTAATTACTACCCAGAACAAAATAGATACGTAGACTAATAGTAAATACTGTAGGCAAATGCCAGAACTACCAAAAGGGCTCCTCCAGAGCTGGTGTAGTTAGAACTTGACCTATTGAGACCTTCTGATCGCCCCTTATCTTATTGCCTAAGGAAGGTACTTCAAGCAAGGGGTAATCCCCCAAAATACACAAACTACTTATTTACAATGACAATCGACCAAGGTGATAATCCCAGGTACACTAGTACACGGTACACAGATCAAACAGATACAAGTCAAGTCATCTTGAAGCGATTGATGCGGCTGACCCCCCAAAAATTTATTGGTGTTGATCCCAGAAAGAATCAGTACCACCAACAATAACAACAACAACAACAATAATAATAATAATAATAATAATAATAATAATAATAATAATAATAATAATAATAATAAGATATAAAGACAAGAATTATATAGTGACCGCAAATAATTTTTACAGAGATCAGAAAGGAATTGCCCTTTTGTGTTCCTCCATATTCCATAACTCTTAAAACCTGACTGATTTACAATACACTTGAAAATTGGTTTCTCTACTTAGCACGTATCAAATAGAAACCAGTCACACGAAACGCAATCACTCCCAGGTTCTCACCTAGTAACACAGCCTGGAACCCTCATATGTATACAAATTTTTGTGATTTCTTCCTACACTCCTAATGCAATTAACAATCATTGTCAGCCATTATATCTTATCTTGATGAAATACAGTTCTCTTCAGGCTCCACACGGTGTGAAGTTCCTAATTACTGATTCAAAGTCAGTAGAGATTTCAACTATCACAAAGCACAATAAAATATAGGTACTTGTTGGGGTAATTGTATTACAAATTCTTCAAACATATAAAAGTGAAATTGCAATACAATTGAGAGATGAAGATCTTTAGCAAATTTGAAGAGCTTGAAGTAACAACCGAACGAACCACTGATTGATGAGGTTGAGTCACACATTGATGCTGTCTTTAAGGTAATTGATGCTCCCTACTACCAAGGGTTCTTCGCACCACCACCTCCAAGATAAAGCAACCTCCAATTAGAAGATGAGGTAGTTCTTCTAGTCCCTTCAAGGAGCCAAAAGCTAGAGCACAACACTTAGACAACTCAAGAAAGAAATGAACTTTGTAAAACAAATAATGTGAGTGATGAGTGTCACAATAGCACACAATATGCAATGAAGGGTTGGGTTTATATAGGCCCAAACCACACCTCCTCACAAGGGGAGAATCAATTCTCCACTAATGGAGAATCAATGGTTTGTCCTTCTCCACTAATGTGAATAAACCCCCTTGACCTAACATCCCCACTACTTGGGGAAGTAACTCTCATATTCACTTCTTTGGAATGAATAGGCTTTAACCCATTCAAAGACCTTAACCCCCACTCATGGTAATGGCCATGAATGATCATGAAGTTGAAATGAGAAATAAAGGTCAAGAGTTAGAATTTGAGTAATTCCACCATTCAAGTTAGCCCACCTCATCACCATGATCAAGACCTTTAAGACCCATGACCAATGTCATGAAGAGCCTCATAACCAAAGTCATGAAGGGCCTCCTTTAACCAAGGTCATGAAGGGCCTCCTTTACTCATGGTGCCTCATTACCACCCTTACCTCAAGGGTCCCACACACAAACAAAACAATTAAATAAAAGAAATGCAAAAACTAATTTTGAAACTTAATATATAGATAATATAGATTTTAATAAAAAACCTAACAGTACTTCACTTAAAAGTCTATTATCTTACCCCGTCTAGGAGTGGGGGAAGAGAGAAGAAGATTGCAACAAAGGGAGAGAAAACTGGGAAAACACAGAGTTTTGGAATGTCAGTGCTTGGGGTATTCACCAATAAGTAGTAAATCAGTAGTCTTACAGGGATAACATGGCTTGTCGAAAACCCTGAGCAAACAGCAAGGCCATCATTATTGCAAAGACCAAGTTCTTGGTTATACTTGTAGCTGAATGCAGCATCAACACCAAAAGCTATGATGTTACATGTAAAAGAAACAAATTAGGGGGAAACTCATATGAAAAAAATATAGAAACAAAAGAAAGAAAAATTTGTACAGCTAAAGCATTGCCTAGATATAACAAAAAGATTCTTCAGTACACCAATGTAGATAGACAAACAAAACTTACGGTACATCGTACCCACTGATGGTACCCCGTAAGTCTCAAAAAGAAGTTCTACCATTTTGCTGCGAGACTGCACTGGATTACATACACATTCTGTCATCAGGACCGGATGCTCAACCTGTTCTGCCCTCGAATTTGACATGCCAACAACAGTAGTCTTATTAGTATGTAATCCAAAATCATGTGATCAATCATATCATGTGCTGAAAACTTATAGAAGCAAGGGTATATATCAAGTGGATTTACTTTGTAATGAGCAAGATTAATGGGCCATAATACGGCAGGAGGCTATGCATACAGGATTAGCAGAAGTCTTTATTTATTTGTTTTTAATTGTTGTCAAGTGTTTAATAGTATAATATTGAGGACTGAACACCCAGCAGAATCCTCCCCCTAAAACCTGGCAGCTGCTACATTTATTAGCCTTTTTATTGAAAACAATATTTGTTGTTCTGGAGAACCTATCCACCAGATTTGTCCAT
Source organism: Hakea prostrata (assembly GCF_041222555.1). Classification (NCBI taxonomy): domain Eukaryota; kingdom Viridiplantae; phylum Streptophyta; class Magnoliopsida; order Proteales; family Proteaceae; genus Hakea; species Hakea prostrata. The sequence continues at coordinate 26,938,466 of NC_142600.1, read as the reverse complement.
TTCTTTGCGCCATACAAGGACCACACAATAGGGTCCTCTAACCATGATATCAATCTGATCAGACCTCCTGACCTACGGGTGCGACAATTCTCTAAAATGGGTTTGTTATTGAATATTTAACTTCTATAAATATGAAAGATTCACTTAACCCTTCAACTCACTGTCAAAAGAATCTTCTTGTGCTCTTATGCTGGAAGGAAGGTTTTCAATAGGAGAGAGAGACCATTGGCATGTTGGGTTTTTGTGGGCTTAACTAACACTAGTCCATTTATCTTGGCCCATATTCATTCAGGGGTATTACTGACCTTTACTATTGTGGGAGTGGTTAAAGGTTAGGGTTTTATTTTATAAATAGTTTCTTGGGTCCCCGTAGCCGTCACACGATATATTTTGGGTTTGAGGTTGTTTCCACAAAACACTCAAACGAAGGATTCTAAAAAGGTGAAAGGCTATGGAAGATTCAAGGGAGAGCAAAGGGAGGATCTACAACAATAACACACTACAAGTAACGCTTCCGTGATTATATTCATAATTATACTTTCATTATTATAGGAACAATACAGATCCTGGTTGATCCAACAATTGGTATCAAAGCCATTTTTTGTATCAAAGCCATTTTTTTTTCTATAATAATTTAAGGTTATGAATTTTTTATTTCTATAGTATAATTAGCTGAGTGTTATGTTGATTTGTTTTAGCACTACAGATCCAAAAGGAAGATCCATGTTTTAATTGAAACCCTAGATTTGCATGTGTTACTTGAAACCTTAGTTCATGCATCTGTCTCTTTTTATACGTTCCTCAAATACGTTTTTGGTTTGGAGAATCACGCTTCCGTGTAGAGAGATAATGACAAAGAAATCGATTTCTTTATCTTTGTCTTGATGTTCTCACAATGGATTTTCCTGTTAAAAGGAGAGGCGGTTGACATCTCCCCTGACAGGGACGGGAACAGCCTTTGGGCTTTCCTGTTCATCCGGTTAAAGATTCCCACTTCAGTGGATTTTTACCCATGGTACTGCAACCCATGAGATGAAGCGTGACTGTTTTTCACTTTTTTGTTCTCTTGCTAGTTGCTTCTGACATATATGGAAATTGGGTTGCGTGATTGTTAAATGTCGGGCCACTCAATCACCATGCCTGCAAATCTAGAGCAGCAAAGCGACCATTGAAGACCCAGATTGCTACTTTGCGCCTATTGCACAATAATCGTACGCCACGATTTTTATTTTATTTTTTAAAACCTTCCTCGTGGAATACCATGCCACCCCTTCTTTCACGGGGGAAGCGCTCGGCCTAAGGCGACTCGTGGGTTGTTACCTAAAAAGCTGGAAGTATATTTGACCTTTAGAATTTTTAAATTTCAAAAGAATACTTTCATTGGAAATTGGGTTTATAGTTACCTAAAAAGCTGACTGTACTTTTCAACTTTAGAATTTTAAATTTCATAATAATCGTTTCTTTGGAAACTGGGTTTATTGTTACCCTAAAAAGGTGGCGTGATTATTTAACTTTTGTACATTTAACTTTTGAAATTTAACTCTTTGGAAACTGGGTTTATCGTTTCTTTGGAAACTTTTGAAATTTAACATTTAATTTTTTGTGATCGGATAGCAATTATTGTACATCAACAATCTCTAGTTGGTTTCGTGTTTTGGTTTCTCCATTAAAGTTTTTTTTATTTCAGTGTTGATTGTGCATTTTCTTTGCATTATTGAAATAATCTCTTTTTAAATTACTGCAAAAAGGATTATATAATGTCATGATAGAATTATATGGAATCCACCAAAGTGGTAAAATATAATTTTTATCTTGATATTTTGTGATCCATGGTATATATAATTACTGCAGTAAATTTGATGATGTTCACCCAAAAGTGTCATCATTAAAGTATGATAATGCACATGTTTTAAAGGAATATGATGACTTAGAAGTACCATTAACCCAAAGATGATGGCACTTTCAAAGTTGAATATTTCGCGGTAATTGCAAATTGTAAGGGAACTAGTGCATTCTCAACCCAAAAGTTGAAATGTAGTAACAGTCGGTAACTCTTACTAGAATGATGGTAATTTTTTCTTTATTTGACAGTGTATATTTTGTCATTATTATTAAATGCATGCCTAAGATTGATTTTTAATAATTATATGTCATTTACAGTACCATCAAGATGTCTTTCAATTTCTCCGATATTCCAAAACTCACCGGAGATAATTTCAAAAGGTGGGAAGAAGATTTAGACGTTTACTTGTGTTTAAGAGAATGGGATATATGCCTCACAAAACCTAAGCCAGTTGAAACTGAAAATCCCACTCTTACACAGAAAAACGAACTGATTCTTTGGAATAAGACAAACAAAAAGGCCCTAGCAGTAATAAAGTCAGCTATCCCAGAAAGCACTAGGAACAATGTAGGGGCAAAAGGAAACTGCAAAAGAATACCTAGATGCCATAAGGGCCAAGTTTGACTCTTCTAAGAAAGCTCAGTCGGGAGATTTGATTTCTACTCTTACCACTACCAAGTTCACTGGGGAAGGTAATGTTAGAGACCATATACTAAGTTTGATATCTTTGGGAAATCAGATCAAAGGCCTAGGTATAAATTTCGATGATGATTTTCTAGTAAACATCATCTTAGATTCACTCCCTCAACCTTACAGTCATCTGAAGTCCACCTATAAACAACCCATACCTCCTAACAATATATGATTGTCACATAAATGTTGAGATATGCTCTGGGTTGAAAGCAATTAAATATCTCTATAAGTATGTCTATAAGGGGCATGGTCGTGTTGCAATTTCCTTGGCATATAACACTCAAGAGTATTTCATGGATGAAATAAAACAATATAGAGATGTAAGTTGGGTATCAGCACAAGAAGTAATGTGGAGAATCTTCGAATACAATTTAAATGAGATGTTCCCTTATGTGATAAACCTTCAGTTGCATTTACCAAACAAACAACTCGTTTGATACTAGAAGAATAGAGATTTAACAAGTGTGATTCAGTCTGATAACACCACAAGATCAATGTTGACTGAATACTTCACAATGAACACATCATGTGAAGATGCCAAGAATTATTTATACAAAGAGTTCTCAGAGAAATTTGTGTGGAACAATCAAGGAAATGTTGGACAAGAAGAAAAATTAAAGAGGCAATTGGACGAATCAACTTGGCAAACCCAACTGAAGGAGAACGATTCTATTTGAGACTGTTATTAAATAACATCAAAGGAGCAACATCATTTGAGAATCTTATGTGTGTAAATGGAGAACAATGCAACATTTTTCAACAAGCACCAAGAATGATAGGACTACTCAAAAGTGACAATGCAATCTCTGAATGCTTAAGAGATGGGGCATTATTCAACATGCCAATAATGCTCCGAAAACTTTTTGCAACCATATTGGTTTATTGTGAGCTAATAGATGTTCGAAAGCTATGGGAATAACATTTTGAAGACTTATCTGAAGACTTCATAAAAACAAATGCATGCATAAGAGAAAAAAGTAATGAAACATTGAAAAGTGTTCATAACTTCTTACAGTCAATGGACTATAGCATAGACCAATATGACCTCCTAGAGCTTAATGGACAAATGTATGAAACAACTGCAAATCGTCTTAAGGAAATTCAAGATGAATATGCAATCCAAATACCGAATGAAGATTATGAAGCACCATCCATAATGAATGCAGAGCAGAAAAATGCATATGACAAGATTCTAGAAGCAGTTAAAGCTAACACAAGTGCCACATTCTTCATTGATGGACCAGGAGGAACTGGGAAAACATTTTTATACAAAACAATACTGGCAAAAATAAGAACAGAAAATCAAATTGCAATTGCAACAGCAACATTGGGAGTTGCCGCTTCAATATTGCTTGGAGGGAGAACAGCTCATTCAAGATTCAAAATTCCTATTAACATTGAAGATTAAAGTATTTGCATTTTCTCCAAACAAAGTGTCACAGTTGAATTGATTCCAATAGCAAAGTTAATTATATGGGATGAAGCCCCTATGGCCAAAAGGCAAGCAATTCAAGCAGTTGACAGGACATTCCAAGATATAATAGGTAATACAACACCATTTGGAGGTAAAGTTTTCATCTTCGGGGGAGACTTCAGACAAGTATTACTTGTTATACCTCGGGGAACAAGAACCCAACAGTGGAATCCAGTTTGGTCAGATCATATTTATGGCCAACCATGCAAAAAATACAGCTCACAACAAATATGAGGGCCATCAATGATCCAACATTTTGTGCATACTTATTAAGAGTTGGAAATGGAGAAGAACCCACCGAAGATGATGATATGATAAAACTACCAGAGGAAATGTTGATCAGAATTGAAGATGAAAAGGCAGAAAAAGAACAATTAATCAAGGAAATATTTCCAGAACAACAACATGTCCATTCAGCAGAAGAGATTACAGATAGAGCAATTTTAGCAACTAAGAATGAAATAGTTGACAACATAAATGAGATAATGATTGATCGATTCCCAGGTGAACGTCCCACATATTATAGCTATGATTCAGCAACAGATGATACAGACACACATTACCCTAAGGAATTTCTCAACTCATTGGCACCAAATGGATTACCACCTCATCAATTGATATTAAAAAAAATTTGCCCTATGATGCTCCTAAGAAACTTAAATCCTGCACAAGGGGAATGCAATGGAACGAGATTGGTTTGTCGACAGTTTCAAAAGAATTTCATTTTAGCTGAAATTGCAGTTGGTCAGTTTAAAGGACATTTGGTTCCAATACCAAGAATACCATTATGTCCAGCAGAGAATGAATGATATCCCTTTCGTCTAAAAAGATAGCAGTTTCCAATTCGGCTAAGCTTTGCAATGACGATTAACAAGTCACAAGGTCAAACAATACCAAAAGTTGGTATCTACCTTCTAGAACCGGTATTCTCACATGGACAATTATACGTTGCATTATCAAGAGGAATCTCAATGTCAACCACAAAAGTATGAATCAAAATACCAAGAAACCATCCAAAATTCAAGAGTACACAAAGAACATGATCTATAAAGAAGTTCTCATTCAAAGGTAATACAAATACTTCAATTTACATATAGTACTACAAATATAGCTAAATATTACTCATGCCATTCATCAAAATATTCTTTACAGAATAACAAACCAATCAACATCGGGTGATTGAAAAGAAGGAACATAATACTACAAAGAAGGTAACTACCTTAACTATATCGATTTCACTATCTTCAAATAAACATGTATCTCTCATCGTTTACATACATACTCACTTACATCACAATTTTATTACAGAAAATGGAGGACACACAACGTGAACCCTGTGAATGAACAAAGAAAATATACAATCTTTTGTAAATATATTTTTCATTTATTTCTCATTGCTTACATACATACTAAATTACATAAAAACTTCATTGCATAACATGCAAAACGTGAAAAAATAAGAACATAAAAAATATAGTTACAAATTTAACCATTTTTCAAATGCATAAAAAATATTTTGGTTAGTTACTGTGATGAATTAACTATTTAAAATCTCAATAAGAGCATTAACTATTTCATTATAGGATCGACGCTCTTACTGAAATAAAAATAAATAAATAAATAAATAAAATAAAGGTTGTGAATTTGTGCCCCGAACCTGCTATTGAATTCATCTTTATAACTAATCCCCAAAGGCCAACCAACTGTATTTCTGTCGCATGGTTTTGCCTCTTCACCATTCTCCAACATACATGCATTCATTGGTCAAATGAGTATTTGCCATAGTCATATTTACCAAGAAAAAGAAAAGAAGTATTCAATAAAACTCAACTCAAAGATTACACAAAAATAAAAAATTATATTAGAGAACATTTCACACGTGCATGTGCACGTGCGTCATTATATATTGATAATTTGTTTCCCTATAGAATTGCATCACCATAATGGGATCCATATCATTTACTTTGATAATTTATTTCATATTGTTATGATCATATCACCTCAGTAAAATGTCGATCTTGAGTTCAAAAATTGAAATTATCTGTGTTTGAAAGCTCTAAACTTTCTCCTTTGGATGTACTGAACTTGGCCATGAAAGAGTGGAGGATTTTTCCGACATCCAAGGCACAAGCTCGTGTGCAATTGGGGTGATTGTCAGGAGTTGGCGAATTTAATCACAAATCCCTTCTCCCTCCCAATTATAGTTAGTGAAGTGGTTTTAGATATAAAGCACCTATTATCCCACTTTACCAAATGAAATGTTTATTTTATCGATCCCTAGGTGGTATAGTGTATATGATCTCCTAGCTCAAAAGGCCTCGTCTGTGTCCGGTAGGACAATATAGTTCTCCCTTTTTTTTTTTTTTTTTTTTTTTTTTTTTTTTTTTTTTTTTTTTTTTTTTTTTTTTTTTTTTTAAAAAAATAAAAATAAAAAAAATATATATTTTTTGTGAAAATTTTGAGGGGGGGGGGAAGAGGGGGGTGATATATAATTTTTTATAAAGAAAAAAGCGGGGGGAGGGGGGGGGGGGGGTATTTTTTTTTTTTTAATCCTTTGGGGGAGTATATATGTTGGTAATACATCAAAAGTAATTCAATTCAATTAATTGATGGGGAAAAAATTCCTTACCTGGATTCGCTTTCCCTTACTTGAAGTATTCGCAGCGGAAGTCTAGATCCACGTTTTCGTTCCACCACCAAAGATTTACCGGCTAGATTCCACAATCACAGGGAAAGGGAATAATATCCACAACCCAAATGCCGTGGATTAATGGAATGAAGATCAAATACTAGGAAAGAAGAATTTCTAAGCCTGCGATTCTAAGAGAGAGGGAGAGAGAGATGGAGCCGCCATTTTTCTCAGAGATTCGCTCGTGCGAATGAATCACTCACTTACTTACTCACTAATGCGGTGGTTACCAAAATATATAACCCTATTTTGTAACCGCCCTAATAGTGAGTTTCCAATATTGCCCTTGGGCATTTAATTTATTAATCAAATCAATAAATTCCAACAGCTCCCACTTGCACAAGGGCAAGTGTTAATCTTTCAATGTGTCCCGGACACACTTGTATATCCCGATATACACATTCAATCTCTCTCGCTATGTATCCCGATACATAGACATCTTGTGTCCCAGACACACATGCATATCCCAGATATACATATTCAATCTCTCTGCTATGTATCCCAGATACATAGACCTCTTGTGTCCCAGACACACATGCATATCCCAGAGATACATATATATTGATCTCTTCATTATGTATTCCAGATACATAGACCACCTGTGTCCCAGACACTAATATCCACAAGTCATACTGGCAAAATGGGTTGTGCGACCGGTGATATACCTGCACGCGTGAGCCCCAAACTAGAAACCTTCCCAGAAGGCCAGAATGGCACATCACTCATAAAAACAAATCAAATAAGCATTAGTATAACACAGTGTCCTAGGTTTATTCAAACTCACCAAACTAAAGGTATCTCGATCCCTCTGAGAGATCACCTTCTTGTCCTTAAAATGTTCACTACTGTAACACATACAAGTTGGCGCCAAAGAAACACTTTTTAGGGTGCAATTGAATCAAACCTTTCCTTTCGCCCCTGCACCATCACTACACTTAGGATTGACTCCTTTCCCGGTAGTGCCCCTTTAGGTCGAATCAATCATGACCATAGGTAACACCCCAAAGTAGCCACATCAACCCTTCGTTTCATGATGTCGTCGAAAGTCACTAAGAACACTAATGGACCATAAGGTCCAGGACTCACACAATGAGAGGAGCAGGGATCCATCCTCTTATTTCCAATGATCGCTAAGCACACATAGTATGATATATGTGCTATGGTGGAGCACTCTATATACAATATAACGTATGTCCACCTCAACACCATACAGGTCTTAGTCTAGTCGCAACCTCTTGCGCCTAACCCGAGTTTCTTTATTGTCGCCATCCTAGCGCCACATAAAGTACTCGCACTTGGCTCCTATAGGCAACATGAATAGTGGGAACATTCATGTCGATTCTCTTTACAATAGAGAAACTCATCTTGATTCCAAATCAAGGCGACATCATGATTATGAATTGACCTACACAAAGTCATTCACAATCCGTCTCATCTCTCGCTCGCCTCCAAGGCGCCGCAGGCGAATGCTCGTGTGAGTGAGCCATTCTCTTGCCTATTGACATATCTTGTTTTATGCTAGCAAAACACAATCACACGTAAAGTGAATAAAAAAAAATGCTGGAATGAACTCATATTATTCATTAATAAGAAAGTCTCAAGACAAAAATAAGTCACAATCTACGCAAGCCCAAGGATTTTACATGAGAAATAAAAACATCCTTGGCTATAGGTTTGGTAAGAGGGTCAGCTACCATCTGACTAGTAGATATGTGCTTAAGTACAACTTTCTTCCTTGATGTAATGTCTCTAACAAAGTGATATCTCAACTGTATATGTTTGGTCTTCCCATGATACTTGGGGTCCTTGACATAGCTAAGAGCTGCCGTACTATCACAAAGAGACAAGGGCAGCCTCTTTGGATGTCATCACAATCCCAAGATGTCGAAGGAATCTCCTTAATCAAACAGCCTCTTGAACCGCAGCCGAGCATGCCACATACTCGCTTCCATGGTCGAGAGGGATATACAAGCCCGCTTCTTGCTACACCACGAAATGGCCCCGCCATTCAGCAAGAAAGCATATCCAGGAGGTTGATTTGCGCTCATCGATGTCTCCAGCCCAATCGGCATCACTATAGCCAACTAACCGCAAATCCGATCCTTGGTAACACAACATGTAGTTACTCGTTCCTCCGAGATATCTCAATATCCTCTTGATCGCTTTCCAGTGCTCTATGCCCGGGTTTGATTGGTACCGACTAACCAAACCCACCGCATAACAAATATCCGGCCTAGTACACATCATAGCGTACATAAGGCTACCCACTGCACTGGAATATGGAACTCTTTCCATCTTGGTTTTCTCCTCTAGAGTCTTAGGACCCATATCAAGGCTCGAATGCAAACCCTTCTCCACTAGAATATCAATTGGTTTGCAGTTGTGCATCTGGTATCTCGTCAAGACATTGTCAATATAGGTCTCTTAAGATAAACCTAGTAATCTCTTTTGCCTATTTCTGACAATCTTGACACCAAGCACATAGCTTGCTTCACCCATGTCCTTCATATCAAATACGGAGGACAACCATTTCTTAATGGTTTCCAATAGCTCCTTGCTATTGCTAGCCATAAGTATGTCATCTACGTATAGTGTCGTAATGACATAATTATTATCGATCTCTTGGTGTAAACACAAGTGGTCTTCCTCAAGCATGGAAAAACCATTTTCCATCATAGCTTGGTGGAAGCGCACATTCCACTGTCTAGATGCTTGCTTTAAGCCATATATGGACTTCTTAAGCTTGCACACTTTGCGCTCAAGTCCATGTGCTTCAAAGCCTTGAGGTTGATCCATATAGATCTCTTCCTCAAGTTCTCCATTGAGAAAAGTAGTTTTTACATCCATCTGATAAAGGTCTAAGTCCAACTGAGCAACAATGGCTAGTATGAGGCGAATTGAGGCAAACCTAACCACAGGGGAAAAAGTTTCCTCATAATCAACGCCCTCTCGTTGGGTGTAGCCCTTAGCCACTAAACGAGCCTTGAATCTTTTAATAGATCCATCCGCCTTTCTTTTGATCTTGAGAACCCACTTGTTCCCAATCGCCTTTCGGCTCGGCGGCAAGTCAACCAAGTCCCAGACATGATTAACTTTCATCGACTCCAACTCTTCCTTTATTGCTTTTAACCATTCCTTTGAGCTTGACCCCGCAAGAGCTTCCTGCACGCTCTTTGGTTCATGCTCATCGACTGAAATCATCTCACAGTTGATCTCTTCAGGAGTTACCATGTAGGCTTCATCCTCTATTTCGAAACGTCGACGAGGAACTAGCCCGCGCCCACTACGGCGCAAGTGCATGTCGATTGCTCACCGTCTAAGGTAGCTATCACATCTGCACTCCCACTCCCACTAGGATCTTCCGGATGAACCCCGGGTTCATTATCCGGAATCCGAATCCCCGGAGTGACAAGACCACTATCTTGTATCTCAAAGAATTCCGATGATTCTTTGTTAACTCCCGAAAGAGATGGAAAATCATTCTCCAAGAATGTTGCATCCCTAGACTCAAGTTCCGTTCTCCTCTCACTCTCATCTAGTCCAATGAAGACATGGCCCTTTGAGGGTTCGGAATATCTCACAAAGATACACTTTCTTCCTCTCGGGTCCAAGCTTTCCACATTGGTGAGAAGTAGAGTGAACATATGCCGCACATCCCCATGCGCGCAAGTAACTCAAATCCGCTTCCTTCCGGTCCACAACTCATATGGTGTGGAAGGAACCGATTTGGTTGGAACTCGTTGAGGATATAGGCCGCAGTCAAGCAAAGCATCTCCCCAATAAGAGATGGGTAGATTTGCTCTGCGCCATCATGGATCTCACCATGTCTAGCAAGGTTCTATTCCTCCTCTCAAAGAACCCCATTTTGTTGTGGAGTCCCCGGAATAGTAAGTTGTCTAGATATCCCCTTTTCATCACATAACCCTTTGAACATATCGGAGAGATACTCTCTACCTCTATCCGTTCTAAGAGTTTTAATCATTTTATCTAACCGATTCTCAACCAAGCTCATGAATTTCTTAAAACATTCCGGAGCTTCCGACTTATGAGAAATTAGATAAATGTGACCATACCTTGTATAGTCATCTATGAATGTGATGAAATATGACTGTCCTTTTCTAGTATGCACATTCATGGGTCCACACACATCTGAATGGATAAGTTCTAAAGGAAGAGAGGCTCTCAAAGCCCTTTTAAATGGTTTTCTAGTTGCTTTTCCCCGCTAGACATGATTCACAGATTGGCAAATCAGGATAGTGAACCTTGGCCTAAGAGACCTTATCTTGCCAACCTGTTCATCCTATCTAAACCAATATGTCTTAGTCTAGCATGCCACAAATTAGAAACAATACACACAATATCTTGGCAAACAAAAGCACTACTAGAATTAAATGAATAATCAATTGTATCCAATACAATGAAACCATTCAAAGAAAACCATAACCATAAACCGTATCACCCGTGATACAAAACCAAAGAATTGTTTTCAAATACAACTCTAAAACCATGTCTCATAAACCACTCTTGTTTCTGTTCCCACCTCTATTACTTTGCCTAGACCACCGAGGTTGAGCTCTCTCCTTCTTGCGCTTGAAGGTTGCACCCTTACGAGTGCTTGCTTCAAAGCAGCAACTATTTCAATGTGAGGGACATCGGCCAACATCCGATCCTCCTCTAGCTCAAGGTGCTTGGCAGCTTGATCAAATGTCTTGACCTCATCAACATGAGTCAAGAAGATCTTCATATGCTCCCAAGACTTAGGCAATGACCTAATGAATGTAGAGACTTGCTCCTCATCAATCTTTAGGCGCCCACATTCGCTCAACTCACTAATCATGTTGGACATGATGGTTATATGCTGCCTCATGGTGTGACCCTGGCGCATCTTATAACCGTCAAAGGTGAGTCCAAGCTGGCAGCCTCTTGTGGTGGAAGTCCCTCCATACTGGAACTTCACAGCCTCCCACAAAGACTTTGCAGTCCTATGCTTCTCAAATCGAAGCATCAGGTCATCCTTCATGGAGCTCAGGATTGTAATCTTGGCTACCCGGTCTTTCCTCTTCCAGGCATTGTAAAGCTCAAGGTTCCTGCTATACCGTGCAAAGTGGTACCTTCCTCGTGGTGGGGACATGGTCTAGTTTACGGTTTCCAAGCATGTTCTATTCTTCTAGGAGATATTGCACCTTTCGGTGCCAAAGGTCATAATACCTCTCATTCGGTTTATCTCCTTTCGCAGGTTAGCAACAATACTCTTGGTAGCAGCCATTTATTCTAGAGACATTACATACTAGGATGAGTTCAACTATTCTAGCATAAAACACAACTCAAGCAACAACAAATCACACTAGCATAGTCAACCTATGGGATAAGCATTTAAACCAAAAGAGATGCTAACAAACATTTAATCAAATTCTCATGCAAACCCACATAGACTTATACACTAGTTTCATTCTGTGCAAGAAACATGATTGATAGACCCAAAATAAAATAATAGTTTTATTAAAATAAAACATGCAATCATGTTAAAGCTATGAGGTGGTTCACACAGAACACTTCTACCTCATTAGCTCCCACTAGGCCCCAATAGGCCCTCAATGCCCAAATATCACACAGATTGTCGGGCCATTAGTGTCCAAAGAGTTAGAAACACATTCTGAACTCGGACGAGACCAATATTCAAAAAAAATCCATCTCCCGACGACGGATCGCCCCGCTTCCGTCTGCTTTTTATGCCTAGACGGATGACCGTCGCCCAGACGGAAATTCCGTCAGATGGAAATTCCGTCTGGCATTCAGTCCACTGGACGGATGACCGCCTCCCAGCACGGAAATTCCGTCCGGGTCACCGTGGACCACTCTGATAATAGACGGACGACCGTCTAGTCCACAGTGACCAAAAAACGGCGATTTTTCAATTTTTCTTGAACGAAATTTTTTCAAAAAAAAACGGTAAAACACGTTTTTTCACTCAAAAATCATCCAAAAACACATGAAAAAAATCCAACAATAAATTTTAAACAAAAAATTATCATCATGGATTATCAATTCATGCAAATCTTCATTAGGGAAATTCACAAGGATCTCCCACTCGGATCCGAATCAAAATTAAAGGTTTCCAAAAACCCTATCAATTCTCCCATGGGTTTCGTATTAAACCCTTGATCCTCCCATTGGATCCATACAATAAAATTAAACAATGGGGAGGAACAATAAACGTGGGAACCAATGGCTCTGATGCCAATGTTGGTAATACATCAAAAGTAATTCAATTCAATTAATTGATGGGGAAAAAATTCCTTACCTGGATTCGCTTTCCCTTACTTGAAGTATTCGCAGCGGAAGTCTAGATCCACGTTTTCGTTCCACCACCAAAGATTTACCGGCTAGATTCCACAATCACAGGGAAAGGGAATAATATCCACAACCCAAATGCCGTGGATTAATGGAATGAAGATCAAATACTAGGAAAGAAGAATTTCTAAGCCTGCGATTCTAAGAGAGAGGGAGAGAGAGATGGAGCCGCCATTTTTCTCGAGAGATTCGCTCGTGCGAATGAATCACACTCTTTCACTCACTCAATCATTCTTTTTAAATTATTTAAAAAATTTTTTTTTCCCCCCCCCAAAAATTATTTTCAATTTTCCTCTTCGCCTTTTTTTTTTTTTTTTTAATTAATAAATTCAAACAATATATATATATATATATATATATATATATATATATATATATATATATATATATATATACCATAAAAAAGAATCAACTTCTAACTTCTTCATTACCAATAGACTAGAGTGTGGATCATCTCCCTTGACAGCTTTACAACTACAAATTGAGGGAGGGCCCACAAGTAAAAAATAAGAAAACATTTAAAAAAAAATTCCATCACTTAATTATGTGGGCCCGATCCCCTTTAATTTGTGGTTAATAGTTGTCAGGTGAGACAATCCCGAGAGGTGGCTCAGTTGGCAATGACCAACGTTTCCACATAAGAGGTCAAAGTTCAAATCTCCTTAGGGTCAACGGCAAAGCCCCACCTATATTAATTATATAAAAAAGCGCCTTGAGGATGTAGTCGTGCTGCACGCAAGCTGGCTCGGATGAACCTCATTCCAAAAAAAAAAACAATCCAAACTAATCCTATGGTAGTGCAGGGGAATTTGGGAGGGGGAGGGGGGTTGGTGGTTTCTCAAGAGGTGAGGTGGAGGAGATAAAATGTAGAGGCCTTTTTTATTTTTATTTTTTTTTTGGTTAGAAAAACGCCTTCTTTTCCAGCTTTGTATTTGTTTTGGTTTCATTTTTTTTTTGGGGTTTGCCTACCCCGGTTTATTAACCGGTGGTTCAACCCTCGCACACCTGGCTGTGGTGGGTGAGTCTCCGGAATTTAAACCTTGCTTAAGCGTACCAAGCTACTTATCACTTGGACCAACCCCGTTGGTTTTGGTTTCGGTTTCATCTTCTGGAACTATTTTTTTATGCTTTTCATTTATTATTTATAATTTATATGACTGATACAATATATAAGTTTATAACTGACCCAAGCATAAACGTTTTTGGCGTTCGCCGCGAGGAATCTCTCCCTCTCTCTCTCTTTCTCTGTCGCGCTCTTAGAGTTGAAACCTTGTACTGCTACCCTTCTCCCCAAAGTTACAGGACTGCAGTGGCTACTAAGGTGAGTCTCCACTCTCTATCGAAAGGTACTGAGTCCATTCATCTTCTACTTCTCTATTCCTTGCGGGTTGCAGCGCCTCTTTTCGCTTCCCAGTTGATTGTAGCGCCTCTTTTCACTTTCCTGTTGATTGCAGCGGACCCTTGCTCGATTTTTAGCATTTATGCCACTCACTTGCCTTGTTGACTATGTTTCAATGATCTTATGGGAGTTTGGGCATGTATGTGAAATGCAATCCAGTATGAGAACAAATAAGACCCAGAACAGAACCTTCGATTTTAATAATTTCCTTTGGTCTTCTGCTACTTCTCATCAGACTGGGTTAAATTCAAAACCGTGTACGTATGCGTTATCGCGTGTTTGTTGTTCATAAATGTTAGAGAAACTAACCATTTGAAGCTATTAATGGTTATATAGAAGGAAAAACAGTATGATTAGGGCTGTTGATTTTGGGAATTCATTTCTTGATAGAGGAGCAATGCGGAGGTGAAAATTGATTGGGGTTGTTAACTTTGTTAGTGGGTGGTGCCACTTCCTTGCAGGTGTTTAGTGTGGATTTTGATACTTCAGAAGATTGAGCCGCCCAGCTACCCTCCTTTCTACCTCTCTATCCTTTCTTGCTTTGCTAGTTATGCTGTTTAGATTATCAGTGTCTCGCAGTCTCGTTTATATTTTTTCTTTTGTTGCTTGAAGCAGTTGTGGTTCTCTCTTTTGTTTGGTTTGGGTAAATTTCAGTTTAAAACTGTGAAATTTCTTCTTTTTCATTTATTGGTGATTTTGGACCTCGAGAAGAGTACTGACTATGTGGTATTAGTCCTGTGAAATTTTAGGGTTTGTGAACTCTGGAAGCAATGGATGTTGGTGCTTCAAATTCGGTAGGAGCAGTTCCAATGCAAATGGACCTTGACGAATCGACAAGCAAAACTGTACCCACTTCCACCTTAGCACTAAATTTCCCATTGTTGAAATTTTTTCTTCTGTGTTTGTATCGTGCCAATGCGGGCTTACTTATGTGTGTTTTATGGTCGATTAATTTTGAAGTCTAAGGGCAAAGAGAAATCAGATCTCACAAAGTCAATGGAGAAACTAAATATTGAAAATCCTTCACCTGAGTTCAAGAGGAAACCAGTTATTATCCTAGTGGTTGGGATGGCAGGTACCTGTTCGACATCTCTCTTCTTGTTTTGCTTCTAAATGGAGCTATAACGTTTGGCTTTTCTTTGCAATGTATGGAAGTTAATCTAGTCTTCTGGTTTGCAACAGGAAGTGGAAAAACGACATTCCTTAACAGATTGGTTGTAGAAACCCAAGCCTCAAATATCCGTGGTTACGTCATTAACCTTGACCCAGCTGTTATGACCCTTCCTTATGGTGCCAACATTGATATAAGAGATACTGTTCGATATAAGGAAGTCATGAAGCAGTTCAATCTGGGTCCTAATGGGGGGATACTGACATCACTTAATTTGTTTGCCACAAAGTTTGATGAGGTTTGTACTAGGGTTTAGTTTCTCCTTGGTCTTGTTCTTACTTTACTAGTTCAGGATGGTTATACCACATATGATGTCCAAACTCTGGAGTGCATGTACCATAAATGTCTGTTTCTTGGCTTCCTCTTCAAAGGTTTTGTGATCTATTTAGTGTGGGCCCACATTTGGAATCTCTCAAGCCTCTCAATAGGTTCATGTGAATGGACAATTGGAAGTTTTTTGAATTTTATATTTCTGTGGTTGGTAACTAGGTTATGTTGGATGAACTAAAACACATTGGCATGATGGTAAGAAATGTTGGATCACAACACATTTGTGTGTGG
Organism: Hakea prostrata; assembly: GCF_041222555.1. Lineage (NCBI taxonomy): Eukaryota > Viridiplantae > Streptophyta > Magnoliopsida > Proteales > Proteaceae > Hakea > Hakea prostrata. The sequence goes on along the minus strand of NC_142600.1, from coordinate 26,922,285 downwards.
GTGGCCCCCGGGGGGGGGAGGGTGTTCAAGTCTGGTTTTTTATTTTTCTCAAGATTATTTGTATATTTTATCTATATATGTATATATATGTTAAATCTTTTTGATGCATCTGTGATTTGCAGGTCATATCAGTCATTGAGAAGAGAGCAGACGAGCTTGATTATGTTCTTGTGGACACTCCAGGGCAGATAGAGATATTTACATGGTCAGCTTCAGGAGCAATAATTACTGAAGCGTTTGCTTCAACTTTCCCTACAGTAATTACATATATAGTTGATACACCTCGTTCAACAAGACCTGTTACTTTCATGAGCAATATGCTATATGCATGTAGTATTCTGTACAAGACACGATTGCCTCTAGTTTTGGCTTTCAATAAGACTGACGTGGCTAAACATCAGTTTGCTTTGGAGGTATATTTTCTTGCACTTTTCAATGTATTGAGTGTTGATTAATTATATACAGGCCATTGCTACTGGTTGTGGCGTTGACAAGCATTTGTGTTTCTTTGGTTCTAAAATCTGTATTCCTTGTCATTTAGGTTTATGTTTACCTCATCCATTACTTTCACAGCTAAAGTTGTCAGGGCTGTGACTCAATTATTGCACATCAGGATCTCCTTATGTGAAGCACTGATGTGTCAATGGCTTGGTGATCTACTAATTAGAAACAGATAATATTTGTTTTTTTTTGTATTATTTTGTTTTTGGCTTCATGTGTTGACAGCAATAGAAACTGCTTACATGCAATATAAGATATGACATTAGAAACTGAACGCTGCCACCAGCAAAGAAACTAGACTATTAGTGTGCTGTAGCGTTTTAGTGGCTGAAAGTTCAAATCCACCTGAAAATGTTACCAGGTTCTAATGTCACTATGAAAAATCTGCGGTGACAAATGCTAAAGTCTTATCAATTTAGGCAGGTCATGCCTAGGCATCCAACTTGCTGGTAGCTGTGGATTTAATGCATAGTCAGTGTGTTCATGCCTCAAAATGCCATGATGATACTTTTCTTACACCATTACACACAGAAGCACTCATCTGGAAACCAAAAGTTGAATCTAGTTGTTGAACTTAGTGTGGTTAGTTGTAGTAGTTTGGATTGAGCAAATTATGATGGCAATTGTAGCATGCATAGTTTAATTCTCTTACTCGAAAACATTTCCTCTTGCTTTTATATCTTAATGAATGCATATCTATATACTATTCTTTTTCTTTTTCCCTATGAGATTTTCCCATTATACATTTGAAGAACCTAAAGAATACCCATTCTGATCTTCATTCTAAATAATTTGGTTCATGGCATTTGTTCAGTTCTATTTTTTGTTGGTTATTTTGAGATTTACCTTTAGTTTTATGTCTGATGTGGATTATTAAGAAAGCTAATAATTTGTAGTGTAGGAGAATTTTGTGAATGTGTAGAAATTAGTTAATTTGACATGCCTCGTGTCTGAGTAAAACCTCCATAAGGTGGTTGAATCTCGGAAGTCTTCACCCTGGACTCTTGATTATGGTTGACATGATGGCCTTGACTTGGATTGTTGCACACGAGCTTCTTTGGTTGTTTTACCACCTAATCCGAGAGTCCTCTTTTATATTGGAAGATTGCTTTTTTCCTTTTGCCCTGTCACTTCTGCAAGATTCTGTTTTGGTTTTTATTCACTGCTGAGACCTCTTTTCATTGTCTATGTTTGTTACAACTGAAAGTACTTTACAGGATTATCTAATGGTGGAAAGGGCTGATTAGACGTTACATAGAATTTTAGGATTGTTCATGGTGAGAACTTACTCACAAAATAACACGACATAGATTAATGGTGATAGATATGTGTTTCAAATGTTGAATAAGAGGAAATGTGAAATTAAATGCCCTAAAACCTGATGGCAGAACCTAAAAGGAGAAAACTGGAAGAGATTGGAGATATTACTCATATATTAGTTGTACCAGGACGGTGGATCTTCAATGAAGATGCTACTATAGTTGGGAATGAGATGGCTACATATATAGTTGTATTAAGAATATTGCTGAATGAGTCTTAGGCAAATCTAAAGTAAAGCAATTTTCATCTTGGGAGGCGTAGAGTATGTTTGGAAGCCAAGAATTGAAAGTACATTGTAAGACAAAAACCATGATGACAAAATGATTGTTATGTGTCTCCCCAAGTTCAATTTTTTTCTTAATTTTTTATTTTCCTTTCTTGGCTCCGAATGTAGCATTAGTGGTGGGATGCTGAAGTTTTAGCAGCTATTAGGGCTAAGTGATACAGGTAAGGAGCTAAAGAAGTACTCTGCTGGAAAAAAGAGGGCTGGCGAGCCCCACTGGTGTAGCTCTTGGCTAGAAGAGCCTACCAGTCATTGGGCTTGTTTTGGTCCATCTATGGGCTTATTAGTTTAGTTATTTAAGTTTTAATTAGTGTTCTACCTAAATGATACTGTTTTAATTCGGGTAGAACTTGTCTTGCCTATTCATAATAGAATGGACTTTATTATTTTCTATATAAACCTTTGTAGAGCTGAATCTCCACATGTTGAAATGAATTAAAGATTGTGGCTGCTGCAATTGGTGCAGATATTTCAATTAAGGGTTTAATTTGTTGGAAACATAGGTGTTGGGCATCTGATCCCTTGGGTGTTTTCTTTGTAGAGTCACTTTATTCAGTGTAAAATATGGTAGAAAGTAGTGAAAATGGAATAGACCTTGTTTGTTTACTTGCAATCCTATTCTTAATATTTGTTGTACTTCACAGTTCACATTGATTTGCTGGCTACCCAAAGCATTCTAATATTCAGTTTTTATTTATTTTCAGTTTTCTATTCTTCGTGTCTGTATCTGCATCCTCTATATAAGTTCATGAGAGGCTAATAGCCTTGTTCATGAATCATATCAACACGATTGAGAAGATATAAAACATAGCTTTGTGCTTTCTCTGGATGAATATGGTTAAAGTCCAAAACACAATAGGAGGCTGTAGGTGAGTCCGGTCAGACAGACTGCTTGATGCAGTTAAGAATGTCCAAAGGGTCAATTTAGCTTTGAAATCTTAATTTATGAGGAGTATTGGATGCGCTACCCAGCTCATTCTCTTATAGAGAGGGGTTTATTGACCTGAAGTAAGGCCCAGGGGTGGAGAAGTGGTCCCATGGATGCTAAAAAAGTGATGTGGGATAGCTCCCTTGACTCTTTAATCTGCTTGTCATTGAGCTTCAGCAGCTTGTGCCCATTCATTCCCTCATACAACTGTTCCTTCTCTTAGTCAACGTATATCCTCGTCCGAAAACTCGAAGATTCAGATACTACGGATTCCAATCTCTAATCCTCTTTGAATTCTTTCCCAAATCCCTCGTTTGCCAAATTAACCTAAATTCACCAGTTCGTTTTTCTTTCTTTCTTTCTTTCTCTTTTTTTTTTTTTTTTTTTTTTTTTTTGTGATTTTAGTTCTCCACCAAATTGTTCCGGACTTCTCTTGTTTTCTGTCTACTGCTGGTAGGGTTTACCCAAAGGGACTAAGTAGAGTATCCGGTGGTCTTCCTAAGCGGCTGGGGGGGGGGGACAGGGAGTTTAGCAGAACTGAGTTAGGGTCGACTGGGAGAGGGCAGAGAGATGAGGAGAGAAGAGTAAAGGGGATGATCAGCGGAATCTCATTGTGGAGGCAGGTGTCGGAGAGGAAGAAGGGAGAACAGATGTAGCGGCATAAATGGTTTGGTTGGTTGGTCCATTTGAGGGCGTGAAGACCTCTGGCATATTTATTGAAGGCATGCTTTGTTTTGGCTGTGGTACTTTAGAACCTGTGATGTAACCCCAAATCAAGGGCTAGGGGTAATTTGGCAATTTCTGTGGATTCTTAGGGTTGCCCAGGATTTCTAGGAAAAGGGGAAGGATGTCTTAAGGTTTTAGGATACTCTTCCAGCTCTAAAACTCTACCGTAGAAGGTGGTTCAGATCTGATTTTTAGAACTAGGTTTTATGGAATAAAATTCTGCAGAATTTCTTAGAGAAGAAGACAAAGTGCAGAATTTAGAACTGAGAAAACAAGGCCTAATTCAGAAATTAGTTGCAGGTTTAAGTCCAAAAGTGTGGGCCGACCTAAAAGGAGAAGAAAGGTAAGTTAGGAGGGCTGGGATTTGAAAACTGCAGAGGAGGGAATCCTGAAGGGGGCCTGGGGTAGCAGGAGGGGTTTAAGGGTTTGCGGGTGGTATGACAGAGGGGGAAAGGGGCTGGGAGGGTTGTGCGGAAGCAAGGGAGGGGCTGGGTATGGGTGTGTTGGCGTAGGGGAGATGGGGAGGTGGTGGGGAACTTCTGTACTTGTAAAGTGAGGCTTGCTGGAATTGCTGCCTGAATACTTGAAGAAGAAGAAGAAAATGAATTAATTCACTGTTACCCAGCTGCAGGTCACTCACTTGGGATCCCATGACTTCTGGGATTGTCAATTCTTCAAACTGAAATTTTATTCATCAAACAAGCTGAGTGCTTACTAGACTCGATTGGTATTTATAGAAAGGAACTAGACTCCTACTTGACTCTTCTAAGAAAACCAACTTACTTCAATTACTTGCTGAACAAGGACTCAAATAACTAACTTCCAAATAAAGACAAACTCGAAAAGATAAGAACCCTTCGGTTTAGGAATTTATCACCACAAACTTCCACTCAAACTAAAACTCTCAAATAACTTTTAAACTGGGACTCCTAATAACAAAGAAAACATAGAAAGGACTCTAGAAAAATAACTGGATTTATTCCAGCTACTTAGGACTCGATCCAGGGGTGGAAAATGACCAAATTACCCTTTTATTTGTTCGGCCCCTGGGCGTGCCTCAAAATGTGGGTGGGTCTGGGCCATCCGTCGGCCCTTCTTGGGCTGTCCTCTGCTGGATACATCAACCTGGTTCAATAAGATTTGTTTCTCCTGCTGCTGTTGTTGCAGTTGGTTCAAGTCTTCTTCAGGATGAAAAATAGAAGCTAAGATGAAGAAGATCTCGTTGGTAATAAATGGGGGTATTTTTGCCAGAAAGATTAGTAAACTAACTTTTATCATCCCAGGCTGACATTGTGTCCTTAGTTGGTCATATTTGCGTACCACGAGGACCTGAATGTGATTTTCTGGATTGACTCTGACTTAATTCAAACCGCAATGGGTCCAGCTGAAAATTTCCCTCTTTTTTACCAGTGATTAGTGATAGTGATCAACCCTTGCTGTTATTTACCTCTGAAATCCTCTAGCAGTTCCCACGTTTTGAGTTAATATTCCAGTTTAACTTAATAATAACCGCAGGCTAGGTTGATCTACTGATCAGTTTCAGCCTGTGTTTTGGGTTTTTGGAGGTTACCTAAGGCTAAGAGTGGAACATGAGCAAAGTTTTGTGTACCCAAGGTCTTATTTCTTTTCTACTTAAAATTATCCTATTTTTTGAATATTTGTTGATTTCAGATCTAATATTTCTAGATTTGTTTTTAGAAATTTACCATCTGATTAGTTTCAACCTTTGGGATTAGTGTTAGTTTACTGAAAGGATACTTTATCCACATTTGAACTTATTCTGTTGGTTTGATTAGATTTTGTTTTGGGTTTTTGTATTTCCTGGTCCTCAGATTCAGATCTCATTGTTATTTAAGTTACATTAAATCTAACCATTAATTCAGTCACACCTTTTGAAGAGACCCTGTTCTCTATATTTGGGATTGATCTCCTGGAATTTGACTCTCATATGATAGTTGAATTTTTCTGTTAATTGTTGGGTTGATTAATTGGGGTGGGTCACTTGGGATCTTGTCTAGGAGGTAATTCTCTCAATTATCCCCCCTTCTTTTCTCTCTCTGTCTCTCTCTCCACTAAATCACTAAAACAAAGCATATAAATTTGATAGAGGGTAATTTTCAGCACCACCCCCTTGAGGTATCCAATTTATCAGTCAGACCCCCTATTGCTAACACTCTTAGTATTCTGTTAGCTTTTATTTATAGATCCAATATTACCCTACATTGAACATGTAATGACTTAAATAACCTCCCCTCACATCAGCCCTTCACACCCCTCAACCCTCCCAACCATCCATCCTACTGGAAATCACCCACCACCAGCCCCTGCTTGCCGGGAATCACCCACACACGCAAGCACGCACACAATTTGGAGGGCTGCCAAGGTAACCGTATCTAAACCTTAAGTCAAAACCTTTGCATCTGTCAGTTTCAGTCACTGATGTTTGTTTCTGCTGACCAAATTTGCCAGCACATTTGTGGTGGAGAAGGACATGGGGTGACCAGACAAAATTGGAATCAGCAGCTATGATTCTGCTAAAGGCGTCTGTCTGATCCATACATTCTCCATTAATGCCTAATATTTCTCAGTCGAAAGAATCGTCTGTTAGATTGCAGAAAGAGATTGTAACAATTAATTATGCAATAGCAGTAGATACATGCAAAAGATCTCTTTCCAATGCACTACTTCAAAGACAAAAATGAAATTCATAGCCAAAAAATTCAGAGTAATAAAAAAACCCACCCAGGTGTTTTCAGGATTTCCCTTTTATCTACTCACCTGTTGCGCTCGTTTCCCTTCTCCTTCCAGACAAATGGATTGCAAGTAAAATGGGATTCATAAACTATTATAGATTGGAAAAATCACAGCTCGTTTTCAACCTTTACATCATCTAGTCGTTTATAAAAGAGCAGTTAAATGCCTTTACCTTGGCCAGAGGAATTGGAACAAAAATGGGAAGGGCGACACACCAGTCTATGTAACTGCAAAATAATCCATGAAAGACTCTTCTTCTTCTCTTCCTCCTTTGAAATTCAGACGAACATGTCATCTGTGCTCAAATTACAATATCCACTTTCTTATGGCATTCATTTTTCAACTTTGGTGGTTGGGGTCTTACACGGTGGGTCGCTTTTGCCATGAGATGTAAAATCTCTCCAAGTAAGTGGCGGATTGGGGGCCGGTGCTGATAGCGGTTGTGCTGTTTTTTTGATGGTTTTATCGGTGTGGGCTGGAAATGGGTGGTAATCGGTGGATGCAAGGGGTTTAGTGATGAAGATGGGGTTTTGCCATTAGGGGTATTGTTGTCTTTTAAAAAAGTTAACTTGCTTGCATCAGCATTTTACTGTGATTTCTAATAACAGGGGGTGTGACTGATTAATTGAATACCTCAGGGGGTGACCTTACTTTTATGGAAAACCTCAGGGGGTGGTGCTGAAAATTACCCTTTGATAGAAATGAAGCTAAAAGGATAGTAGGAAATGCACGACTAAGACATGATATATACTAACAATTGAGCATCTTTCTTCTTCTTCTTCTTCCTTTTTTTTTGGGGGGGGGGGGGGGGGGTGGGGGAGGGAGGATATCTATAAATCTGCACAGGATGGTAGAGATTTCAACCATATGAAATGCAATATATTGAAAAAGATAATGTATTTAAAATGGTGAGGAGATCAATGAGAGATGGAAAAAAACTAATTGTATGACTAGGATAAAGCAACACCAAGCAATAGTGTTTAGAATGTTGTTAGTGTCAACACCCATCAAGAAACCACAAACCTTCAGATGTATAAGGAAAGGTAGGGTGTCTTTAGTAAAGGGAGCTTTAAAGAAGAAGAAAATGGGTAATGCAATTAGATACATTTTAAATTATTTAGCCGAAATGTAATACAACATTTTTAATTCTACCAAAATGTAGCACAAAACTTGGATACAGCTTTTCTTTTTGTTTGTTTGTTTCTTCTTCTTCTTTTTTTATTTTTTTACTTTTTTATTTTTTTATTAATATTAATTTTCTTGCCCCTTTCCCCAGAGGAAAGTAATTTGAATCTTGTTCAATAGTACATTTGCCTTCTGCAAATGGCAGTACCCCTATATTTTGGATGATTTCTTGTCCAGTCACTTATGCTTTTTTTGTGGTATAAAAAAATAATCTGAATAGATGTAACTACAAATTGATCTTCCAGAAAGACTTGTGATGCTTATCAAGTAAAAACTACATTTCTACTGATAAACTCTTGTAGTTTTTGATCTTTTATATTCTACTAATGTTAGAAGGAACTGAGTTATAAATGTATTGTGGGTTTAAAACTGAAATCATAAGACATTTTATTCAGATTGAAAGAACTAAAAGATCTCGGAGCAGACCTAATTATCCATAGAAAACGTCTTGAGGGAAGACAACATTTATCTAGTAACTTATATCATATGACTTTGGATACATCTGATTGGAGAGCAAGGATCCATGTAGCCTACCCCATTTAGTTGGGACTCGGCTATGTTGTTGACTAGACTGAAACTGATGTCTGTGCATGAAGAAGTATATTTGCACAAAACTTTGTTTCTTCCCTTAAAGTAAGAAGTGATTTGCATTGTCATTCCTAATTTGTCTCTGAAATTGTGCATGTGCATGGATGGACTATAGCCCCTATTGTGGAAGTGTAATTTTATGTGAAATTATTTTCTTCCAATAAGGTTTCTACTGTGGGATTGAACTGATATATCAATATTTTTGAGAGCAGTGGATGGAAGATTTTGAGGTGTTTCATGCTGCCTTGGAATCTGACAATTCATACACGTCAAGTCTAACAAGGAGTCTGTCACTTGCCCTGGATGAGTTCTACAAGAATCTCCGGTCTGTTGGAGTGTCTGCTACTAGTGGTGAGGGAATGAAGGCCTTCTTCAATGTAATTGAAGCTTGTGCTAATGAGTATATGGATACGTATAGGTATAACTGTACTTGAGGATTCATTCTTCTCTTCTACTTTTTTATTTGATCAGGAAGATGAATTTGAGTGACATTAAGTTTTTGCTTCACTTGTAATTGTTTTTGAATGCTTAGGGCTGATCTTGATAAGAGACGGGCAGAGAAGCAACGTTTGGAGGAGGAGCGTATGCAAGATAACATGGCAAAATTGAGGAAGGACATGGAGGAATCCCGTGGAGAAACTGTGGTGCTGAGCACTGGTTTGAAGGACAAGGGCAAGATGGAGGAAGATGAAGAGGATGAAGCAGAAGATGAAGATGAAGATGATTATGAAAGGGTTTCGGAGGAGGATGATGAGGATGACGATGGAAGAACAGATGAGGATGAAGATGAAGAGGTTGGCAAGTTTTCCTTTTAATTGTCTGACTTTTTGCTGGACATTGTTTCTATATACCAGTTTGTGCAAAATCAACTCTGAGTAGTGACTTTAGCTGAGCTACTAGAATTCACAGCATGCATAGTATGTAATTAACACAATTTTGTGAATACCAGCTTTGCTTTGGAGAAAATTCCATGTTAATGATTAACTAATTCCAGACAAGCTTTTGAGCAAACATGGTTTTTAGTATTTGAACAGAATGCAGTTTCCATATGTACACACTGTTTTATTGGTTAGCAGAGTTTTCATTTAGTATACACCTCTGCCTTCTTTTCTATGTATAAATTATACAAGGACCACTTTCTGGGTTTGCTTATAGCAAGCTCTTCTATCTTTATTTTCAACCTCACCCTAGATACCTGGTCTCTTCTACTATTCTTGCCTCTCTCTGATAATGTAAGTTGAGGGTTGGAGTACCCTGCCCAAGAAGCTTGAAGCAATCACAGAAACAAGCCATGCAGTGTTTGTGCCACTGTCGAGTTATTAAGAAGAGGATTTCCTCTGTACTGCCTTTGTTTCCTTTGTTATTTTACTGGTTCTGAAACAGCAGAACATGATTCCTCCATTGACAACACAGATGGCCTGCAAATTTCAACAAAATAAGAAGCAACTGAACTCCACCCACCAGAAGAGAGACCAAATTTAGTAACTAAATTTAAAATAGCAAGAGCCAAGATCAAATTAGAACAAGAATTAGAATCAGAAACCAAGCCTTTGCATGATACTAGATTTTTCCTTTTCTCTTTTCCGCCCTACAAATTTTGCAAAATAGTAGAATTCCTACTGACTGGTTCATTTTGGTGTCATTTTGATTGAAACCATACACTTCTCAAGGTAAAACGTTCACCGTTTTCACAGCAGATATTGAGAAAACTTGGGTTTTATATGTCGTTTGTATGGTTGACTATCATATTCTTGATTCTTTGTAATAAATCATGTTTAGAATTTGATAATTTATTGTCTAGTAATCCTCTTAGTGCACATTTTTCAGTTATTACGTGATTTTTGTGTTTTAATAGGTATCAGAATGCTCAGGTTGTGGCCAAAAAATTAAGACAAGTAATATAATGATTGGTGGATCACAATTATAGTTTGAGGTTAATTTGATTATTTAAGCGTAAAAATTTTCAGTAGAAGCCACCACCAATTGAAATTTCATGGTTTTTGTGAAATATTTTGATTTCAAGTTGGAAATCAAAATTTGACCCATAATCATTATTGAATACCCATCATTCAATATCTTAAAATTCCTTGTTTCTAATCATCACACATCTTAAAGTTTCTTGTTTCTAGCTCAAAGTCAAAATAATAATTTAGCGAATTATTTTGGTGTCAAAAAGATTTAGCTATTTTCTGAGTAATGACAAAATTTTCTTCACCGAGAGGATGGTAATTCGATTTGATTCATTTTGAAGTGGTTTATGACCTATTTGGTAACTCATCGAAAACAGGTTTTAGGCTCTTTTTGGTATCAATTATCATTGTTAATTATGAGAAATTTTCATTATTTTAAATTGTTTGGCATCTATTCTTAATTTTATTTTTATTTAAAATAATAGAAAAACCTCTAAAATCCATAATGAACTTTTTATCCATTATGGATTATAATGAGAATTTCATTATTTTCATTTGTGTGTTTACTTAAAGTTTTATAAGGAAGATGAGGGTCAAATAGACAATGAAACATTTTTTTTCCTTTTTTTCTCCTTGTTTCTTCATTTTTTAACTTTTTTTTATCTTAACCCAACTTATTTCATTTCTACCTATTTTTCACGACTAGGAAAATGTTTTTTTTTTTTTGGGTCGCCTTCTCTGTGGCAAGGAAAGTAAGCAATGGTGAAAAAATAACATCTTGTTTCACCATAGGGGGTCATGAACATGAACAACATTTGTATTATTTTACCCATACTAAGGAAAATGGTGGCAAGGAAAGTAAACAATGGTGAAAAAATAACATCTTTCTGATTCGACCCATGTATGCAGCTCCATAGCAACCAACAAACTTTTATTCAAATCCAGGAACCTCATAACTATGAAGTCTAAGCGAGAAATGCTATGATGGCACAAATAGCAAATTCGAATCTGCTAAGGGAATATCTCCTTGCCTACAACCAATATCACATTACTTTTCACAACTCTACATCTTTCCCTGAGTAATGACTCTTGGCAATCACTTGTATCTAATAATGGAAGTTTTACAGCCAAGTTGACAACAAAAGAGCTGTTAAAACAGAGAATTCATGGTAGAAATACTTCTGGAAGTTGCCCCTATACCCTAAATTCAAAACCTTCTTTTGGCGACTCTCACTAGAAGGACTTCCAATCAACACAATACTTGCACAACGGACAACATCACATCCCAAATGTGCTCTCTGCAAAAATGATGTAGAGTCATCTTGGCACATCTTCATTTCTTGTGAATGGACCAAAAGAATTTGGGCTGCAGGCCCCCTAGGACTGCATATGGATGAATTTACGCAATAGTCCTTTTTACAATTATGGACCACTTTTCTAACACTTTCTACCATTGATAAGACATCAAAACAATGGTTAATCTCTGTGTTTATAATCACATGTTATTGTGTATGGCAGGAGAGAAACCAAAAACTTTTCAATAATCATACTCCCAACCCTTTAAAAGTCATACAATGCATCTCCTATTTTCACCAAATGCCAAAAAAGAACCATTGAGCCACCCATAACCAATGATGACACAATGGATGTAATGACCACCCTCACTTGTTTTTGTCAAAATATGTGCTTCACCAATAAATTTCACTCTCCCATTTTACTATGTGTAGGGGTACCTAACCCACAACTAAACTATACAGGATGGAGTGTGGGTTTATTTTGGGGAGGACAGTTGTAATATTAGCACGGGAAGCTTAGAAAGTAGTGACATCATCAAAACTATTATTACTTGACTTTGTACAGAAATAGATCAAGCCCACTTTGCTCAAGTCAAATTGGCAAACATCTGGTGCAATTGGCAAGAAATAGTGGACTTTCTTCGACATCCGAAGCACAATCAATGGCCTATTGCTCATGTCTTTATTTTGACACATCTAGCTTCTTATACAAACCATATAGATATTAGTGCTTTTTCGAACCTCAACTTGCAATTGTGGTTCACTACCTTAACCTATAGATCCTTAATAGCTCTAAAGAATGCTTGGACTATAATAGTCTTTATATATATATATATAATGGAACTCTATTCTTTGAACCAGAAGATTTTCAACCTTCTGCTATCTCCATCATTGGACCTTTTTTTTTTTTTTTTTTTTTTTTTTTTTTTTTTTTTTTTCCAAAAAAAAATTTTTTTTTTTATTTTTACAGGGGGTGGGGCGGGGGAAACCACCCATAATTTTTTTTTTTTTTTTTTGTGGTTTATTTCCCCCCCCCCCGGAGACCCCCATATTTATTTTTAGTTTTTTTTTTCACGGGGGGTGTTTTTTTTTATTTGGAGGGGGGGGGGAAATTTTTTTTTTTTTTTTTTGGGTGGGTGCCCTCCCGGTTTTTTTTTTCCCCCCATCCCAAAAGAGAAAAGGGAAAAAACCTTGCGCCTTTGCTCTGTTTTTTCCGGTGGCAGATATTAAGGTCCTATTATTAATTCTCATTCGCTTGCTTATCTGACATGTTAACATAATGAGACATTGTAAGCATGTTTTAATGAAATTCAATAATCTTTTTCAATTCTTGAAAGGTTGAAAAACGTAGTTTTGTGTAGCATTAAAGGGACACTTAGTCGGTAATGACCGATACCTCTAAAGGAAGAGGTCAAGGATTTGAATCTCATTGTAGTATATAGGATAGTCATCATCCTCTAATATAAAGCTACTAATTCCTAAAAAATAAATAATTTTTTTTTTTGTAGAATAAGTCTCTAGGTCATTGGTTTGATTGCTTTTGTAGGTTTACGGTGACCACGGAGTTACATAGACCAAGTCATAGGTCATATTAGAGTTGAATGAGAGTTGTTAAAAATTTTCCGAGAATAGTAAAGACTATTAAATACAAGTATGCAACCTAATGGTATAGAAAATAAAATTTAGGACCACAAATTTCTTTAGTGGTGATGGCATGATTTGGATATATAGCACTCGTGTGATATTTAGTTTACATGTTAAATTTCAATTCAAATGATCTTTTTGTTACTTTGAACGAAGAAAATAAATATGCTAGCTTTGTAAATGTCTTATCGTTGTTTTCTGTGTTCTTTTTGCTTCAAATAAGTATCACATAGGATACTACAATAACCAGCCTTTTCGTTATTATCAAATAATAACAACATGCAAGTCCTTTTCCAAGTTAATTAGTAGTTAATCTACATAAATAGAGTAAAACACATGATTTTTTCACTAAGAAATGCAATGCCTATTATTATCCATTGAGTAATCCTTCAATAGTTATTAAGGGCATGATTGATTGATGTTCTTTTTCCCTAAAACATCATTTGTATGATATGCAATTTTTTTTTTTTTTGGGTTATTAACATAAAGACCCATGTGTGAAATATTTGTGCCACTATAAACAAAAATTACTCTTTTGTTTTTTTAAATTCGAATCTTCGATTGTACTCTCCTTGTGCCTTTTTGTTATCGTAAGGTACTTAAGGAAGAAACTTAATTTCACTACAAAAATAGTAGATTAGAGATAAACAACACTTCAAAATATGTAATGGAAAAATATACAAAGAGCTCTAAATCTCTAATCCATGCTTTTAGGCAAGGTGTGAAATCTTGCTCGTGATATCCGAAATCCAGTGCATCTCGTTACTTTTCTTCTCTTATCTCTTTCTTAGAGTAGCTGAGTGGCAACTTGCATGTGGAGGTTTCTAGGTGCGGTCTTTTTTTTTTTTTTTTGTTACACTAAACGGGGTCAATGACCCAAGAAGAGCACTAAGAACATCAAAAAATACGATCCGCCATGAGAATCTCCTCCAAAGTTGAGGGAGCATTTTGAATGAACATCAAAGAATACTTAGGACTAAATGTCATTTTAGACATCCAATCGACAACCTTATTTGCGTCACGTCCCACGTGACAACACTTAATGCAATCCACACCATCAAGCACCAAACCAATCTCATCTATTAGTCTGTCAAATCTATCCCGATCCACACACCCAGAGCCCAAAAGATTCACAGCCTTCAAGGAGTTCGACTCCAAATGAAGAAGCATGAAACTCATTTCCTTAGCCACAAATAGGCCAACCCAAATATGTCCAAGTATGCTACATAGCTAGGCTTGACTTTTGAACTCATGAGGAAGTGTGAAACTTCCTCAACCATCTCATCTCTTGCTGCATTAAATTAAAAATCCTTATCTTCTGCTCATACATGCACTCATACTACTTCAAGACTTACCTCTTGTGGAACGTGGAAGTCTCTATGGGTTAGCAATTGGCTACTAGGGGTGCAAGTTTGGCCCGCCTACCCGCCCGCCGATACTTCTAATTTGCCCAACTTACAAACCTGCCTCGTTCTCTCCCCCCGTCCCGTTTTTGCCCGTTTTGCCCGTCTTGCCTTGTTTTGCCCCCCCCTCTTGCCCTACCCCTTGCCCTCCGCTTTGCCTCCCTCCTCCCTTTTCTGCTCGCCCTCCCCCCTTGTTTTGTTCTTTTTGAGATCTTGCCTGTCTTTTCTATCTTTTTGTGTTTTAATTATAACCTCTTCCTGTATGCTCTTTTGTTTTGGCCCCGTCCCCCTTTTTGCTCTTCTTATATTTTGCGATGATCATATCTCTTCTGTTTTTCCTCTTTATACTCTTGTATTCTTGATTTTGTATTTAGTCACTTTGTCATATTACTATTTCCTTTTTATATTATTTTTGGTATTTTTATTTTTCCAACAAAGTCATTTTTAGATCAATAAAATATGGATTTTGTTTTTTGACTAAGGCGAGATAATATATTATAATAATAAAAACTATTACATAAGATTAATATCTAACAAATCTATACCCTAACTTCTCATCATATATCTCAAATCTCGATATTTCTTATTTATATGGCTATGTTTCTATAACTATACATCATTTTTTTAACTATGAAATACTTTTTGTTTGTTGAATACTAAATTATTGTCGATTTACTTGTTAACAGGTTTTGAATATGATTTTTTTGTATTGATAAGATATCAATTTATTGACGTTGTGAATGAAACATACCTACCTACGGCTTATTCTTGACTTTGGATAAATTTTCATTTATCGATTCCTTTTGATTATGAATCTGATGTCTCTAAGTTTACAAAGAGTTTGTGTGACATTCTCTATATTGACTTGACTTTCAAATATGCCTAAATTTAATTACAATTCTTCTCTCTACTTATTCTATTTCATGAATAATTTTAACTCTTCTGCTGGAGAAAACCGGAACGTGGGTATTAGTTAAATACATATTGAATATAAGTTTTGGATTATTTGTCCATCTTTAATATTTTATTTTCAATTGAGTTTGAATTTAGTATTTAATTACTTTAATATGTATTTTAATTACTATCCCTTCATTTGATATTTACGACCAAGATATGGCCATTAGCTGGGACAAGGCCTTGGGCCTTCGGCGTGGGCCTCGCTTGGGCGGCCGGGCCGGCGCCTTGGGACACTCCCTTGGGCGGCGGCGGCCCCATCGGCCAATCGGGCCAATCGGCTATCGGGCCCCTCCCGCCCCCCAATTAGGGCCAATTAGGCGGAATGGGCTTGGCTGCCTCGAGGGCTTAGGGCCGGGACAATTTTGCCCACTAGGGCCGCGGGAATGGGCTCAAATTATCCATATAGGGCTGGGCTTGGGATTGCAAAAGCCCGGCCCATCCCGGCCCAGTTGCAGCCCTATTGGCTACCCAAAAGGCTATTGGCCATGAGTTGCCGTATGGTGCATGAATTGTTTTCGGATTATGGTGCAGCTACATTGTTTTCAAGCAAGTATTCAAGGTTGTTGGCGCCCATTGTGGAATACAATTGAATGGTGTCTCCTGCAGCCCTATCAAAGTGATTCCATTGAAGATTAAGAGCTTCTTCTTTACAAGTCTGCAACTTCTTCTTCTTTGCAAGTTTGCAACTCATTCTAAATAGCCGATTTTTACCACCAACAATTTGTTCACAACTCAAGAATGGAAGTTGAAGAAGTAGACAAAGGTTCAACCAAAAGAAAGAGATATCGGGCAAAGTTTCGGTGATTTTCGCCAATATTTCGCCTGTTCATCGCAAAATCGGTGATTTTTTAGTGATTTTTTTAAAATATCGTTTTCAGACCCTTATTTATTTTGCTAAGTGTCAAATCAAGCGAAATTTGCCAAAAGGTTTTTCCATGCTTTGAGGCAGGAAGCATTATACAATTAACCTTCATAATATCCCAACTTAAATAATAAAAAGGCATTTATTGTATATTGAGTTGACCATGTAGGTGGGTGCGTTTTTAGCACATTAGTAACCTGGGGTGGAGCCAGAATTAAACATTAGGGGTCGAATAATGAATCTAGATCATCTTTCCGTCGGCGAGCACTAATATCTTTTTACCATATATATTATGTGGACCAATGTGGTCCCACCTCTGAATTATTTTATTATAAATGTGGGGTCCACATTAAAAAGTTAGGTAAATTAATAGGAGGACTAAAATATAGATAATGCTAATGGTGGATTAGTAAAGCGGTTAAAAGCCCATCTTCCCACGGGGAGGTCTTAGGTTCGCATCCATCCGGCGGCACCTATATTAGTAATATTCTCCCCACCCTATATATAAACTCTTTAAAAAAAAAAAAAAAAAAAAAAACACAATTATAAATAAATAAATTGAAATAAAGTATAGGGGCTAAAATTGTGGGAGAAAAACTTTAAAAAATCATGAAAGGAAAATGTGAGAAAGAAATTGTAGGAAAAAAGATAGAGTTGAAGTTTATTAACTAACTATGGGAAAGATAGTCAATTTCCATAAATTAAATAAAAGAAAAATTCAATGATTATGATTACATCTAACTAATAAAATTTAAAATTTATTTTACCAAAAAAAAAATACTTAAAATTTAAATTGCTAATTAGTAGGAATCGAAAGTTTAGGGATTCAAAAATAAAATTAAATGATTATGATAAAATTGACGGTTGAAATTCTAAACGAGATTTAAATTTTAGGAGAAAGTTTGGGGATTAAAAAAAAAAATCAATGATTATAATTAGATGTGATAAAATTAATGGTTGAGTTTTAATGAGATTTAAATTGTTATTAGTAGAATTTAAATTTTAGGACAAAGAAAAAACAATGAAATTAAAAAATAAAAATCAATTATGCTTTCTAAAAAGAATACTAGAAAAATTATGAGGGAGAGGAATAATATGAAAAAAAGAGAGTGACTACCTGATAATTGTATAGAAGATTTAAGAAAACACCAATATCTATTAACTACTCCAGTGTTTTGTGAGACGTGTGGGAAAAAAAAAGAGAGAGAAAAATAGGAATAAAAGAGGAGATTTAGGAGAGAATACATAGGAAGAAATTCATGGATCGTAAATTAGTTTTTAATTATGATTTAACTTTTTATTCCTTAAAACTAAGGGTTTAATAAGTAACTATAGATAATGATTAAGAATGACATCTATATCAATCATCATTATCTTAAACTTTTATTTTAATTTGGGGGGGGGGCAAATAGTGGTATTTTATATGTGATTGGTGCCTTCGCCAGTGGAGGTAGCCTCTTGTTATAGGAATTTTTTTTTCCAGTAATGTTGTTATAGGACTAAAATGAAAGAATTTTGATATTTGGTTTTGAATGCTCAAGACTTCACATTAGCTTGAGTATTATATTTATAGTGTAATCAATTACATGAATGAAAGTTGAGATATACAGGAAAACAAACTCAAACAGAATATCAACTCTTAAATAACCAAGTGAAATATAATTCAACCTCTAACTAAAGAATTTGTTTTCACTCAAACTTTAATTTATTATAAAATTTTTATAAGACGTTTTTTTTTTTTTTTTTGATAATTTTAATATATGACTAAAGTCTTTAGAGGTCCGTTGTTCAATCTTTCATTTTCTCCACACTTTCTCCCTCTCCCATCGCATCTTGTAAGGGCTTGTGCCTTGTGGAGCCCAATCACGATGATTGGGAACTAATTGGTAAAAAATTACATTTTTTTTTTTTTTGGTAAAGATTGGTAAAAAATTACGCACAACAAAGAAGAGGAAAAGTACAAGAAGCTTTTAAACGTGTGAGCCATAAGCCCATAACCATCCGATACTATAATCTATATGCAGAGACAACGCACGAAAGACAAACATAGATTTCCTTGGAAGCAATTTAATGATCACGTGCCCTGGTGGGATCTCAATTCTCAAGCCATAAAATGATTGATTATAATAATTAAATTATGGGCATTTTGTGATAATATAAGATAATAAATATTTAAAATAGGTACCCGCCACTGTCATTAAAAAATTGACAGAATGCTCTCTCTCTGGGGAAGTGCCATCGCTTTCCCTGGTTCCACGTGTCTATCTTTCTTATAAAATTACTCTCTTGCCCTTAAAGATGAAAGAAAAGATTGATAAATTAGGTGATTTAGAACCGTCGGTGAAGAGATTCTCCCTTTCCTCGAGTCCTTGACTGGGAGAAGAAAAGAAAATCTCCCAAGAAAGACCTCTTATTCTGAGCTGGAATCTAATGGCGTTTCAATCCTTCCATTGATTCCATTCTCTCTCTCTCTCGCTCGCGTGTCTTTTCTGATAGATGTCCATGCGCAGAGTTCTCTGCAGCGTAATCTTGGTTTTTCTATTAAATTCCATTGTTTTGATCTCCCGACAGATCTGCCGCTAAAAGACAACTGAAAAGAAAAGTAACGGCTTTTAAGATCGATCGGTTGAATCGCTCACTCACTTTTGAGGGTTCGGTTTTTAGTCATTCAGGGCTCTTGTTTCTCAACACAGTTTTTTTTTTTTTTTTTTTTTTTGGTAATTTTCTCAACACAGTTTTAAAAGGCAACTTTTCTCTACTAATGATCTAATGTTGTCGGATTGGATTCTCTATAGCGAATAATAAGAATGGGTTCCGGCGATGGAGAAGTACTTACGTCATCTTCTGAAGACCCATCAATCTCAAGTGAGCCTCTCTGTTGTTTTCGTCGTTTTTCTGTGTTTTCTGGTTTCCCTCGACATTTTGTTTTTTTGGGGCGGAAGACAAAACTGGAATTTAACTCGACATTGACTTGTTTGGAGTTTACGCTCATAATGGATTTTCAGAGTTTGTTGGATGGAATACACTAATTTTCTGTTTGGGTGTTAGCATTAGAGAACTTCAGTTGTGGAAATTTAGGTTTTACGATTATCTGTCTACTTCATTTTTGACTGCGAGTCACGTAGCAGACGGGGAAAACAGAAATTTGATGTTTCTCTAGTTGTATGCGGAACTTGCTAAACGATTCCCTTTTATGGAAATTAGATTAACTACAAGGGTGAGTTTATTGGATTCTGTCATGTTGATGAATAGGTTTTCAGTTTTCAGATTTATAAAATCAATGGGATTTAAGGCTCATAGTAGAAGCGGATGATTATCAGGGATTTTAATTCAAAAATATGGTGATTGCTTTCGTAGAAGTTTCTTTATAGGACTTCTCTTAGTGTTCGTATGAGTATATCATGAAGGTTCTCTTAATAAATGTTAGTAATGAGTTTATCTGTTAGTGTTCTTCTCTTGTAGTAATTAGGTTGATAAAGAACGCAATAATCTGGGCAGTAATTGTTGGATGGGGATCCTTACCCTCAGGCCTCACAGACGATAGACCATCCTAGCACCCATGCTGCTAGAAAAGAGCTGAATATATCAAAAAGACCATTATGGTGTTCTGCCTTATCTTAAGCGGCACTTCAACAATTAAAAATATCGGTCTCTTCTTAGTTTTAGAAATAAATCATGCTTTTTCCCCCTATTAAAGCAACAAGAAAGCCTCATTTGTTTCTTCTTTCAGTAATATGGTGAAAAACGGAAAGAAGGAAAAGTGAAGGGGAATTCTATGGAAATATTAATACATATTTGGAAGTTGAAGAACAACTCTATATTTCTATTTTCTGACAGATTTTTTTTTCCAGGACTGCGTGAAAAGCATCTATTGGAACTAGAAAATTTGACATTAACAACCCAACCTTTCAACATATTGAAGCTTTTCCTTTTGGCTGCTATACAGTATCTGAGGCTCTCCTTATCATATATTCTGACAAAAAGTGGTTGGGTTATGCTCTTGGGTACTCTGGTAGCAGTTACTGGGATTCTGTTTGCCACCTTTGATGTATCTTATGAAAAGGTATTGTCTTGTTTAAATTGTGGTAGTAACTTCTTTTTAGGAGTATGTCTCTGTTTGTAAAAGGCAACTGATATTTATGTCAGGCCGTGATCAGGATTGAACTTGCTTTGCATATATCTTTTATAGCTCTCTTTTTGGTTTGTCCCTCTATGAATGTGTAAGAATAACGAGAACACATGCACACACGCACACACACATAATGCTGGTCCTACCTTTTGCTACTGCCAGTGTTTAACTCGATTCTTATGCATTATTTCGTTTGAAGTGCTAAATGAAGCTAGGAGTTCTGTACTATGATTCCAAAAGAAGGATGATGTTTCCACGTATAGTATAGTTTCAGGGTCTAATAAGAGATTCAGTTGTGCTGTCTGCTTTTGGTATCATGGAATCGTTTTTACTTTCCAAATTGTACTTTATGTAATTGATGATTTAAATGCTCTACATTCATGATATACTTGTGCAGCATACTCTGGAGTTTCTTCGTTATTTAGAATTTGGAGTGTGGTGGGTGGGTCTTGGTGTAGCATCATCCATTGGTCTTGGTAAGTGTTCTGCTTATGTTTGAAAACCCTTTTTATGCATGAATGTTTTCATGGATGCATACTTTCCACTTGAGTTGTTATCTTTATTTAGTTTCCTGGATTCCTTGATTGAGTGACAATGGTCAATTGGATGCTTTGTTAAATTGAACTCAATTCCCTTCTTTTTACTTTTTAATTGATTGTTATCTTCCCCCCCCCCCCCCTCCTAGGATCTGGTTTGCACACCTTTTTGTTATATCTTGGTCCTCATATTGCGTCGTTCACAATTAAAGCCGTGCAATGTGGCCGAGTTGATTTGAAGACTGCTCCATATGACACAATTCAGCTGAACAGAGGTCCATCATGGAGTCAAAAAGATTGCTTGGAATATGGTCCACCAGTTTTTTCATCACTACAGGGTTCAAGTGTTCCACTCAGAAGCATACTGCCCCAGGTTCAATTCGAAGCTATTCTCTGGGGCCTTGGAACTGCACTTGGAGAGCTTCCCCCTTACTTCATTGCAAGAGCAGGTATTATTTCCAGTTGTAGGTTGGTGTGGTATTTTTTTCTAATAATTTTGATACTCGGAGAAAAATAATTACTGTTTGGGAGGTTGTACGAACCAGATCCACCAGGAGAGACATGGTACCAATTGTTCAATGTATTTTGCAGTTTTTTACTGCCATGCTTCATGAATATATTATACAGAGTTGCATACTTTTGGTGTTTTTTTTTATTTTTTCCCCCTTGTTCTGGCCTGTGATGCTTGAAATAGTTAAAGGAGTAAATTACTTGCACCCCCTCAGAACTTTATCATAATTATCTATACCCTCCAGAAATAAAAAAATGTATGCTGAGACGGATGAGTAGCAAAACTAGGAAGGATTAAGATAAGAAATAATCATATTAGAGCTGGTTTGGGAGTAGCTTTGATAAATGATATGTTACGAGAAAGTTGATTGAGGTGGCACTGCCACATTCGCTGGATGTCTTTAATCTAGATTGCAGGAAGTGGAAGAACTAGGGGCAGACCTAATAACCTTAACAGAAGTGGTGATAAAGGATATGCGTAGTTTAGGCCTTGTATCTAGTATGGCCTCAAATAACTGGAAGGCAGGAATCCATGTAACCGACCCCAATTAGTTGGGGCAAAGGCTTATTGGATGTTGTCATTGTTGTTGTTGTACATACACCTCTTCCATTGGGTAATTAATAGAAATAGGTGGAAAAAAATTAACACCAGTAATAGGCTGTTAGCTTTTTAGGGCAAGTGACCCATTAAACCTGGCTATGTAAATGGTATATAGTTTTTATGATGAGAAGATAATTTTACCCCCATAAATCAACCCAAATAGGTAACAAAAGTTGAAAGTAAATAAATAAATAAATAAAACCTAAGAGGAAGACAATCCCTTCTTCCACCTCCGAAATGTATCTTTTCCAAAATTGGTTTGTGGACGAAGTGACCCACCATTTCTATATCCTTGCCTGTTTTGACTGTGCAGCTAGAAAGAGAGAGAACTGAATAGGAACAAAGGAGATTCGAGAAATAAGAAACAACAGAGCCAAAACCCAGAAAACTCCTGAGCTAGATAGGAAAAAACAAATAAAGCTCAATTATAGGGAGGGTTCATTGGTTCAAGTACATAACAGGATGTTAAAGCCTTTCCCTCTCGCAAAAGAAGTTGCAGCATTAGATAGGAAAGAAATTTAGACCACCACCAGGCCAGCACATTATACAACACAGAGGGACTCGCAGTCACAGAGCACGCACACAGCTCTGTCACTTCAGTGATGTACCGAGCATTAATTCAAGTGGAATTTGTGATCCTCTGTGTCGGGTGATGGTTTCTGATGCTGGGTTTGTTGGATTAGGCAACATTGTGACGGTGTGGATCTGTTCTTAATTTATTACCCATTGGAGAAGGTGCATGTACATTTTTGAACTTTTTGGTGGTGTGTTTAATTATGGTAGTGTTTTGAGGGTGTGCATGTAATTTACTCTAGCTGAATCTTGAGGTGAAATGTTCTGGTTGTATAGCTTGGTACTGATACAAGATTTGTGTAATGATTTCAAGTCATGGAATATACTTCAAGAAGGTGATTGAATCTTATGTTATTCGTATCTTCATGTAGCACGAGCTTCAGGAAGCAAACTGGATGGGATGAAAAACCTGGGTTCTTCATCTGCAGATGGTGATGGTGTGATTGCCAGTTTCCTGAATAAAATCAGAAGCCTACTCTTTTCAAGTTCGCGATCCATGCACTTTTTGACAATTTTAGTGCTTGCCTCGGTTAGCATAATTTCTCCTTTGCTCTATTTGCTTATTAGCACTATTTAAATACTAATATGGTTTAGCAAGCAAGATAAATGGTAAATGTGAAATCTTTATGCATTAAGTGGCAACATCAAAAATTTGGTAGGGCTGGTTTAGTTCTCTTGGAGACAGCTTGGGAAAAAAGCAAGTAGAATTAATTGCAAAGCCACAATCAACCCTGCAGCTTTTTCCACTAAATCTGTGAATTATCAGATGATTCATGTGCAACCTAAATTCATGTATGTGCAACTTTAGAATGTGCCTCTGAAAATAAGTTATGAACGTTGTCATTATGGATTCTTATAGCAAGATGTTGACATGTCACTGATCTTAATTCATGTATTGAACCTTGTCAACAGGGAGAAACTTAAATTGTAATGAATTTGAATAACGGTGGGTGAAGGATGGAGCTTCAGACCACATACTTGGGAAGAACTGTTTTGTCTTTCGCCTATTGCAAGTTTGTTAAAATATACTTGTCCTTTGCTTTCCCACCTTATAACCCTAGGAGAAGTGGTGTGGAATAACAATCACAGCTTAAGGCCTTACGTCAAGTATGACCTCAAATAGAGCTGTTTGGAGGGCAAGGTTCCTTGCAGCTGACCCCATTTAGGCGGGATAAAGCTGAGTTGTTATTGTATTCTTTCCCCATCTTGCAGTGTAAAGCCCTGATATTGTTTTATATTGCTTGTGTTCTACTTCTGGTTCTGTTTATTGGTTTATTATTCTTACACTCAGATCCTAGCTATTAACAGGTTAGCTTTATTCCAAAATTTTCTGTAACTAGAAATCCGTCGTCCTGAAGTTTGTATGCAGTAATTTTTTAAGAATATGCATATTGTCTACTAATCATCTTAAGAGTTAAATCAAACATTCATGAACCCCAATGATGAGTGAAGTTCAAATGTGTCCTAATTCTGAATTCTGATCAGTGGATCTTAAGATATTTCAGATTTCCTATTGTACCTCTGTGCTCCAATAGAGCTACTGTTTATGTCATTCCATATCTGAATCCTATTCTGATTTCATGAATTGTTTAAGTTACCAGTTTTAGGTTCATGTATAAAATTAACAACCTGATTTCAACTTGCAAACCTAGTTTTAGTCCCTGAGTTAATGTTTTACCCCTGTTCTGGTTCCCACGAGGAATTACCCGTAATTACTGAACCAACCAGTTGACTGGTTGGATTCCCATCCCTACACCTACACCCGACCTTCCTGCCAAGCCCATTCAACCACGTCTATTCTGATTTCATGAATTGTTTAAGTTACCAGTTTTAGATTCATGAATAAAATTAACAACCTGATTTCAACTTGCAAACCTAGTTTTAGTCCCTGAGTTAATGTTTTCCCCTGTTCTGGTTTCCACTAGGAATTACCCATAATTACTGAACTAACCATTTGACTGGTTGGATTCCCATCGCTACACCTACACCCGACCTTCCTGCCAAGCCCATTCAACCATGTGATCTTGTGATATTTAAATTTCCCTAGTCGAACCTTCCCTTGAGTTAAAGATCTTGTTATTGGCTACTGTTCTATCATTCAAATTCAATACTACATTACCCCTCCATCTCAACCATATGCGTTCTGTTTCCGACTTGGTTTTCTTCAGCCAGCTTTCTTAAATTCATTTTTAATTTGTTAGAAAAATTACTGATATTCTTCTCTTTCCTCTTTCTGCTTCTGATATCCTGGTGTTTCTACTCATCAGCAAAGATATACATATATAAGTACCATCTGTTATTATGTTCCATTGGGGTATATGAGGTTTCCATCAATTATGCCAGTTGGACACATCTTCATGCTCACTTTACTGTCTATCTAACTTTATAGCTTGTCATCTAAGGAATGTGTCCACAAAAAAAAAAAAAAAAAAAAAAAAAAAAAAAAAAAGAAAAGAAGAAAAAAAAGGAATGAGTAGTCCAATCCTTTCGCCTTCTCTCGTGTACATATATAATTATTTGACATTGATTTTATGGGAGAAGAGAGAAAAGGAGGGAGATTCCCTTATTGCTCAACTATGCCATTGATGTGTTTTGTTCCTCTCATCTCCGGTGTTTGGACTTTGCAAGTCATATATTTATTCAGGGAGATTCCCTGCTAAGCTTAATGTGGTCTATGTTGTTATCCTGAAACTGAAATACTTAGAAAATCTTTTTATTCTTAATTTAGAGCTGTCACGGCTATATAAGCATATTTTGGTAATATACATCTTTGTGCTTAACTGTAATTTCAGGTGCCAAACCCACTATTTGACCTTGCTGGCATCATGTGTGGGCAATTTGGGGTTCCATTTTGGGAGTTCTTCCTTGCAACAGTGATTGGAAAGGCAATTATTAAGGCCCATTTACAGGTTTGTGTAGACTCAATGTGATATTTACATTTTAGATTTCAGATCAGTGCAGATCGAAGCACTTGCTGCTCTTAGTTTTGTTTTACTTGGACTGCCTTTGCCATTACACTTTTTCTGCTCTTCCACATCCTATTTCTATGATCAGCATTGCTGTTGTTTACTTTCAAATGATTATTAATTGCCATATGAGTCTGCATCTATTCTTGAAGTCCATTGCTTATCTGTCTTCTTCACCTGTTATAAGTTCTTTTCTTGTTTACATTCTTGCAGACAGTTTTTGTCATCTCGGTTTGCAACAATCAAATTTTTGAATGGATTGAGAATTGGGTCTTTGGCCCTATCCCCGGTCTTTCTTCTATCCTCCCCAACTTTGTAGCCAAACTACACAAGATCAAAGAAACTTATGTTGCTCCTAGAGCTCCAGCGCCTCCAAATACTGAGGTATTGTTTACATAAAAACACACACATAAACAGTGATTATTATTGTCCCACATTGTTCTGCTAACTTTTATCTCGTTCACTGTGATAATTTCATTATAAGATGTTACACTAACGGGTCTTGGGTGGTTCAATCAACTCCAGATTTCTATGTTTAGGATAAACAGCCTTCTGGCAATACACCTGAATTTTGAGCTGTTGGTATATAGGATTGTGAGTTATGACAATTTATCTGCTAATGTTATCATGTAATTAACTTTCTAATTGAATGGGATGGAGAACTTTTATAACAAAGATGTTTAATCATGTTTCAGATGATTAGTTCATATCACTGGGTTGCTTTTGATATTGGGAATCTCCAGGTGAATGACAGATTGATTAGAGGGTAAGTAGTGAAAATGAAGTGGGATGTTAGGTATCACATTGAAGTAGTAAAATCCAGACGAGAATTGGGCAACTATAAGATCAGCAATATTGCATGGAGATGGATCGTGGCCAACAATCATGCCACACAAAAAGCTAAATATAAGTTATAGCTGAGACAAGGGTCTTGAGATGGATCAGTAGGCAAACTAGAAAAGACAAATAAACTATAAGAAAAGTTGAAGGTGATTTTTGACTGGTTTTGATAAAGAGCGAGTTTTTTGAGGTGCTATGAGCGTTTGCACTGGAAAGCATTGAATGCACCAGTTAAAGAGTAGTGGCATGATTGCAGATTAGAGGAGACAGAAAGGCCAAGAGTTCTATTAAAAATGACTTTGTGAATAATGGGGAGAAAAGATAGAATACCTTTGGTTATACAATATGGATGATTTTAGATAGACTTGGAATAGCAAACTGGATCTATATGACCATTACTGCTTATTTGGAATAGATTTAACTGAGTTGAAAAAGGAAGTCCCCCACATAATATTTTCTTTTGAAATATCAGATCTGAATGACTTCTAGTTCTACTTCAAATGGTATACTAAGAAATTGACATGGTAATTTAATGTTCTAATAGGAAGTCTCTTCTCTGACGGTTGAGTTGTACACTAGAAACCTTTGTAAAGCAGGAGCTTCATGCACTGGATATGCCCCCTTTGCATTATTTATCCTATTCCCATTAACTGAAATTGCAGATGTTCCAGATTAATATAAAACAGGTCCTTTTGTTAATATTATAATTTAATCATGGTTATATATTTTCTCTTCCACAGGGGAAGAAATGGTATCCATCGCTTTCTTCAGCATGGAGTACTGTTGTGTGGCTTATGCTTGTGAACTACTTCATCAAAATTGTTACTGCTACTGCTCAGGGTTTTCTAAAGAAGCAGCAAGAAAAGGAATTGAGGGCAGTGACTGAAGCAGCAAGTCAATCTAATGCAAAGTCTAATTGAGCATCCTACTGAGCTTGTGAAGCCCTTCTTTCATGGTCTGTTGTGTAGATAATTGAAGTTGAGTTGCAGCAGCCAGCCAATTAGTCACCAGTTTGGCCACCCCTGAGCTCTGTCTGCATTGAGTAGTCCCTGTCAAAGTCATGTATATAAGAATGAACGTGAAAAACGGGGATGAGAATTCACAGGCTTATTTGTTTGGAGATTGGAGGCAATGTGGGTGGGGAAAACAGCATAAATTTTTTATTTTTTTTAATTACCATGGGAATTGGGATACTCTTTGGGAAATGCTACACAATTTATTTGCATTACCATTGGAATTTTATCTATACTTGAAATATTACTTTACTTCATAGCTCGTGCCTGTAACTTGAGCAAGGAATTTTTCTTACTTAATAGATGGAATAGTTGCAAGTACCATTCAAGTTATTGAATGGAAATTAACATAAATAGTTAGCTTCTGAAAACTGACTTGGAGGTTGAAGAGACAATGACCAGAGAGTACCGTTGCCTCTCCAAGAATAACCAGCTGCAAACCAAAGTTGAATCTTGAGTAAAAAATGATAGCAAGGACTTGGAATATATTGTCTCCGCTCAATGGCTGACACATTTATGATTACAGAGAATTTGAATCCATGCAAAACACTACCAAGAGTGTCCCTTTCAAGCAAATTGTCTTCTTAAATTGGCATCAGTGGAAATATTTGAGACCACAATGTAACAGATCTGGACACTGGGGTGTTTCATACATGAACCAGACCACTTATATGAGATTCCATCAATTCAATTAAGTGGAAGATAATTGACCATGCACAGAGAGGGAATCACTTGCTAATCTTTTGGTGCAACGTAGGTGCAGATACTGTTAGAGCCAGTTGATTGATAAGAATGAGATGAGTAGGTCAATATGGCTCGTGGATGGAGAGATCGAGTTTGGATTTCAAGATCAACTACAGCAGAAGATAAGATTTAATTAAGAGAACACAAATTATCATCTGAATTCTCGTAACTCTTCAAGTGAAAAATCAAAGTTTTGACAGTGTAAATCTCTCTCTAGTTCTCTCTTTTATCAAATGAAAACAATTCAAACGTACAGATCGATTTTTCATTGTCATGACCTGTATGTCCTGATACATTGGTTTTGAAGTTTGTGAGGCAAGAAATTGTTGGGACCATTGGTTAGTTTTTGGAAATTCCCAGTTTCTTCCCTAACTTGGCTGCTGGATGATGGCTTTAGCAATTGGGTTTTTTTACCCATGGCATGTGAATGTAAATTTTGATCATCAACAATCACACCAGTCGGGTTCAAAACTCAGATGACAGACAGAACACACCATAATAGAGTTAGTTTCACATGATCAAAATTAAATCATGCAATTTTTAACTGTTTCCGAGAAAATCCATATTTTCAATACCCATAATCATCGAAACCTATGTCACATCACTACATGCCAACTCAAGGGCTGAGGAAAACCAACCCCCCAAAAAAACAAACATAAGAAGAAGATCGATCAATAGAACAAAACTCAAAATATATTGTCAATTAACTTCCTTGCAGTAGACATATTTTCTATACCAACTTACTTTGAAGACATTAATTTTCAGAACCCATCAAGGCTAATATTTTACAGCATATGGCATGCAAAGAGGGAATTTACCCAAAAAAGGGAAATGGGTATGTAATGAGGGAGTGAAATGAGCTGATACTACCCAGAGAAAATAGAAAGAATGAAATAAAAAAAGAGTGACAAGAGCTAAAGCCAGCATGCAAAGAAGACAATTTGAGCATCATCGACAATGGAATCGGTTTAAAAAATAAAGTGTTAGTCTCGATTCAACGAGGGAATGAAATAATTGGGAGGATCCTTGGTTTTGGAAAAGAATACATCGGCTTCAGGCTTTTAAAGATTTCAAGAAAAGCAATAACTCTTTAAACCCCAGAGAACATCACTCTTAACAACACTGTTTCACCTTGGCAAATTACATGGATGGTAGAAACACTGTTCTGGTGCCAAAGACTATACAACTCATCTGTCCAGAATAACTTCTCTCCAGGATCGGGATTATCTTTCAAGAACTACCATTCAGCTTAACTTTTGTCTAAGGACCTCAGAGACCTGCAATTGTTAAGCTCTCTGCATGCATGTGTAATAGTTTTATCCATCAAATTTGGGAAAATTTTGGTCATTCCCCTAGAAAACCAACCTATAGTATATTTTGCTCCATAAAGAGTAGTGTTGTTCACTTCAAACCAAGCTAATCCGAACACCATCCAAGACATAAACTCACTGTTTGCTCATCAGAAAAATACATAATGGCCCAAATTGGCCATTGCTAGACAATGGCATACAAACTGCATATGGTAGATGAGGTACATCAAGATGAATTCAGCACAGAACTTGGAGGGTTTGCATGAATAAACTGCCTGGCACAGTTATAAATAGAAGCTTTCTTGCACAGTGATTGATACAAGAGAAGAGAACCTCACCAATCAGTGATGCCACCAGATGAAAGAAAAAAGAGGGGAGAAGGAGAAGAAAAGCCATACACACTCAAGCTTTGGTCTAACCTCCAGTTGCAAAACAAAGACAATAGATCAACTCCCCCAACCATGACCAAGGCCATATGCATCCATGTAGCTAGCATCTGCGTGATCATGGCCCCCATGGTGATGGCCATGGCCACCATGACTGTGGTGATGATGATGGTTTTCATGGCCACTGTTTTTTGCTTCATCAAACATCTTCTGAATATGATCGGGTATAGGCTCATCTTTTACTTGTCTAATGGATTTCGGCAATGAAAATACAAACTGACTAATGCTTTGAGCTATCTCGTCTGCTGCATCTTCCTGAGATGGTAGAGTCAAAGAACGTCACTTAATCAAATTAACAACAATTATGTACTGAAAAAAGTGTCAAATGGGAATACAAAAGTTTTTCATTAGAAGTATCAAACATGAAGATTGAAAGAGTTTCATAAACCATCAGCAACTACATATGATAAATTTTAGTTCAGGCATCCAGATCATCAAAGTAGTTACTGTAATTAAATTGATCAGCCGCATAGCTATGAGAACTTATTATGATCCGAGGATCCAAGAAATGGATCTAACAAAGCAGAAGTTTGCCACAGAACATGGATTGATATAAGTAGAAGATCCTAAAAGGACTACTAGCATATCAATTATATGCACAGATCAGTATAAGTTGGATTCTTGATTCCATGGACAAGTGGACTAAAATTGTTGAGGAACTAACTAATATATGAAAATTCGTTGAACCATTAACCTACTTGTCAGGTAGTAGATGATTTTGGTCATCTCCTAAATCTTGGAAAGAAGGACATGTCCTGTATTTAGTGCAAGAGGTCATAATATATATGCAGGTTCCAGGGGGTTGGTCATTTCCTGGCCCATCTGTAATTTATGCTCCAACAAGGCATTTATCAGCAAAAACTTATTGTAGGTTTTTCCAGAATGAGGAACTTCATACACACCTGAGGCCAGCGTCCACCAGAATGCTGGACAAAGACTGACCCTGGAACAGCGTCTGCAACACGGCGTCCCTCTTTGCTCCAAGCTTCAGACCAGCTACTAGACCAAAGCACTTGAAGTGGCATGCCCTTCACTGCTTCTGAACCAGCCCATTCTTCTAAACTGAAGCTATAATTCAAACCTTTCCCATGTCCAACAACTGCTTTCCTACCATCCCTACCCTTTAAAAGAATTCGATGAGCCTCTGCAGCTGAGATCTCAATCGTTCTAGAACAACATAATCTAAGGATTCCAGCATAAGCAAAGGAAAATCCCAACACAAACTCCCTAAGAACCGGAGTTTCCAGTACCCACAATGGCAAAGCCATGGATTTTGATTCAGAATCAAGCAGAGTTAAGCTACTCACAGACCCTGAATTCTCCAATGCCCAAGTAGCACCCATTCCCACAGCCGAATCGTGTAAAACTAGATGCACAGGTGCGAGACCCAGTGCATCAACCACTTGCCCAATAACTCGACCCATCTCCTCAGACTTCAAGCTCAGGGGTCTTGCACTTCTAGTCGTAGAAACCCTAATTTTAATTTCTTCGTAAGGCAGTTGTCCCGTCTCGACGAGCTGATCAAATCCCCAAAATAAGCCCTTCTCCTTAATATCACTGTAAATATCGAAGAGCCTGCCCAGAGCACCACCCCATCTCTCATCCTCCTCCAATGCTGACTTATCAGAGAAGCCATAACCCGGAAGATCGAATGCGACGACATGGATTCCACCGGAACTAAGCGAGTGTATCACTTGACGGAAAGAATATGAGCTACAACCGAAACCATGGACAAGAACCACGGTCTCCGCATCTCTGGGACCTTCTTCTATCGTGAAAACCTCGACGGCAGGTCTATTTGGGGTTACCTGAACCTTGATTGTTCTACCTTTGGAGTAATGGAGTCGAACATCGTTGGGTAAGCTTAAAAACCAGGCTTTATCATCTTGTGGGGCTAGAGAAGAGAGAAAAACAAAGACAAGCGTAACAACAGAAACTGCCAGAGTGAAATAAGCCCAGAAAGCAAACACGTTCACGGTCGCCGCAGTGGATCTGGTCACTCTACTAGGTTCCGAAATTGGAGTTTCTGTTTCTTGTGTCTTCAGCAACGGCTTTCGTTCTTCTTTATCTTCTTGTTCCTCTGTTATAATCGCCATTATCGAGAGCTTCGAAGCAGCACTTTCTCTCTCTTCAGTTCAGGCTACGAAGTCGAGATGCCCTAAAGAGTGATGGAGATCCGCCTGGAGGTCGTGTAGGCGTGGCTCCTGCTCAGTTGCTCTCGTTAGATCCCTAGTGGTTGCCACGTGTAAGAAGAAAAAGCTCTTTTCGCTTGAGGTCAGCAAATAAACAAACAGGGCTAAAGGAAGTAAGGAACCCTTATCTTCTTCACTGCCTCTTGTTACCGGAGCTCCGGTGGTTAGCTAATGTGAAGGAGGGAGGGAGAGAGAGAGAGAATGGAAAGCGTTTGGTTCGTTTGCTGCGTGTCGGAGCAAAGGTCTTCCAAGTGTCTTATCAGGATCTTCAAATTTACAAGCTCGATGTTTTCATTTCCTTTCTGTCTCAGGTCCATTATTGGGAAAATTCAGAACTCAACAAGCAATCCCTAGAAAATCTTCAAATGGGTTTATTCTTTTCGTTCGAAATTGTAGCCCTATCACAGCCAAACCTTCCTCGGAGCTTCGGAAGAAGCGCGTGGATTCGAAGCCCGACGAGAAGCTTCTTGCTCTTCGTGAGCTCTTCTCCAGACCAGGAATAGGCATCGATGCGTATATCATCCCTTCTCAAGATGCCCATCAGGTCAGCTTTCTGGCTTATGCCTATTGCAACCAATTTGTGTAGTTCGACACTTGAGTTTTTTCTCGATATCTGAACGTTTGGAGGTCTCTAGTCATCCGTGTTCACGTCTGAGGTGGAACATGACGTTTCTCCTAAAACTAAAATTTGCTTGAATAGTGACAGAATTTTCTGTTTGACGAAATCTCCATTTTATGCTCCAGAGTGAGTTCATCGCAGAATGCTATATGAGGAGGGCATATATATCGGGGTTCACTGGAAGTGCTGGTACTGCAGTTGTCACAAAGGATAAAGCTGCTCTTTGGACTGACGGACGTTATTTTCTTCAGGTTAGAAGGGAATATTAGATTTTGTTCTCGTAGGATATTCAAATTCCCTTCAAATTGTGTCATGGGCTTGTCGAGTGTTGTTCTTGTTTGTTCCTGTATGCATTAGGTTTCAGTTTTTGCATTCCGAATGGATTTGTTTTCTATGTAGTGGAACTGAAAAAAAATGAAGCTTTGTGGTACTATTGAAGAGTTGTCTTATAGGTGACTAGCTCACTGATTTCTTTGATACTCAACTGTCCATTGGATGATTAGGCGGAGAAGCAGTTAAGCCCAAGTTGGATTCTGATGCGTGCTGGCAATTTTGGAGTTCCTACTGATGCTGAATGGCTCAATGATGTTCTGGCTCCTGGTTGCCGAGTTGGTATTGATCCTGTGAGTTCTATGGCTACCTATTTCGTGTTTTTTTTTTCCCTCTTCCCTATTTAGTTTAAGTTTTGGGGGGGGGGGGGGGGGGGGGGGGGGGGGGGGGGGGGGGGGGGGGGGGGGGGGGGGGGGGGGGGGGGGGGGGGGGGGGGGGGGGGGGGGGGGGGGGGGGGGGGGGGGTGGGGATGGTGATCAAAAGGGAGGACCTTGGCGCAGTGGTCGTGGACCACATTATAGCCCGAATTCAAGGTATTGAAACAGCCTCTCATAAAAAATTGCTGAGGTAAGGTTGCATGGGAAAATTGCCCCCCGCACTCTAGTTGTGTGGAAGCCTTTGGCACTGGGTTCACCCTTCAAGATTTTTGTAGCCACTTTTTGTGGGATTGCTTCAGTTCAATTTTGTTTATCCCCATCTATTGTTCATTATTTGTTTTCATCTTTTTAAAATTTCAATGCTCTTCATTTTTGCAGTTTCTGATGCAATCTTCTAATTTCTTGAAGGGTGCAGTTTCTTTTTTCTTCTGATGCAGCAGAGGAATTGAAGGAGCAGATCTCGAAAAAGAATCATGAGTTGGTTTACATTTATGATTTTAATCTTGTGGACAAAATCTGGAAGGAATCGAGACCAAAACCCCCAAAGAAACCTGTTAGAGTGCATGATATACAATATGCTGGTTTGGACGTCCCATCAAAACTGTCTACTCTAAGATCACAACTCATTGAATCTGGTTCTTCTGCAATTGTTATTTCTATGCTCGATGAAGTTTGCGTGGTTATTAAATTTGGTAATCTTTCTGGGAACTTGCTGCAACATGCCCAATTTTAGATACATGTAATAATGAACACCTTGATCCTTTGAAATACTCAGCTGCATAAGTTTCAACTGTGAGCAGTTTACTAGCTTAAAATTATATTATAGTGTTTGATGTCTTCTCATATACCTGTCACAACGTGCATACTAGATATCATTAGGTTTTAGCGAGAAAAAAGTCACTTTCCTTGTTACAGAAAAGATTGGTATCTTGTTATGTACTTCTATTTTAACTTGTTCATTTGATATTTTTAATTTATTTAAGTATTAATAATTTTTTTTGTAGAGGGTAATGATAATTTAATTATTGTTTTTTTTTTTTTTGTAGAGGGGAAATGATGTTCCACATTCACCTGTGATGTATGCCTACCTAATTGTGGAAATTGATGGCGCCAAATTGTTCATTGATAGTTCTAAAGTCAACCCAGAAGTGATGGCTCACTTGCAGGATTCAGGAGTAGAGCTGAGACCATATGAATCCATTCTTTCTGGAATAGAAAGGTAGTTTTGGGATTGAAAAAAAATATGAAGGCATGCTTTCTATCTACCTTGACATATAGCTCCTATAATAATTTTGGGATTAAAAAATATGAAGGCATATTTCTGCTACGTTGACCTGTAGTTCCTATGAAAATAAATTGGTCAATTAGCATAGGGAAGAGGCAGAGTATTGCCAAACTCAGCTTCCTCTCCTATGTCTTATGACAAAATCTAGGTTCAGAAACCACCACAATCTTACCCTATAACAACATGCTACATTAGATAAAGTTAAAGAAAAATCATCAAGGATGTGTGTAACATGAAGAAGTTAAATCTAGGCTTTAGATTCATAACACAAAGCAGTTCAGGTTGTCTGTCAAACTCATCAAGGATTTTATTGACAACTTGGTTTGTGTTGTCTTATGACCTTATCATGATTACCTTAAGTCTATTACTCTAAGTTTTTGTCATTTAGTTCACCAGTTAGAGGATGTAGTTCTCCATCAAGCTCCATGTGGTCAAGGAGAACTTTACTTTTTTCATGTTTGTTCTTTTTGAAATTCAAAAATTGTTGTCAGATTATCTTGGAAATAGATATTTAACCCATTGATGTAAATTCATCACCAAACTATGTTTGTTTGCCTAGAAACATGTGTTGCGCAGATGATCCCATGGGTTTTCCATTTTAATGGGCCAATAGTATATGTCCAGGCTAGAATTCAAGGTTGGTAAGGTAAATGGCATTATTTCTTTATTTTAGGCATCATTAGATGTTTACATAGGTTGGACTAGGGTTTCCATAAATCCAGATCTGTTTTGAGTATGTTTCCTTCATTACTTCACTTTCCTATTCAATTTAAGTTACCTAACTAGTTCAGAATTGAGTTTCGCCTTCTTGTTTCAGTGTTTTAAGTCCATTTTCTAGTTTCAATATGAGGTTGTCAGGGCCAACCATTTTACACAAATTTGATAAATAAAGTCACTGCTGTGCTGCTCTTCCTCCCCATTTAGATCCTTTTTTTTTGGGCCCGGGCCCCCCTGTGTCCCCCGGTGTTGGTGTTTGCCCCCCAACCCCCTTGGCTGTGATAGCTCCACGTGTTGTTTTATGTTGTTCTTATTGTTTGATCGTCTTCTTCTTCCATTAACAAGTTATTATTTCTGTAATATTCCTCTGACTAGAATCTTTGGTTCCAGAAGGTCAAATGCGACCATTTATCTTTAGACCACATGTTCCTCTTGGGTCTTGAGATTTGGTGATCTTCCCATAATACCCTTTTCTCCTTTTGTCTGCTATTTCAATCCATATTCGGTTCTAGTCTTCTGGTTAAATCTTAATAAGCTGAGATCACTGTTTGACGTTGTAAACAATCTCAGAACATGTAACCGATGCTTGGTAAAGAGTGTAGAGAGAGAGAGAGAGAGAGAGAGAGAGAGAGAGAGAGAGAGAGGCTGTGCAATAGAATGTATGTTCTATTGTACCAGCTAACATATATTTATATTAAGTGAAAACAGAATCTAGAAGGAACAAAATTCTTAGCTAGCTAAGCCTAAAGAATAAATGAGAAAAACTTACCTAAAGTAGGAAACTAACTGAAGAGGAAGCAATACAAAGAATAGATATGCAAAAATTGGAATTTTGATTCGGTTTTAAAAAATGCAGGCATTTCGGTCAAAATTTCAAACCACAATAGGGGGACTACCCCACTGTGTCACATATCTTTCCACTCCTCAAGCTGGAGTTGAACATATCAAAAGAGAGCTCTAGATGAATCAACGAGAATGGATATGAAAGGCAGCACCAATCTTGAACATATGTAGTATTCATGAATGCTCCCAAGCTTGAAGTAGCACTTCAACCATTTACCATAAATCCATCAATAATACAGCCCAAACAATCCAATTAGCAACAGCATCATGCAATACCAAAAGCTTTTCCTAAGGTGAAAAACAAGTTTTGTACCCAACAGCGACATCGGACATTCTTCCTGATGGAGACAACGAAATGCAAGTAAACATGTTCAAACAAAGACATAAAAGTGCAACTCCAATGGCTACACATGAGCCCATAAAATGCAGCTCCATAATTGAGTAAGAAACAATAACAGTATGCTGAGTCAGCAGAAGTGAGCATACTAAATAAGCACAAGGAAACAATGATAGAGGGAGTGCCTGTATCTTTTACATATCTTAATAGAGGACCTGAATTTTTGATAATGGTTTGACGTATAGAAATTACCTTTTTACCGCTGTTTGCCTGTCTGTTTTAACCATTTAAATACTAATTTCTGGTTTAAGTTTATGCAGTGTTTTACCTTGGATTTCAGTATCTATTGATTCATCCAAGTTCTGTTCCTTTTTGCTGAGTAATTACCTATTTGCCTTTTCCTTCAAATCTGGATTGCTCTTTAGTTAAAAAAAACCTTTGTTTGTGTGCTAT
The DNA here is from genome assembly GCF_041222555.1 of Hakea prostrata. Classification (NCBI taxonomy): domain Eukaryota; kingdom Viridiplantae; phylum Streptophyta; class Magnoliopsida; order Proteales; family Proteaceae; genus Hakea; species Hakea prostrata. The sequence goes on along the minus strand of NC_142600.1, from coordinate 26,885,108 downwards.
TTTGGTCATTCAAATTCAGTACCACATTACCCACGGAGGATGAAGGCTGTCAAATGTAGAACCTCTGTTTTGTTATTACTGTTGCTGTTTGAGGATTCAGACAAGAGTTGTTTATATGTTTCTGTTGAAATATATGCACTTTGAAATATTTACTATTCACTTTACTGTTCACGTGAACAGTAAAGTATGATATTTATTGTTCACGTGAACAATAAAGTATGATTTTTACTGTTCACGTGAACAATAAAATCTGTTTGTATGATGTTAGTGATGCTACTCTACTTTCTATTTCTAATGTAGGAGTCTTTCTACATAAGTTTTGGTAGTTTCTAAAAAGCATAGTTTCTATTTTGGTGGTGGTTTCTATTTTCATAAATTTCTATTTTAGGAGCTAGGATGTTACTAAAGCTGTAATTTTTTGTTTCTTTTCTAGAGGAATTACTTGTCTCTCGTTGTATTAGATTCATTGAGCTATAATAAGGTCTTGATTTTAGACTTTAGCAGAATCAAGCCTCTTCTACTAGTTCTTCATCTCTCTTTTTTCTTCGTTGTTGTTTTGTTTTTATGTTTTTCCTAACATGGTATGGCAGTTTAATCAACTTAGGGCTTTTCTCTCTTTGGTGCCGTTTTTTTCTTCTTTTTTCTTCCTTTTTCTTATCTAGGCGCCCCAACCTTCGCTGTTTGTGCATGGCTGTCCTTCTTTACTTTTGAAGCACCAGTATCTATGTATTAATACTACAAATGCCCTAAGCTTTGGGGATATGTCTTCCTATTTGATTCAACGAGGCTGCTACTACCCTTTTTGTGTGCATCTGAAGTTCAATCTGTACTATCTGTGTCTTGGGATTCCTCTTGATTCTTGCAGTATGCCCGTTTGGATTGCAGACCTAGTTTGTCTTCCATTGTTTGTGCTATAAGTTTAGTTGCAAGTCGTATACTAGTACCCGTGTTTCATTGAATTTCTCTCTTCGAATTCTGCTGCTACCTTCTTGCTTTACTACTTCTTCCGTTGTTTATTTCAAAATCAAGTTTAGCCTTCTTTTTATCTAATACTTCTACAAAGACCTAGGGACTATTTTCCTTCGTTCGAGATCTGTTAGGTTTCAAATCTAGGGTTTGCTGTTATGGTCCAAGATTTGATATTATCTTTGCAGATCTGTTTTGCACTTCTTCCGAGTGGATTGCTGCAATGCTCTGCATTTTGAGATTCCAAGCTGGTTCAATATATATATTTTTTTCCTGATTTAATTTGCTCTGCCTAAGGGTTAGCGGTGGTCCGATTTTTTCCCCTTGGTGCCAAGCTTTGTCTGTGAGATGATTTTCTTCTTGATCAACTTTATTAGTGAATAATACCTGCTTCATCATTAATTGTCCACGTGTTGCTCCGTGGGGGAGATGGTCCTTATTCTATATCTACTTAAGATGTGTTGATGGATATTATTTGTGAAGATCTTTGTCCTCAACTTATGGCATTCTCCGATATCATTACATGTCTTTACCTATATTGTCCTTTACCTAACTACTTGGTCCGTAGTATCCCATACTACCTTACCTCTTGGTCCTGATACCTATCTTGTCTTTTACCTTACTTACTTGGTCCGGACCCATCTTGTCTTTTACCTTACCTACTTGGTCCGTGATACCCATCTTCTTTTACCTTATCTATTTGGTCCACGAACTCATCTTGTCTTTTACCTTACCTACTTGGTCCAGAACCCATCTTCTTTTACCTTATCTACTTGGTCCACGGTACTCATATTGTCTTTTACCTACCTACTTGGTCCGTAGTAACCCATACTACCTTACCTACTTGGTCCACGAACCTATCTTGTCTTTTACCTACCTACTTGGTCCATAGTAATCAATATTGCCTTTTACCTACCCTCTTTACTTGTTACTTGCCTTCTTGTGAGCATTTATATGGACATTGGAGTTGCAATTTTGAGATTTAGCGTGGATATTTCTCCTACTACCGGCATTATGTGGATAATGCCTTTGCCTACCTACTACTTGCTTTCTTATGAGCATTTATATGGACTTTGGTTACAATTTTGAAGATTTAGTGTAGTTGCTCCCTACTACCGGCGTTTGTGGTGTGTCTTTGATCCTGCTATACTTGTGGACTTTGTTCGTCTTCAACATCGTCGATTGTTCATTATTGGATGGTTCTTTGGACATGAGATTAAAGTTTTTTTGGTGGTGTTGTTATCTTCTTGGTGAGTTTTTCAGTGTTTATCGCGTCTACCATTGCTACACAATTCAAGATTGGTGCTACCTTTCAAGTTTATTCTTATTATGCAAGCTGAAGTTTTCTTTGTGTATACTCCGGCTTGAGGGGGAGTGTTGAAGTATATGCACTTTGAAATATTTACTATTCACAGTACTGTTCACGTGAACAGTAAAATCTGTTTGTATGATGTTAGTGATGCTACTCTACTTTCTATTTCTAATGTAGGAGTCTTTCTACATAAGTTTTGGTAGTTTCTAAAAAGCATAGTTTCTATTTTGGTGGTGGTTTCTATTTTCATAACTTTCTATTTTAGGAGCTAGGAAGTTACTCTAAAGCTGTAATTTTTTGTTTCAATTTTTCTAGAGGACAATTACTTGTCTCTCAAGTTGTATTAGATTCATTAGAAGCTATAAATAAAAGGGCCCTGTGATTCTAGACTCTTAAGCAAGAATCACAAGCCTCTTCTACTAGTTCTTCATCTCTCTTATCTTCTTCTTCTTCTCTCTTTTCTTTGTTCAAGTTCAGCTGCTGTTTTGATTATTTAATGCTTGTTTCCTAACAGTTTCATCTGTACAAACCACACTGTATTGTTATATGATCATGGGCACTGAATTTTTTTCTTTTCTTTTCATATGATTAAGAGTATTGTCTCAGGTCCCTTTATTACATTGAGGCATGTTAGTGCAAATGAATTGCATTAATATGGTGTGATCTCCAATTTCTTATTTTGTGGTCTGTTCAATGGTAAAGGATAAGGATGTATATGACATAGAATAAGTACATGACTACAGTGCCCCCCCCTCCAAACGCCCACCCCCCCCCCCCAAAAAAAAAAAAAAAAAAAAAAGAGAAAAGAAAAAGAAGAAAAGGAGGAAGAAAAAGACATGTCTTCTGAAGCATAGCTGTCTTTGCAGTTTGGGAGCCAAAGGGACACAACTCTGGTTGGATACATCAAGTGTAAATGCTGCCATTGTTAACACCTACAGATCTGCTCTTGATAAGTACCTTGGCAGGATTCGTAATAAAAGCATTAAGAAGACCAGTGTTGCAGAGGGCTCTCCATGTCCTGAGGACTCCCCTGGAATTTACAAGGCTTCCCCTATCATGTTTGCAAAAGCAATAAAGAATCAAGCTGAATTGGAAGGCATGCGAATTCACATTTAAGGTAATGTTTCCTTGTACTGGAACCTGATCTTTTGGAAACAGAGTAGCTATTTACTTCTGACTAATGTTACTAACACATCATGAGATTCTAGGCAATAATCTTGATGGTATGCTATGTGATTGCATAGTATGCAAGCTCGATGCTTTCAGTTTTTAACCTTAAACCCTCCATCAATGTTCACAATATATAACTTTATTTTTTATATATTAATGTCCAGTTGATAGTGCTACGGTTGGATTTGCTGCATGAAAAATTTCAGGATCTTATTCAATTGTATAATCTCCCAAGTAAAAGCATGCAACCTTGTATTTTTCTCCTGTCCATTTGTGCCAATGCAAGCTCTTTTAGTTGCTAGATTATCAGAGGTCTATTTTACAACTTGGTGAAGACCTTGAGGTCTAGTCTCTACAAGGTTGGGCTACATCCATTTGCCACTTTATTTGTCTTCTTGATAATATGGGATTTTGGGGAGCATCCTTTTTGAGAAAGTTGTCATGTGTGCAGCATTATCTTAATTGTCCATGAATTGGTAGGAGCAGAAACGGTGGCAAACATATAAAGTGCATCCAAGGATATAGTACTTTGGCTGGTATCTTCTAGACACTAAGCTTGCTTCTAAGTTCTAACTAATCTATATTTCCTTGCAGGGATGCTGTTGCTCTAGCACGGTTTTGGGCTTGGTTAGAAGAGGAAATCAATAAAGATGTGGTACTGACAGAAGTTGAAGTTGCAGACAGACTTTTCCAATTCCGTGCTAACCAGGCTGGTTTTATGGATACAAGCTTTGATACTATCAGTGGTACATTATATGCAGATCTAAAGATTGTTTCTTTCCTAGTTATAGAATTGATTTTGATTCAAAAAATCCTTGCAAATAATTACCCAGAATCCATTGAGAATCTTCTGAAATTTTGGGCTTTTAATATAGTGAAAGAAGGGGACCCTGCTTTATATAATGGGCTTTAACTCTCCCTCTCCTAAATTATGATGACTTCTATACTTTCGTGTTTTTATTTTGACAAATCTTCCTAACTTCTAGAGTAGAGAAAGATCTATTTCTGTTGGAGTTGAAGGTTAACTTTTCAAACATTGGTGTTAGATTGTATTGAACAATTTTCCCACAAAAACTTGTCTATGGAGGAGGATCCTTTGAAGCCTCATTTAAGTCTAGGATTTCATACTTTTCCTAGCTAGAATTCATGTAGATTTGATCTGATGGTAAGGGAAATAAAGGGAAGGGAAATGAAATTAAATAAAAGATAAGTCAGAACCATTACCTAACATGGTGTTGTAACTTACCTCAAAAATCAATCAAGAACAGTTAGACTAGACTTTACTTGGCAACCCAATCCCTTGATTTCAAAAAGGAGAATAAAATCTTACGTCTCACAAGTGTACTTATCATGATAACAAAGTTGTTTCCCCCCTCCCCCTTGTTGGCGCAGCAAGGTGATGGTATAACCACTCACAAAAACAGTTGGATATGTTTCTCACAAGAAGGAGAAATAAATACACTACAGCAAAAGAAACACTTTTCTAATTAAAAAGGGAAGGCTTACTAAACGTGCTACAGCACTTTTCTCTCTCTCTCTCTCTCTTCAATCTCTTTCTGCTCACGTGTATCAAAGGTGTTTCAACACCTTTCTTCTCTTACTCTCCTTCTCTCCTTCTCTCCTTGCACTAACTCTCTTTCTTCTCTTCTCTAATTTTCACACCATACAACACGACTAGGCTTCCTTTATATTGACATAAAGACCGCCATAGCTGTTTCTTCAAACTTCTACAATATTTCTGTTCATACTGAACCGACTCAAAGTCTTTCTAATCTTAACTGACTCTGAATTTTCCTTAAGGTTCTGCAAGTTTCTTAACTGTCTTTATCTTCAGCCGCCTCTATCTCTTTTTTCTTGAAAATTCTGCAGCATTCTACTATCTTCATCAAGCTTCTGAATTGAGCCGACTTCATCTCTTCAACCGCCTCTGCATCTTCTACCTTCTATTCTTTGCTTTGCCGACCTTCCAAGTCGGTGTTTGACTTCAACACTCCCCCTCACTCGACTTGTCATGCCGAGTTGTGCTTTTAATCTCTTGAACACTTCAGTCTTGAGTGGCTTTGTAAAAATATCTGCAATTTGATCTTCAGTTTGACAGTATGCCAGCTTCACATTGTTGTCTTTCACATGCTGTTGTATAAAGTGGTACTTTGTGTCAATGTGCTTAGTTCTGCTGTGGACCACTGGATTCTTCGTGAGAGAGAGCGCTGACTTATTGTCAATGTATATGGTTGTAGGATCCTTTTGTGGATGATGCATCTCTTGCATAAGATTCCTCAACCATATTGCTTGGCACATACATAATGCTGCTGCAATATATTCTGCTTCACATGATGAAAGTGCCACAGTTGATTGCTTCTTTGATGACCATGAAACTGCTGCAGATCCAATAAGAAATACGTACCCTGAAGTACTTTTTCTTGTATCTAGGTCTCCCCCATAATCACTGTTGGTGTAGCCAACTGATCTTGAATTATTTGACTGAGTATATAACAGACCTTGAGAAGTTGTACCTCTTATGTACCTTAGAATCCTCTTTGCTGCGATGAAGTGACTCTGCTTTGGTTCTTCCATGTATCTGCTGACAACACTTACTATATACATGATGTCTGGTAAGTTAAGTACCTTAGGCTTCCAATCAAGCTTCTGTAAAAGGTAGGGTTGACAGGTTCTTCTTCTGAATCACGTCTCAGCTTCACATTTGCATCTATTGGTGTTTCTATTGCCTTGCAACGATCCATCTTGAACTTCTTGAGTACTTGTTTTGCATACTTCTTCTGTGAAATGAAGATTCCTTCATCTGCTTGCGTTACCTCTATTCCAAGAAAATATGACATCTTTCCAATATATGTCATCTGAAATTCTCGTGTCATGGCTTTCTTAAAGTCTTCGAACATACCTGAATTATTTCCTGTGAAAATCATGTCATCCACGTAGAGACAAATGAACATGATATCTCCATCTCCATTTATCATTGTATATAAGGTGTGTTCATATGGACTCTTTATGAAGCCGTTCTACTGGAAATATGCATCAATCTTCATGTTCCAAGCCCTTGGTGCTTGCTTTAAGCCATACAATGCTTTCCTTAGCTTGTATACTTTATCTTTTTGGCCTTTCTTCACATATCCTTGGGGTTGCTCAATGTATACTTCTTCTTCTAGGTATCCATTGAGAAAAGCTGACTTTACATCCATCTGATAAATTCTCCAGTTGTTCTGAGCTGCCAAAGCAATCAGAAGTCTGATGGTGTCAATCGTTGCAACTGGTGCAAATACTTCATCATAATCAATACCTTGTTATTGATTGTAGCCTTTTGCAACAAGTCTTGCCTTGTATTTCTCAACTTTTCCTTCTTGATTTGTCTTCGTCTTGTATACCCACTTTACTCCAATTGTCTTGTGTCCTTTTGGCAAATCAATGAGCTCCCACGTATCGTTTTTCTTGATTGCTTCTATTTCTTCATCCATGGCTTTTTGCCATTTCTTTTCACGAGCAGCTTCTTCATATGTGATTGGATCACATTCTGCTAAAAGGCAAAACAATGTAAAATCATCTACCATTTGTATTGGTTCAGTAGTGTTGTAGATATCACTAAGCCTTCGTGTTCTTGTAGGAGCTTCTATTGAGGAGCTGTTACTGCTTGGAGTTATTGGAACTGGACTTGGTGGAGGAGTTTGACCTGGATCTTCATTCTGTGTTGGTGCTTGTTCTTGAAGAGCTTCTTCGTCTTCCAAAAATGTTCCTTTGACATTCTTTTCTTCTTCTGTCCACTTCCAATTATCTGCTTCATCGAAATCAACATCTCTTAAGATTACAACTTTCTTGCTAATTGGGTTGTAGAGTCTGTAGGCTTTTGTTCTTGCATCATAGCCTATGAAAATATGATTTTCTCCTCTATCATCTAGCTTTCTCCTTTTTTGCTCTGGCACATGTACATATGCAATGCTTCCAAAGATTTTGAAATGATTAACACTGGGGTTTGTACCAGTCCATGCTTCAAAAGGTGTCTTGAACTTAACACTTTTAGTTGGGCATCTATTGAGTAGATAGACAACACATGCTACAGCTTCAGCCCAAAAGACTTTAGGTAGATTCTTACCTTTCAAGATGCTTCTCACCATGTCGAGAATTGTGCGATTCTTCCATTCTACAATTTCCATTTTGTTGTGGAGTATAAGTAGCTGTGAGCTGGTGCAAGATACCATTCTCTTTGCAAAAATTTTCAAATAATCTTGAAGTATACTCGCCTCCTCTATCTGATTTGAGAGTCTTGATATGATAGCCACTTTGTTTTTCAATCAGTACTTTAAACTCTTTAAATTTGTCTAAAACATCTGATTTTTCTTTAATGAAATATGCCCAAATACTGCGGCTAAAATCATCAATAAAAGTAATAAAGTACATGTGACCTCCAAGTGATGCAACCTCAAGTGGTCCAACTATATCACTGTGAATCAGCGGCAATGGCTTTGTTGCTCTTCTTGACTTTCCAACTTCAAAGCTTTTTCTGTGTGACTTTCCTCGAATGCATCCTTCACAAATTTGATCTGGATGATCAATCTTTGGTAAACCATTTACCATCTTTGACTTCCACAGTAATTTTAAGCCGCTGAAGCCAAGATGCCCAAACCGCAAATGCCATAACCATGAGTCATTCTTGATGATGGAGTTCAGGCACTTTACCTTTTCTTTGATGTCCAAAGTAAATAGTCTATTCTTAGACATCTTTACTCTTGCAATCAAATCTCCAACCTTGTTCATAATAGTGAGTGAAATTATGGAGATGGATATCATACCCCTTTTCTAGGAGTTGTCCAAGACTTATTATATTGCTTTGTAGTCCTGGAACGTAATAGACATCTGTGATGAACTTGTGGTCTCCATTCTTCGCCTGGATCATTATCTTGCCTTTTCCTTTGACTGGAATCTTGGATGAGTCACCAAACATGACTTCTCCTTGGACTGTCTCGTTCAATTCTGTAAAATATTCCTTGATGCTGCACATGTGATTACTTGCGTCGGTGTCAAGGAACCAGGTATGCTCCTGTTCTTTTCCATCTCCTTTATAGGTCAGCAACACTGTGGATTGATCATTTGCCACTTCTTTAGCAAGGTGAGTCTTTTCTTCAATCTTTGGTTCAAGCTTTTCGTGGCACTCATAGTTGAGATGACCATACCTCTTGCAATTATAGCATTGATATTGGGATCTTTCATTTCTTTGAGAATAAGAACCACGTCCTCTTGATCTCCAACCTCGACCTCTTATACTGGATCGTCCTTGATCATAATTATTTTGTTCTGTCCATCCTCCACGTCCACCATAATTGCTATAGTTGCTGCCTCTGAATATTTCTCGTCTGTGACTGCTTTGTCCACGATTTCCTAGTCCTCGTCCTTGACTTCTGCTACTTGAACCTTCATCTTTCATGAATAATCTACTCTGTAGAGCTTGATCCAGACTTTCACCAAGATTTTTATTTATATTTATCCTTTGCTCGTGAGCTTGGAGAGAACCCATAAGCTCATCAATAGAGATTGTAGATAGATCCTTAGATTCCTCAATCGCCACCACAATATGTTCAAATTTTGGAACAAGGGATCTAAGGATCTTTTCCATAATCCGGACATCATCTAATATTTCTCCATTTCTCTTCATTTGATTCCTAATAGTTTGAACTCAACTAAAGTAATCAGCAATAGACTCAAGTGTACTCATTCTATGAGTTTCAAATTCAGCTCTTAGAGCTTGAAGGCGTACCTTTTTTGCTTTATCCACGCCTTGATAGGATTTCTGCAGAATATCTCATGCCTGCTTTGCTGATATGGCATTTGAAATCTTCTCGAACACTGATTTGTCAACTCCTTGATAAATGAGAAATAGAGCTTTCTTATCTTTCCTTCTTTAATCCTTCAACATACTTTTCTGTACATCGGACAGGGCTACTTTTGCAGCTGGTTTTGTATAGCCTTCATCGACAATCTCCCACAGATCTTGAGATCCAAGCAGTACCTTCATCTGAATATTCCAATTATTATAATTGGATTTTGATAATATAGGAATCTGAGGCTGGATCATACTCGCCATCCCGTAACAAGTTGATGCTTCCGATCAACTAGAATCGAACAGGGCTCTGATACCACGTGTTGGCGCAGCAAGGTGATGGTATAACCACTCACAAAAACAGTTGGATACGTCTCTCACAAGAAGGAGAAATTAATACACTACAGCAAAAGAAACACTTTTCTAATTAAAAAGGGAAGGCTTACAAAATGTGCTACAGCACTTTTCTCTCTCTCTCTCTCTCTCTCTCTCTCTCTCTTCAATCTCTTTCTGCTCACGTGTATCAAAGATGTTTCAACACCTTTCTTCTCTTACTCTCCTTGCACTAACTCTCTTTCTTCTCTTCTCTACTTTTCACACCATACAACACGACTAGACTTCCTTTATATTGACATAAAGACTGCCATAGCTGTTTCTTCAAACTTCTACAATATTTTTGTTCATACTGAACTGACTCAAAGTCTTTCTATTCTTAACCGACTCTGAATTTTCCTTAAGGTTCTGCAAGTTTCTTAATCGTCTTTATCTTCAGCCGCCTCTATCTCTTTTTTCTTGAAAATTCTGCAGCATTCTACTATCTTCATCAAGCTTCTGAACTGAGCCGACTTCATCTCTTCAACCGCCTCTACATCTTCTACCTTCTATTCTTTGCTTTGCCGACCTTCCAAGTCGATGTTTGACTTCAACACCCCTAACCAATTTCTTATCCCTTCCCCTTCTTGGATTTGCCAACAGATGAACCTGTTTAACTTGTTAGAAAATAAACTTTAATCAACCAAGACAATGCAATAACAAGAAGAACTAAGAAGAAGAAAAAAGAAGAAGAGAAGAGAATAAGAATTTATAGGAATCACATAAGCCTGCGATTCTAGCTTAGTACTCCTAGAATCGCAGCTTGAGATATCAATAGTCTAGATTACAACTTGAGAAGCAAGCCATCTTGCCCTCTAAAAAATGAAATAAAAAGTACAGCTTATGGACAGAATTTTCTAGTAAAACTAACTCCTAAAATCTGTCCAAAATAGAAAGTACTGAAAAAGAAAAATTCTAAAATTAGTAACTAATAGAAAATAGAAATATGTTTTCTAGAAACTACCAAAACTTGTGTAGCAAGATTCCTACATTAGAAAGAGTAGCATATTTAAAAATGTAACAAGGAATAATGTCATAACACAATAACATGAACAGTAATAGCCCAAACTTCAACACTCCCCCTTAAGTTGGAATATACACAAAAAAAACTTCAGCTTGCACAATAAGAATAAACTTGAAAGGTAGCACCAATCTTGAATCGTATAGCAATAGCAGACGTCGATAAACACTAAGAAAACTTCACCGAGGAGATAATCAACACCAACTTAAAAAAAAAACTTTAATTTTTCATATCGAAAGAATCCAATAATGAGAACAATCGACGATGTTGAAGACAAACAAAGTCCATTAAGTATAGTAGGATTAAAGACACTATCCACATAATGCCGGTAGTAAGGAGAAATATGCACACTAAATCTTCAAAATTGCAATTCCAAAAGTCCATATAAATGCTTCACAAGAAGGCAAGTAGTAGGTAAAGTACGGGTAGGTAAAAGGCACTATCCACATAATGCTGATAGTAGGGAGAAATATCCACTTTAAATCTTCAAAATGCAACTCCAATATCCATATAAATGCTTTGCTAGAAGGCAAGTAGTAGGTAAAGTATGGGTAGGTAAAAGACAATATTGATTACTGTGGACTAAGTAGGTAGGTAAACGACAATATAGGTTATTGTGGACCAAGTAGGTAAGGTAGTATGGATTACTACGGACCAAGTAGGTAGGTAAAAGACAGTATGAGTTAATGCGGACCAAGTAGGTAAGGTAAAATACAATATGGGTTACTGCGAAGCACGGACCAAGTAGGTAAGGTAAAAGACAGTATAGGTTACAGCGAAGTGCGGACCAAGTATGTAAGGTAAAAGACATTATAGGTTACTGCAGACCAAGTAGGTAAGGTAGTATGGGTTACTACAGACTTAGTAATTAGGTAAAGGTAGGTAAGGATATTGTCGTATAACGCCATAAGTTGAGGACAAAGATCTTTACAAATAATATCCATCAGCACATCTTGAGTAGAAATAGAATAAAGTACCATTCTCCCCCTCACGTGTAGCATTACACATGGACAATTAATGACAACCAATAACAAATATCCATTTTAAACGATCCCAAGAAATATAGTTTCCAAGTTCCCCTCATGGGAGGGAATGTTGTAGTGTGGTAAATATATAGTATCAATGGAAAATATAGTCCAATGGCGAGGAGTTATGGTATATATGAGATTTAATAAAAAGCAAAATATGGATAAGGAAGGAGAGGCACAGGTTCAACGATGGATAATCAAAAACAATAAAAAAAAGCAAAATATGTGTAGTATCAAAGGTGGGTAGGGAAAAAATTGTTAGAAACAATAATAGTCAATGGAGTAGAACCTAGCTAAAACTAAATTCAGGTTTGAGATGTTGAAAAAATCTTAGAAGAAACAGAGTAAGTACAAGTCTTTATGGAAAAAAAAACTTGTAGAAAATTAATTCCACCCATGAAATAGGGAAACAGTTGCCCATTCTCATGAAACATTGTATAGCATCATAGGTTATAGACCAGTAGTTGAGATGCAAACACAGCCAAATAGGTAAATCGAAGCCCTTATCATATAAAAAAGAAACAGATGCCCAGGGATTAAACACTAGGTAGACCAAACCTGAGAGAAGACCCAAAAAAAAGCTTGTGTAGGAACCATCATGTAAAGGATGTAAATGATTGCAAATTGAAACATACAACCAATCTTCATTTGGATTCCCTGGGTTGTTAGTAGCATGGGTATGTATTATTTGAGTCCTTCATAAGTCATAAAAGAAGCAAACCATATAAACTAGTAGCCATCCCAAATAAATCTTCAAAAACCAGCAAAAGATCCCACGATCTGTAGTATAAACTCATGAACTAGCACCCCAAAACTTGAAGAAGAATCATAAAATAAATTCTGCAGAGTGCAGAACCGAATAGTGTAGAACAAAAACTGCAGTATGCAAAAACAAAAGGCTAACGAAGGGGATAAAAAAATCAGAATATAATCCAAGTTCTGCGATCTTCCAAGAGGGGTAATAGGTGGGGAAGATTAATTTACATTAATACTTGATCTAACAGTATATTAGTTGCAGCAGTAGGTGGCTGCGCACCAAGGAAAACCGAAAGCGACTTCAAAACAGAATACTTGAGAACAACACTGTTTTGATTAAAAAAAAAAAACTCTAATGCCATGTTAGAAAATAATCTTTAATCAACCAAAACAGTGCAATAACAAGAAAAACTAAAAACAAGAAAAAAGAAGAAGAAAGGAGAAGAAGAAAGAAGAAGAATTGATAGGAATCACATAAGCCTGCGATTCTAGCTTAGTACTCTTAGAATCGTAGCTTCTTATTTATAGATATCAATAATCTAGATTACAACTTGAGAAACAAGCCATCTTGCCCTCTAAAAAAAGAAATAAAAAGTACAACTTATGGATAGAATTTTCTAGTAAAACCAACTCCTAAAATCTGTCCAAAATAGAAAGTACTGAAAAAGAAAAATTTTAAAATAGTAACTAGTAGAAAATAGAAATTATGCTTTCTAGAGACTACCAAAACTTGTGTAGCAAGATTCCTACATTAGAAAGAGTGGTATATCTAAAAAGGAAACAAAGAATAATGGCATAACACTGTTCACGTGAACAGCAATAGCCCATACTTCAACAGAACTTATATTAAAACTTGGATCTGTAATTTGTCATCCGTCCCCTTGTTCACTCACTACCTGTGGTATAAAAAGTGAACCACAGTTGTTTGATGTGGCTCTATGTTTATTAATCATTGAAAAAAGAAAGAAAAAACAAAAGGACAACAAATAATGTTTTCCTCTTTTTTCACTCAGTCTCAATAATCAAGATCATAATGGTGTTTCAGCTTCTGGTGCAAATGGTGCCATCATACATTACAACCCTGAGCCAGAGAGTTGTAGCATTGTGGATATGGAGAAGCTCTTCCTATTAGACAGTGGTGCTCAATTTATTGATGGTACAACTGACATAACAAGAACAGTACATTTTGGTCAACCTACCTCTCGACAAAAGGAGTGCTTCACTCGTGTCTTACAGGTGCGTATCTTTGAATCTCAGCATATGGTGTTAAAAGAGAAATTCGTCATGGTGTTCAGCTTGTCAAGAGTTAGCTATTTCACAATATCATACAACAACATTTTGCTCTTGTTGGGTTAATGTACTGTGAGCCATCTAATGAGTTGACCATCCAAGATTTGGCCTTGACAGATGGCATTAGCCACCCCTGTATATTGCTTTTTGAACATTGATAGCATGTTTCTAAGATTATCTAGGACTTGATAGACAGAATTGTTATGATTTAGCAACTGGGGGGCAAGCAGGTTTGAGATATCTTAGATGGTAGCAATTATATGGTCAGTCCATCTTGTGTGTAATTGTCGCAGAGCTTTTCATTCATCTGATTTTGTCAACTTGTCTTTGGTTGATGAGGTAGTTAAAAAGTCTTTTTGATCAATGAGCATCGTAAATGTTTTAGCTGGTGCCTTACTTTTTTTCTTTTTCGATGGGTGAGGAAATCCTGTCTATTGGGAAAATCCTGCTCGCTATCCAAGCCTGTGGGGTTGTGAGTTGACCCAATAGAGCTGAATCTGCTGTGACCAAGACCTTGGATCCTGCATGTCAACTTGATGTTTTTGTGCCAAAATTTTTAAATTATAGCAATAGAACCCATCTGTATCTGATTAATCTGGCCCAACAGTCTGACTGGGGATATTCTCCAAGATATTAGTCAACGATCCTATCCTTGGATTCAGATCCGATCACACAGTTCAACAGTCAGTCTCAGCCCAAAAGGATCCAAAAGAAACTAGAAAATAAATAGTTAGTACTTGATAATAAGGGTCAAAGAGGAGCACTTGAGGGTTAGAGAAACAATTAAGTCTCAGATTCTTTTATATTCTACTTTTTATTTTTTGTCTTTCATTCTCGTGGGGTTGGGTGGGGGAATTGGTAGAGGAAGGAGGGAGGAGTCACCTGAGTATGGAGTTCACTCTTCAATAGAGGACCACAAACTCACGTTGGGGCTCATATTGATACACAAAGAGGACAAAGCTGCAAAATTATCAAGCATTTTCTTCCAACAGATGCATTTACACAGGAAAAGGGGAAAAGAGCCATTTGAGGGTAAGAAAGAGTCGAGTCCTGTACCATAATTACTCATTTCCCCTTGCTTGGAAGAATTTGTCTATTTTAAAGTGGCCACCATTTTCCCAAGTGTCAAATTGATGCAAGAGCCCTTTCAATTGTTGTCAAGGTGTCACCTAGGCATCCAGGCGATGTTTGCTGAAGGACATCTTGGTCACCTGGGTGGTTTGTTGGTGTTGCCTACTTTTCAATTGGTCACCATGACTACTATGGTCCTTTCATTCTGCTTCACTGATATCTGGAGGTTTGATCAAGTCTGATGGAGTAGCAAACACTTTTTGGCAACCTTCTCCATCATTGGTTTGGCTTTTTATTTTTGGATCTTTTTTCAGATGACTTGCTTGCCACAAGAATAAGAACTTGCTCTGGTACCAAGTTGTTGCAACTCTAAAAGAGGATTCAAAATGAACGAAAAATAATGAAAAGTGCTGCTGATATGAACTGCAGATTCAGCACTTGAGTGACCCTGTTTAGGTCAGTTTTATGGACTCACCCAACTGATAAACAACATAAATTCAAGAACCTGTCCTGTGACAAAACAGAATTTTGAAGGTCGAGGTAAGCAAGAGATTAACATTTATTTTTCAGGGGGCAGGCATGGAAGGGTTTCTTGTACGATTAGGTTGGTTTCAACCTTCTGCAATGATACCAAAGGCAGGAAATGCGAGACCTTGATGGGAGAACTCCCTCTGGAAGGCACCAGTCGAGTTTAAGTTTCTAGTGCAGGATTCTATTTCTAAGTTCTACCAAACACAAGTCCTAACTCTGAACAGTTCCATGGATCCACAACTAACAGAGAATTAAATCTCTGAATATATCCGTAATGGTAAGTATTGTTTTAGATACATAGCTTGGCTTCAATCTCAGGATGGAGAAATGTTTAGGAACTGGGACTTGGCAAGTTGATTCCTCCAAGGGAGAGGAATCTACTGCTCAAATTCAGTGCTAATGCACTAGGGTTAATGATTCACTGGGGCTTTCTCCTGAATCTGGTAATACCACCCAAGAAAAAGAAAATAGTCATCAGTGTTATAAAAATAAAAATAAAAAGTGAAAAAAAGAAAGAGAGCAGGGAAGCTGGGGGGGGGGGGGGTGATACTGAGCTTGATGAGCTTAGTAGAGGGGGGGGGGAAAAAAGAGAGAGAAAGAAATCGAATACAGAGAATGGAAGAGGGAGGGAAGATGTCACAGTGCAAGCCTGATAAGAATGGCTAAATCCTCATTTTATTCATTCACATTTCCAACTTTCTGAAAATCAAACTATGGAATCCAAAACTAACTAGCCCATCACCTACAAGACAACAATGGTATCTCTAATCAAATTTCCACAAAAAAAAAAAAAATAATAATAAATAAATAAATTCAAACTCACTAAGCCTTCACCCCTGGGGAAAAAAAAGTATTAATAATAACAAAAATCTTGAAGTATCCAACTAAACAAAAGACCTGAGATCTGGTTCATCCTCATCTGGGATCTACACTGGGTTTGGGCGGGTTTGCGGAAGTATTCCCGCATCAAAAAGATAGCTAAGGATTAAGGAGGGGCAGTTAACTTTTGGTTTCATGCGGACTTTGTTTCATTATTGTTTCCCTCATCATATTTTCCTTTTGCCTTTTCTTCTCCTTTTTCTGGGTAGAATTCTGTTTTCAGTACTTTAAGCGGTTTCAGTCCATTTAGCCAACCCATTAAGTTGGGATAA